>NW_005356519.1:34940-48055 GCF_000412655.1 Myotis brandtii
TTCGCTGTGTCGATAGAGTGGCTTTCTGTGCTAAGTGTCCCAATTACCTGACGTAGACACTCTTGGTGCACCCCCTTGTGGGCTTTGTGCACAGTCTTGTTGTAGTTAAGCCTTGATTGTTGTAGGTAACACTGGGAGGATTTGACCTCCAGGCCAATTGGCTGTGAGAATCAGCTGTGTCTACAGTGGGAGAACTTCTGTGCTGAAGACACCCTTATGGGACAAGACTTGCTTTAGTGGGGCTTTGGTGCTCACTGAGTCTGCCCCCTGAGTGTGTCCCTTATTGATCTGAGGAGTTGTAATTGGATGGTCCCACTCTGACCACTGGGTACACTAGCTCTTGGATCTATGGAGGTGCTAATCTAGCCTCTGCCTGAGGCTACCCAGCAGAAGCCAGCTGTAAAGCAATGCAAGTTGCCCTGGGGCCTTGGGGCAGCTGCAGTTTCTTAAATTATTTTCAGATTACAAAGGGCCGGGCCTTTCATATGCAAAAGCCTCCGTGCACGGGCTTGGGCGGGACGGGGTCCCAGGGGATCAACAGGGCGGGCCGAGCGGGGTTCCTCAAGAAATTAAAAAAAAACAAACACTGCCATATGATCCAGCAAGCCCACTTTTGAGTCTATATTCAAAGGAATTGAAAAGAGGATCTTGAAGCCATATCCATATTCCCATGTTCATTGTAGTATTATTTACAACTAGAGGCCAGGTGCACAACAATTTGTGCACTCATGGTGGTCCCTCAGCCTGGCCTGCGCACTCTTGCAATCTGGGATCCCTCAGGGGATTTCCACCTGCCAGCTTAGGCCTGCTCCCAGGGGGATCGGGCCTAAGCTGGCAGTCAGACATCCCTCTGGCAGCCCCAGGTCCCTCGGGGGATATCCGACTGTGGCCACTGCCACTGCGCTTGCGGCCATCAGCCCAGCTTGTGGCTGAGCTGAGCTCCCCCTGTGGGAGCACACTGACTCCCAGGGGGCAGCTCCTGCATTGAGCGCCTGCCCCCTGGTAGTCAGTGCGTGTCATAGCACTGGTTGTTCCCGGTTGTTCTACCATTAGGGTCAATTTGCATATTACCCTTTAATTATATAGGATAGCTAAAAGATGGAAACAGTGTGACAGTGGATAATGAATAAAGAGGATGTGGTGTATGCATGCAATAGAATATTCAGTTATGAGGGGAAAAAAGAAATCCTGCCATTTGCAACAACATGGGTAGATCTTGAGGGCATTATGCTATGAGAACTAAGTTAGACAGAGAATGACAAATACTGCATGGTATCACTTATATGTGGACTTTTAAAAAAGTTCAAACTCATAGAAACAGAGAGTAGAAAGGTGGTTTCCAGGGGCTAGAGCAGGTGGGAGGGGGAACAAATAGGAAAAGGTTGGTAAAAGGGTTCAGACTTTCAGCAATAAGAGGAATAAGTTCTGAGGACTATACTTGATAACATTGTGTTACATAATTGAAATGTGCTAAGAGAGTAGAATCTAAATGTTCTCACCAAAAATCAAAAGAGGAAGATGTGAAGTGAAATATGTGTTAATTAACTAGATGGAGGCATCCTTTCACAGTATCTTAGTCACCATGATGTACACTTTAAATACCTTATAATTTTATGTGTCCATTATGCCTCAATAAAGCGGAAATTTAAAAAAAAGCTTTTTAAATAACTTCACAATATTTTATTCTGACAGGGCTTAAAAGCTGTTATTTCACAATCAAGGTTGCACCAATTTCATAGATGGTGCAAACTTAACTGGAGAAATATGACATCTTTTGGGTTTATTTTATTTAACTGACTAACATACTAGTATTAAGTGTTATTTCATTGTCTAGATGGCACTGCTCATTCCCAGGAGCACAGTTCTGCTTATTGCTATCTTTTTATTTTTATGAAGTAGGTCTTGGCCTTCAGTGAAGACCAAGTGTCCATATTGATGTAATTAATATAAAGGAACCTCGACTATAAAATGAAAGTGTTATAAGAAAAAGCTGGTCAATAGGATCTTAAATCCTTTGTGGATCAAGGTGGAAAATAAATGAAGTATCTGTCTTGACTTAAATGACTGAAAAATACATTTTGGTCAATTGCGATGATGTCTGTTAATGGTTGTTTTAAACTAGAAATCATTATGCAGATGTAAAGCACTGCCCCAACCTGAGAAAGGCTGCTTGTGAACCTCCCTTAGGTATCACCCCACATGTTTCTGTTTTATTGGGGAAGGACACTGTAAAGCAGACACAGAGGCCTGGAAAATGATGGATTGAGTGGCAGGTGCTCGTTCAAAAAAATATTTTTATTGCTTTTTAGAGAGAAAGGGAGAGGGAGAGAAACACTGATGTGAGAGTGGAACATCGATCAGCTGCCTCCTGCACACCCTCACTGGGGATCAAGCCCACAACCCAGGCATGTGCCTAGAACAGGAATTGAACCCACAACCTTCTGGTGCACTGGACAACACCCAAACAACTGAGCCGATCGGTCAGGGAAACAGATGCTAGATTTGTTTTTGTTGTTGTTAATCCTCATTTGAGGATATTTTCCCCACCTATTGATAGAGAGAGTGGAAGGGAGGGAGGAGGGGGGCAGCGAGAGAGAAAGAAAGAGAGAAACATCCATGTGAGAGAGACACATTGATTGGTTGCTTCTTGCATGAGTCCTGATGAGGGCCAGAGATCAAACCTGCAACCCAGGAATGTGCCCTTGACCGGGAATCAAACCCACAATCCTTTGGTCCTCGGGCCAACACTCTAACCACTGAGCAACAGGCTAGTTTTGACTGGGCCTCTCTGGTGTCATCTTTTTTATATGTTCAAATACTGTATAGCTCCATTTCTATCAATCCAATTATTTATATATTGTTTATCCAACAGAGCACACACAGAGCAGGCTTCCTTTTGGCTGGTGACTGAGAAAGGAGTATGACAATGACTAATGCCTAATGTGTAGTTTTCTGCAGTACAGGAAGATCTTTCCACAACATTAATCCACAATATTTTCAACAGCTTTTCAAGCTTGACATTTTTCATCTCTTTTGTAGAAATAAAGAAAATGAATTTTGGCGTTAATATGATTCACCCAAGATCTCATCCCTAGTAGCGACAGAGGCAAAAATTCTATGTAAAATTATGAGGTTTTTTTTTACACCACCCCCACATGAGAGATAGTGTTTGGCCCATTTCCACCAAGGCAACATGTTCAATATTTGACTCATCATTCACACATTTATTGGGAGATTGAGAAAAACAGAAAAGCACATGAAACTCAGATTGCTCATTTGTAACTCCTCTGAATAGAGAAGTAGATTACAATCTTTGTAATGTGAAATTTTGGATTGTTCACATGCCATTGCAATCTGTGTAGCTGAGTAAATCAACAGTTATAATAGAAAGTGGGAAAGTGTTCTTTTCTTTCAATAATGACTCAGAGGTTACAATCAAACAAACCTTCCCACAGATAACAATTATAATGCTGGGAAAAACATTTGAAAAAACTATCTGAAGGTGTTGGAGGGTGACCAAAAGGAGGAAGAAACTGGAGGGAGTCCATGCTTGGAAGGAGGAAATAACAGTGCGTGAGTTTTCTGTTTTTATGGCTTTGACATGCATAGCCACTATTCTTCTACTACATCAAACAGATACAATTTAATGGAGAGAGAGAGAAACATTGATTGGTTGATTCCCGCATGCATCCCGACCTGGGATCCAACAGGAAACCTGGGATGTGCCCTGGCCAGGAATGGAACCCGCCACCTTCTGGAGTATGGGACGATTCTCCAACCAACCTTGCCACACCATCCAGGGCTATCTGTATTTCTATATGCTCAATGCTATACTTCTCTGAATCATCTATAGATAGTTTTGTTCTCTATCAAAATATTAGCACACAAGTCTCTATTGTTAATATATTAAATATAAAAATTTTGTAGATTTCAAATATTAGCACTCAAATCTTTAATGTTAAAATTTTAAATACAAAAATTTTGTAGATTCTGGTATGTCTTGCATTCTCAAAGTTAACTGTCATCTGTACAAGGCCTAAGATTTATTTTTAATTAAGTTTTAATTGACATATTTATATATTTATCCATCATATATGGGGTTGTCTTAGTGGTTTTAATTTTATTTTTCAATTCCAGTTTACTTTTAACAGTATTTGGTATTAGTTTCAGGTGTACACCATAGAGGTTAGACAATCATATACTTTACAAAGTGTTTCCCCCAATATTTCAAGTATTCACCTGGCACCATACATAGTTACTACAATATTATTGACTGTATTCCCTATGCTTTACTTTATATCCCCATGACTATTTTGTAACTACCAATAAGTACTTCTTAATCCCTTTACCTTTTCATCCGGCTCCCCAAACCCCCTTCTCTCTGGTAACCATCAGTCTGTTCTCTGTATCTATGAATCTGTTTCTATTTTGTTTGTTTGTTTATATTGTTCTTTAGATTCCACATATAAGTGAAATCATATGGTATTTGTCTTTCTCTGTCTGGCTTATTTCCCTTAGCACAATATTCTGTAGGTCCGTCCATCCTGTCACAAATAGTACAATTTAATCCTTTTTTATGGTTGAGGAATATTTCATTGTATATATGTACCACACTTTATTATTCACTTGTCTATTGATGGGCACTCAGGTGGCCTCCATAGCATGGCTATTGTAAACAACACAGCAATGAACACAGGAATGCATATATTCTTTTGAATTGGTGCTTCAGGGTTGTTTTCAGATATATACCCAGGAGTGGAATTGCTGGGCTATAAAGCAGTTCCATTTTTAATTTTTTGAAGACCTTCCATACTGTTTTCCATGGCGGCTGCACCAATCTGCATTCCCACCAACAATGCATGAGGGTTTCCCTCTTCTCCACATCCTCACTAATACTTGCTGTTTGTGAATTTATTGATGATAGCCATTCTGACACATGAAGTGATATTTCATTCTCATGTTAATTCACATTTCTCTGATGATTAGTGACATTGAGCATCTTTTCATATGTCTATTGGTCATCTGTATGTCCTCTTTGGAGAAGTGTCTACTCAGGTGCTCTGCCATTTTTAAATTGAATTTTTCTTTCTTTTTTTTTTTTTTTTAGTGTTAAGTTGTTTGAGTTCCTGGGCCACGCCAGCACAGCCAAGGGTGATCCCGAGTCGGGGGGTGAAAGGATTAAGGAAAGACAGACAAGAGAAGAATAGCTGGGTCTCGGTGGGACGCTGCCTCCCTGATAAGGAGACAACGACAGCGCCCACAAGCCATGTCTTTATTTTATAGCAGATGCCACGAGGTAAAGTAGGGGCGTGATCACGTTGTTTACAGCATTCTCGTGAGTTTCAACCTCACTCAACTACATGCACCCGAACTCTATCACAAGGCACGTGGGGCTACGTGTTTGGACCATAGGTTCAAGCTTACAACCACAGCCGTTGGCTATGATTGTGCTGGGAGGGCCCTGCCCTCCAGCTGGGACTTGCACGTGGCAATGAGAGGACCCTGTCCTTTCATTAGTCCGAAGCTTGAACCTGGCCAAAACACCGTAACCGCGCCCCACAGGTTCCTTATAAATTTTGAATATTAACCCCTTATCAGATGTTTTATTGATAAATATATTCTCCCATTCAATAGGTTGTCTTTTTGTTTTGTTGATAAAAACTTTTAGTTTGATGCAGTCTTATTTGTTTATTATGTTGTTTCCCTTGCCCTAGGAAATATGTCAGAAAAAATACTGCTAAGAGAAATGTTAGAGATTTTACTGACTATATTTTCTTCTAGGAGATTTATGGTTTTGAGTCTTATGTTTAAGTCTTTAACCCATTTTGAGTTTAATCTTGTATACGGTGTAAGAAGGTGGTCTAGTTTTATTTTTTTTTGCATGCACCCGTCCAATTTTCCCAACACCATTTATTGAATTGACTGTCTTTACCCCATTATATGTTCTTGCCTCCTTTGTCTTATATTAATTGACCATACAGGTGTGGGTTTATTTCTGGGCTCTCTATTCTGTTCCATTGATCATGTCTGTTTTTATGCCAGTATCATTCTATTTTGATTACTATAGCCTTGTAGTTACTTTGATGTAAGTAGTGTGATATCTCCAACTTGTTCTTTTTTAAAATATATTTTTATTGACTTATAGAGAGGAAGGGAGAGGGATAGAGACATAGAAACATCAATTAGAGAGAAACATATATTGGCTATCTCTGCACGTCCCCCCACTGGGGATCAGGCCAGAAACCCAGGCATGTGCTCTCACCGGGAATCGAACTGGTAACGTCCTGGTTCATGTGTCAATGCTCAACCACTAAGCAACACTAGCTAGACATTGTTCTTTTTTCTCAAGATTGCTGTGGCTATTCAAGGTCTTTTGTGGTTCCATGTAAATTTTTGCAATATCTGTTCTAGTTTTGTGAAAAATGCCATTGGTATTTTGATGGGAATTGTATTGAATCTATAGATTGCTTTGGGTAGTATGAACATTTTAACATTATTAGTTATTCCTATCCATACACATAATATGTGCTTTCATTTATTTGTATCTTCTTTGATTTCTTTCTTCAATGTCTTATAATTTTCTGAGTAAAGGTCTTTTATGCAGATAGGGCCTTTGAAAGATGATTAGGTCATGAGGGTAGAATCCTCATGAATGGGATTAGTGTCCTCATAAAAGAGATCCGAAGATTTCCCTTATTCCCCTCTAATGTGTGAGGTCACAGTGAAAAAAAGATCATCTATAAACCAGGAGAGGGTCCTCACCTGACACCAAATCTACTGGTTCCTTGATCTTGGACTTCCCAGCCTCCAGATCTATAAGAAATAAACTTCTGTTATTTCTAAGTCATCCAGTATATGCTATTTTTGTTATAGCAGACTGAATGAATTAAGACGTAAGAGTTTGATTTCATCCAAGCTAACTGTGTGCTAAAATAAAACAACAAAAAAATTAATACTCTTTGGAGTAATGTAATAGAATCCAGAGAGCCTATCATTCATGATGTCCAGGAGGATACAATCCAAAATTACTGGGACTATGAAGAGACAGGAAAATGTGACTCACAGTTAAAAGAAAAGGCACTCAAGAGGACTACATCTGAAATGACCTGGTGTTGGAATTAGCATATAAGGAGTTTAAAGCAGCTGTTATAATTATAATCAGGTATGTAAAGTAATACTCAAGGAATAAACAAAGGAAATCTCAACAGAGAACTAGAAACAATAAAAAAAGAACCAAATGGAACTTCTATAACTAAAAAATAAACTTTGTAAAATTTTACTTTATATGGGCTTAATAGTAGCCTCAGATAATAGAAGAACCAGTAAATTGAATCTAGATCAATATATTATCCAATCTGAAGAACAGAGAAGAAAACAATGCTGGGGGGTGGAAAGCAGAGCCTCAAGTAAAGGTGAGGCAATATCAAAAAGTCTAACATCTGTAAAATTGGAGTACCAAAAAGAAAAAAGAGAAAATGGGGCGAAAAATTTGAGAAGTCAAGGATGAAAATATCCTGAATTTGGCAAAAGTTATGTTTTTAGGGTTGAGATTTAGTAAACCCCAATCAAGATAAATACAGATTTATACTAATCAAATTGCTAAAAGCCAAAGATAAAGAGAAAATACTGAAAGCAGACAAAAGAAAATAAATGACACATACACAAGTTAGCACGAATTTGAAATATTGCTAACTTTCATATGAAATAACGGATATCAGGAGAAAATGGATCACTTTTAGATTACTGAAAGAAAAGATTGTCAATCTAGAATTCTGTATCCACTGAAAATGTCCTTACAGAATTAAGTTGAAATAAAGACACTACAGATAGGTAGGAATGAAGAACACTGCAAATAGTAAACATTTGTGTAAATATGAGACTATTTTTCTCTTATTTCTGTAAAATATATATAACTGTTTAAAAAATTATAAAATTGTGTTGAGGAGTTTATAACATGTAAATGTAATATTTATAAAAACTATAACATAAAGGACAAAAGAGGATAGATAATTTAATGAATTGGTATATTCACTCTAAATTAACTGAAAATTTGATGAAGCATTAAATCCCTAAATCAATGTCTACAACTAGCCAATAGACAAATATGTTGTGAAAAGAAGAACAGAGGAACAAAAATCAGATGGTAAAAATGGAAAACAAATTATAAAATAGTAGACTCAACCCAAACATATCATTGATTACATTAAATATTTATAGATGTTTTTGTCTTTCCCTCTCCCTTTCTCTCTCTAAAAATCAATTTAAGAAAATCTTTTAAAATGTAAATAGGCTAAACATTCCAGATAAAAAATAAGGAATGGAGGATAGAATTTTAATTTCAAAGTAACAAGAAATCAAAGAGATTTTAGGATGGTGACTTTGTTTCTTATTATAAAGTTTGTTGAATTTTAAACTAATTTACCCATGAGATTGGCTCTCAGGTTTCTTGAATGGTTTGAGTGTCCTTGCCTTACAGCAGGTATATATAATCTCTGAAACATATCCTTAAATTCAAGTTTGGAAAAGTGGAGATTGGGGTCAGAGTGCTTCTTCTCCCAGACAACTTTGGGGTGCTTAAGGAAATTTCTTCCTAGTATTCAGCATTGCATATAATAGAATTTCATTTGCCTGTTTGACTTGCATATAAATACCTCAGAGTGTTACTCAAGTGACCCTTTATAGGACGAAAAAGATCAGCCTCTCTCTGGCTTTTAAAAAAATAGTACTATGATTGTAATATTTTCCTTAATAACTGCCTGTCATCCAATAAAACTGAACCCAGTGTGTGGCATATAGTGGGCAGTCAGTAAATAACAAAATATGACCTAGCCCTAGAAGTAACTTATAATTGCCTGTTGGATACATTTACTGTATACTATTGGTTAACTTTTAAAATTAATTTTATTTACATATAAGTTTTATCTAATAATTTTAAGTGTAAAGTTTGATGAGTTTAACAAACATATACCTGTATAACCACAATCACAACCAAGATATAGAATAACTCCATTACCCCAAAACAATCTTTCCCCATTTCTCCCCAGTTCTGGCTGCAGGTACCCACTGATCTAGGTTTTGACACTTTATATTAGCTTTCATTTTCTAGAATTCATATATATATATATATATATTCACATGGTATGTAGTCTTGTGTCTGGCTTCTTTTGCTCAGCATAAAGTTTTCGAGATTCATTCTAGTTGTTATACATATCAGTATGTTCCTTTTTATTGTTGTTATTCCATTGTCTTGGTATAGTATATTTTGTTTATTCATTAATCTTTTTTAAAAGATTTTTTTATTGATTTTTTAGAGAGAGAGGGAGAGGAACATTGATGCGAAAGTGAAACATTTATCAGCTGCCTCCTGTATGCCCCTTACTGGGGATTGAGCCCACAACCTGGGCATGTGCCCTGACTGGGAATCGAACTGGCACCCTTTTGGTGCACAGGAGGTGATGCCCAACCAACTGACGGCTACTCATTCATCTTTTGAAAACTATTTGGATTATTTCCAGTTTTTGACTATTATTCACAAAATTGCTATCAACATTTGTAGAAAAGCCTTTGTATAAAGATATTTTCATTTTTTTTGTGTGTGTAAATACCTACGAGTAGAATGACTAGATCATTAGGGTAGGTATATGCTTATAAGAAATTTCCAAATTGTTTTCTGAAAGTGGTTTTACCATTTTACACTCCCACTAGCAATGCATGAGTTCCAGTTGCTCTATATCTTCAGTAACACATGAAACTGTCAATCTTTTTTTTAATCATTCAAATGGATAGATGGTGGTGTCTCACTTTAAAATTCAGATGCTCAAATCTCTGATTCCCATTCTGTCCTTATCTTACCAGCTATCACTCTGGACTTTCAATTTTTAAAAAAATTAATGAAAAAAATATTAATAAGAGAACATTAATTTAGCATTTATCATTCTCCTAACCTCAGAGTGTAAGCTTCATGAGGGCAAGACCTACCTGGTTCTTTGTATCTAGCACAATGCATGATGCACAGTGTGCACATTTACTAGTTATCTGTTGCTATGTAATAAAGTACCTCACATCTTAGCAGCTTAAAATAATACACATTCATTATTTCACACAATTTCTAAGTGCTAGGAATCCAGGAACAGCCTAGTTTAGTAGTCCTGGGTCAGGGTCTATCATGAGGTTGCAGTTAAGCCACTGGCTGGTGCTATAGTCATTTGAAGGCTTGACTAGGGCTGAAGGATTGACATTTAAGATTACTCACTCACATGGCTATTTGGCAAGAGGTCTCAGTTCCTTGCTGGCTGTTGTCAGCAGTCCTCAATCCCCTGCCATGCAAACCTCTCCAATGGGCTGTGCAAAACAAGTTTCCCCAAAGTGAGTGATCCAAGAGACACAAAGATAGAGGTTGATTACACAGACCATTCAGGAGATGGGAATGGTTGGGGTGCATCCAAAAGGTTGGCTAACACAGTGTATAGTGAATACTTATTGATTGAACTAATGTGGCCTGGCACTCTGTCAAGCATTTTACTTACATCATCTCATTTAATCCTGATAACAATTCATGGACCATTGTCTTCATTTGAGATTGATGAAACTCAGGCTCATAAAAGTTAAGCAACCTATTCAATTCTGCAAAGCTATTAGGTGGCAGAGCCGAAGTTCAAAGCCAGACCTCTCTAGCCCCAAAGGCTGTGAAAAATGATTCACACTGAAAATGAATGAATTGCACTACTCCAAAAAAAACAGATTTAGATGGTCTTTTAAATTTTGTTTATATTGCATATACAATCCATTTGTATATGGTAAAGAAACTAGAAATTATATCAACAGGGAAACCTTAACATCCTGCAGGAGGATAAAAATTGATTCCCTATTCTCCAGTTGACAGTGTTTTTCATTTTTCCCCTCTCTTACCAGACTAATGTTTCAAATTATTTTTTTAAAAATATATATATTTTAAATATATATTTTTATTTATTTCAGAGAGGAAGGGAGAGGGAGAGAGAGATAGAAACAGCAATGATGAGAGAGAATCCTGCACACCCCCTACTGGGAATCAAGCTCGCAACCCGGACATGTGCCCTTGACCAGAATTGAACCTGGGACCCTTCAGTCTGCAGGCAGATGCTCTATCCATTGAGCCAAACCAGCTAGGGCTGTTTCAAATTCTTGGAAACAAGGGAAGTCAAGAATTCTGCCACTGACTTTCCATAGAGTCAACACAGGCTTGCTGTCATACATTGCGCATATGGCACTGTGGTAGCTGCAGGGATCTACAAAGCAAGTGAAACTGTCCCTGATGTGGGAGGGAGGGTCACAATCTCTTTGGGATTAAGGTGATAACACAAGGAAGTGTAAGTTTCATGGAGAGGCACACAGGGAATGCTTAGTGAGGTCTGAATTTTTAAAAAGACCAGCCACATCTTTAAAACACATTTATTAAAATAACTAGTGTGACCAACTCTGGAAGTCAGTAGAAGATTAAGATGAGGGAGCCTGGCTTCCTTCCTTCCTTCCTTTTTAAAGCAGTTGGAAAGTTTGCAAAGACAGTGGCTTGCTTACCGTGGTAGACTCCGACTCTCAGTGAGGAACCACAGCTTTCCACTAAAGGTGGCACAAAATGGGCTTCCGGAATGCAAGAACAAGGAAGAAGAGTAGCTAAGGTTCAAAGTCTAGACAGCCTTTCCAGAGAATGAGGAATCACACAAGGACAAACAAAAGAGACTGGGGAGTGGGTAGGGCAAGGACTTTAGGGATTGCTTAGGTTTAAAGAGTTAAGGTGATACTGCTGGGGTAGGAATGCCTTCCTAGCAGAGTTGAAATGAAGAGCCCCCCTCCCATTCACCCAGGGGAAACCTGTCCTGTGCACAGTTGGAACTAAGAGGAGAGTCTGTGAAGCCACCTATGCCCTGCAAAAACTTGTTTCAGACCAACATTTACTTTGGCCACAGAGCATGCTCGATTTTCAGACTTCTGCAGAAGTGCAGATTCTGTGGCTCTCTAGATTTTATCTTTAGCAGCTGGAGGCGGGCAGTGGGGGTGGCAGACGCCACAGGTGGAATCTGGTGTTTGAATACACTCCAAGGGGAAAGTGTGAGGACTAGGGGGCAGCTGGGAGGGGAGTCACACATCTATCAATGTGATTGGCTTTGACCTGGTGGGCTACCCTCTAGGAAGGAGCCAATTTGGTGATTCCCAGATAGTGAGTGCGATACAAAGAGTTATAGGAGTAGAGGGGGCAATTCAGGGTTCTGGCCTTTGTCCTTGGGTATGAATACGGGTCAAAAGAATAGTCATTACTATCTGTTCCGTCCGGGGTTCTCCCAGCTACTCCTTCTTGGGCTGCAAATTACCTTTTGCAAGGGGTTGGGTGTCGGTGCAAACAACAGGAGCCAGGAGGATGGTCCCCAGGCAGTCCCCGCGCGACCTGCACCACCTCCCCCGCTTGTCCCTCTACACCAGTCCAGACCAGTCGCCAGGGGCCAAACATCTGGCCAAGCAGAACAGGCTCAGAAACTCACCTTTGCCAGCTCACTTAGACATTTGGGCTCCTGATGGGGTGCAAGCACCTATGAGAATCCCGCGGACTCTTCCCTCCCCTGCTTTTGGTGGCATGGGGATTTCCTTTTACTATGTCTGTGAACAATGACTACTGAAGATGTGCTCCCAGGTTACACAGCCTGCAGGCGGTGCCCGCGGGCCAGAAGGCAAGGCAAGGGCCCCGGTTCCGTGCAGGACTCACACGCTGGGGCTTCTGTGGACAGCAAGCGCACACGTGGCTAAGAAAGCAGCAGTCAGGGCGGCGCAGACCCCGCACAACCGCGCCGCACCCAGGACTCGGGGCGCCCGCTGCGCTTCGGGGCGGTCCTGCCTGACCCCGGAAGAGAAAGTTGTTTTGGGGAAGGGGAGCGCTCGGGGAGAGGAGAGCGAGTTAAGTAAAACTAAAAATCAAAGTTGTTCTGCTCCGCTCGGGCTGCCTCTTCCGCGCCTCATCTTTGCACTAGTCTCCTGTGCAGCCTGGCTTCCTCAGGGGGCTCGATTCTCCCCAACTCCGGGTCCAAGTAGGGGGGGACCCTGACCGCCGGGTCCGCAGGTCCCACGACCCTCCCTGGATCCGGTCG
>NW_005356519.1:48536-48935 GCF_000412655.1 Myotis brandtii
GGCCGCGCGGGGCCAGCCTCGCCGCCTCCTCTCCCTCCTCTGGTCCCCTCCGCGCTCCGCTCGTCCCCCTTCCCACCTCCGGATCCGGCCGGCATGTCCCTCAGGAACTACCTCTACCTGCATTCACCTGCTCCTTTTTTTCCGTGTACCCCCCCCCCCCCCGCCAGCCCCCACAAAAGTTTCCTTTCATTTTATACAGAGCGACCTGATGTCTTCCCAGTCCCTAGAGCTTGTGCGGTTCGGGGAAAACAGTCTGATGAGTTTAGATACACACACGTCCAGGTACTAACGCACACCTGGCACCTTTGCCCGGGCAGGTGAGGCGCCAGGTGGCTCGGGCTGTTTCCTGCGGGAAGGACCGAGCACGGCATCCCGCTCCCCGGGCCGGGACCCTCGCCC
>NW_005356519.1:51382-73350 GCF_000412655.1 Myotis brandtii
CCGACCACCGGCCCGGGGAGTGCCTCCCCCTTGGCGAGGGCAGGTCCTGGTCAAGGTGGGCAGCGCGCTATGAGCCTCTTTATCTTGGCATCTTGCGAGAGGAATGTGCTCGGGCCTTATCGGCGTGTATCGTGCTTGGAAGAGCTGTAGCTTGGCTGGCCTACCTTGGCCCCAGGAGGTTTAGAGGTCGGGGTCGGGGGCAGGAGGAGAGCGGCGCCGGGGGAGCTGCGGGCAGGTGCCCAGGTGCTCGCCTCTCAGACCTGCCTGCGTGGACCTGTCGTGTGGCAGCAGCCGCGGCCAGCGAGCGTCAGCAGAGCCTCAGCCCCTCGCTGCAGCCACACTCAGCCTCCTGACTTCTGCCCCAGCAGCGATGCGTTACCTTCAGAGTTGCTTACATAAATTCATCAGCATGCTGCGGCGGATGGTGCTTTAATGGAGGGTCGGGACTGCAAACTTTTAACCTTCGAGCTTGCCTCGGGAACTTGGCTAGAGTCACCCTTCAGGAGGAAGGCACCCCAATTCCAGGGATGTGCAATGCAGGAAGTCAGAGTGCAATCACTCAAAGGTGTGCAGGAAGTAGGAAGGCCCCTGGGAGTCCGGAGAGCACCCGAAGGCCTGAGCGCTGGGACGCTGATAACTTGCTTGTCCCTTAGTTAACACAAAGCCAAGACCTTGTCACAGACACAACTCGCTAGTGGAATCTTCTGGCTTGTTAGAATGACCCGATATGGTCTCCAGCGCTGACAGAGTGTTTGAAAAAGCAGAACTGTGTGTGTGTTTTCTCAATATTTCAAGTGTTATTCTTCTTGGATTAATTTTCCCTTGGTTGGCGTAGAATTGATTGGACGCTTTGCGCTGTGTAATCACAGGGATTATCCTCGCTAGGATCTTTGCAAAGTCCTCCCCCCCCCCCCCCCGTTTATTTAGCTTAGAAGCCCAAGAGCCATCCAGTTCCCTCAGGCATTTATTATTTTGCAGGCTCTTTCAAACATATGCTTTTGTCTGGCCTTCAGCTTTCTGAAATTTGACGTAGAAGTCATTAGCTCACTTACTGCCTTAAGTTGTAGTAAATTTTAAGTGTTGCATCGCCAGAAATATAGCATATGTAATTTGATACTTTTCAAGGGCTTCAGAATGAAGTTACTAAAGATTGAGTGAAAAGCTGTTCAGCTAGAAATGTTTCCGTGCTCTTTGTGGTGTTTTTGTTTGTTCGTTTTCTTTTGCAAAACTGGGAAATTTCCTTAGACTAGATTGGCTTTTCATTCCCTGCTGCAAAGGTTGTGGGTTTTCCTGTAATGCCGGGGATTTCAGCTTGGTATGGGAATTATGGGTTTTGGAAATGTCAGGTATTTCTACTGATCCTAAATGGAAACTTCTGAGAAACTCAAAATGCAGTCTGATAGAACTCTGTAAAAACAGTATATAAACATGCTTTTCAAAGGCTCAAGGTGGTCTCGCTTACGGGTAATTCTCTCTCTTACAGCTCTTAAATTAGTCTTATAGTTTTTAGGTGGTGTAAAATCTATTTCTCCTTGACTTATTGTATGTCTGGGTGCCTGGGGCGTACAAGCCAGACACTCTCATTCCGAGTTCAAGTCTTTCCTTGGGCCATCTCATCTTTCACCTCTGAGACCTGGATGACTCATCAGCAGGGCTCACTGTGGTCCCTGCCCCCTCCCCCAGCCTCTGTCTCCTTACCTGCCACATCACCATGCGCCTCTCTTTCTGACAGACCTCCAAGGTCCTTGTGGTGGTGGCCATCCGGCTGTATGCTCTCTCTGTTTGAAAGCACAAAGGGGAATCCTGCACCCCCTACCTCAACAGCAGAGATACACACACACACTCTCCAGACTTCAGCTTAATGAAAAGCATCTCCTCTCCACTGAAAGGCCCCCCACCCCTGGTTTGCTCCTCCAACCCCCTCATTTTACAAATGAGACTCAGAATTGAAGTGACTTTTTCAGGTTTATCTAGCTGGTTAGATACAGAGTCGCTGGTCATCCTCCTGTACATGTGTCCACCAACTATATCAGCCTCGCGGGAATCTGACCTCACACCCATCAGACTTTCATTTATTTAGCCCCTCCTGCTTTACCCATGTCACTAAACCTGGGCCTCAGTCAAACATTTATTGACCCTTCATTATCTGTTAGTGGCTGGGAACACAGAGATTAATGGAGATATGGTTCCTCTGAACTGCTCACAGCTTTGTGGGGAGACAGATGTAACTGTGGGGTGGAGCAGGCACCACAGTTATCAAACTTGATGGTTACTGATCTAATGGAACCTTTGCTGAACCTGCACCAGCCATCCTCAGCAGTGGTTCCCCCTGGTGATCGCAAGACTCTTCTGTAGGGAAGGTTGAGAACACTCATCTTTGGCCTGGCCCCAGTTGGATGATGGTCTCACCTTTCCCATCCACCTACTTCTCTCCACCTCCCCGAAGCTTGATCCCTTTGGGATGTGTATTAACAGAGACAGTCAGACTTGAACCTCCTTGAGGTGCCCACATGTTTTTGCTTACCCTTGTGAGCACAGAGCCCAGCACCCAGTAGGTACTGCTTAATAAACAGCTGTCCATCAGTTGGAATGAATGTGGCTGAGTCTGATACAAATCTTCCTCCTCTTCTTCTTGCTCTTCCCTTAAACATATCACCACTCCAGCATCTATGTTTTTCTGATATACTCAGAAAATATTCAAGTTGGAAGCGGCTTCAGAAGTTAAGATCGTGTGGTAGTGACATTGTTTTGTCTTCCTCTGGACCCCTCTGTACTTCCTTCGTGTGTTTGACATCATCCCCCCCCGCCCCCCTCAGTGTGCACTGATTCTCGAATACCTTCAAATATGTGTGTTTTACTGTCATCTCTCTAGCACCAGTACATGTACCTAGTCTAATAGGCAGCAGAATTTTGAGTGAATGCTTTCAAGCCTTTATAACATAAAAACTGGTTTCATCTTGGCGCCTCCTTTTAGAGTTCAGCTAGAGTTCT
Organism: Myotis brandtii; assembly: GCF_000412655.1. Classification (NCBI taxonomy): domain Eukaryota; kingdom Metazoa; phylum Chordata; class Mammalia; order Chiroptera; family Vespertilionidae; genus Myotis; species Myotis brandtii. The sequence goes on from NW_005356519.1 coordinate 54,374, forward strand.
TTCCATGGTTGCCAGATGACATTATTTCAAACACCTGCCCCTTCCCATCTCCTTTCTCATATCCTGCTTAATTTTTTCCTAGCCCTTAGAACACCTATCATAACCTAACTCGAGACTGTACATACTTGCTTACTTTTTCTTTGTCTATCTCCCCAACTAGAACATAAGCTCCATGAGGGCAGAAATGTAAGTTTGTGGCTGGACATAGGATAGTATCTGTGGTACATAGTGTGTACTCACATGCTGTTGCATGAATGAGTCCATATATGTTGTCATGGGTAGGCTGCCCTTATTTCTTAGCCATTGTAATTCCCCTTCTACAGCCTGATTTCTACTGTACACTAGTCTAATGAAATTAATAATGACAAAATGTTAGTCGGAATTCAGTGGTCTTGTCTTGCCAGTCTTAGTTCTCTATGTCTTCTGAGCTGGAGACATTTTTAAAAATATGTTTTTATTGATTTTTGAGAGAGACAGAGGAAGAGAGAGGGATAAAGAGATAGAAACATGTCTCCTGCATGGCCCCTACTGGGAATTAAGCCTGCAACCCCGGGCATGTGCCCTGACCAGGAATTGAACTAGTGACCTTTTGGTTCATGGGTCCACGCTCAACCACTGAGCCACACAGGAGACTTTTGATCTTCTTATATTTTTGAAATACTTTTTATGAATGTGACTTGAACAACTCCAGCTGTGATCTGTTAAGAGCATAACTATCCCCACTTGGAATAGCCCCTTTTGTCTTAAATCCACCATACCTTGTCTCCTGACCTGGCTGCTTTTTCCACTGGTTTCATTTTTAAAGGATGGGACCACCATTCTTCCTGTCTCTACAAGTTCATGGACTTACCTTCTCTCCTTTCATCTTGTCACTAAGTCCTGTCATTTTTCTCTTCAAAATGCCGTCTTTCTACCTGTTCCACCTGTTGCTTTCCCCTGGATTCCTGCTGTCCATTGCTGGTCCCCTTCCGCCAAGGCTCTTAGGGCTTGTGGTGAGGAGCAGAGAGCACGCTGCTGCCACCAGTTCATATGCAGCTCCACCACTTGGATGCTTTCTTCAAGCCTTGGTTTTCTCACGTGAGAGTTGTGTCCACTTTATAGGTTCTTCTGGGGTTTAAGAGAGAATGCATGCAAAGCACTCAGCGTTAGGTCTAAGATGTCTAAGCTCTTTCTGGATACTATGGCAAGACACTTTCATTATAAGACATTTTTTTCTTAAACTGGAGGTTGAAGACTTTTTTTTTCTGGGAGTTTGTAAATTATCTTTTAAAACCAGAATTAAATTTCAAATCGCCTTTTAAGTAATAATTTTAAAGATCATAGATTCTGTAATATCTGTGTCACTACAAATGAGTAGTACCCTAAGGTTTTAGGTCCTGTGTTTGATTGAGCATTCCTTTGATTGCCTGTAGCAAAGGGGGAACGAACAGATGTGGACTTGCTGTGGAAATCACGTGTTTGGGTCTGATGGTGGCTGGAAGTCACATGAGCAAAGGTTTCATAGCAGTCATTAGAGAAGAGTGATGACTAGCTGAGGGGGCCCGGGGGCCCATGGTGGTGCAGGCATGCGGAATGTAATGAACGTGCTCCGAGGTGTTGTTGTATTTAATACACTGTGAGCAGCCAAGCGTGTCTGTAAAATTGCATCACCGTCATCTGTCATGTTAAATTAACGTTGAGTCACCTTTTATTGATTTTTACCAGATTTTTAAATTGCTTCATCTTATAGTTTTATAAGAGCTGAGCATAGGGAGGACATACCTAGTTTTATATTTGGTCATACTTAAATAACATTGTCATAAAAATAATTGAAGGCAAAGCTTAGGCGGAAGGGAGTCCAAGAGAGTACTTTGCATTTATAGTGGCGATCCACACATTTCTCAAGTCAGGGAACAGCTCTCATTTCTCAGGTATACTGTTGTTATTACACTGTTTAGCACTTAATTGTGTTCTGGTTCTTTTATGTGTTGGTACAACCTCCCTTTCTCTTCTCTTCCACTCCTGCCCCCTCCCCTCTCCTTCTCCCTACACTTTACAGGTGAAGAAACAGACCTAGAGAAGTTGTAAACTTAGAGTCTCTTTAATTAAGAAACATTTAATGAGTATCTGCTACATATGAATAATAATTGTAATAGCCATCACTTGTTGAGATTTTACTGAGCTTCAAACATTGTATTAAATGCTCTACATAAATTATTTCCCTTAAACGGAATAACAATTCATGTTAGCCATTATAATTTCACTTTTGCAAATGCAGAAACTGAGATTTATTTAAGAAACTTACTCAAGAGCCTTATTTAAGAAAATTGGTCAAGTATAGCACAGGAAATATAGTCAACAATATTGTAATAACTATGTATGATGCCAGTTGGGTACTGGAAATACCAGGGGGAACCCTTTGTAAAGTATATGATATATGATTGTATAACCATGATGCTGTACACCTGAAACTAATACAAAATAATACTGAATGTAAACTGTAAGTAAAGAAAAAAAAATAAACTTGGTCCAGGTCCGTTCTGGAGTGAGCATTTGATTCCAGCTCCACATTCATGACCTGGGAGCTCACCTGGGAGCAAGGAAGCGTGCCAGTGTGACTCCAGTGACAGCTCTGAGGCGTCTCACATTCTCCTGGGAGCCGAGGGAAGGCTTTAGAGGTGGTGACATTCACACTAGACTGAAAAGAGGGAAAAGGCATGTTGTCGTTGCCGAAACCAGCCCTTTCCAGGTGGCTAGAATGAGGGGTGTCTTTGCGGTTGGGAATTTTGCTCAGGAGATGAACCCTGTTCTGTAGGCAGAGGGGCAGTATAGTTAGACCTCTGCTTTAGAAATATAGTTCCGGGGCACGGTAAGGTGTGGAGTCAGGGAGACTGTCAGGAGCCTGTTGCGGAGGTCCAGCCATCGGAAAGGAAAAGGAACCTGTGAGATGAACAGAGGGGATGGTTTTGCCCAAGATGTTAACATCTGGTCCAGTGCTCTTTCTGCTGTGCCACCTTCCATGCTGTGCTGACCATGCGAGGCACCTCATCAATCCTTGGGGGACATTTACCTCCTTTTTGTGGACATGTTTTTCTTGATTATGGAGTGTGTCTGCATTCAGAGTGTGAATTGCTAGCTAAGACATGGGAAGTTTTCTATGTAGGCATTGGCTCGGCCGGGGTTGTGGGGGGATATGGACAGCTAGATGTGCTATGGATGGGAAAGTTTGTCATTTCCGATAATGTGTCATGAAGTTTATAAAAATGCAAGCCTGTGGGTTCTCTTTTTCTGAGTAACATGATTGTGTACTGTGTATGTACTGTATCATAAACTTCAGTTTTATCAGCCTCTGCTGATGCTTTAAAAGACTAACACTTGGAGCATTTTTGTTATTCTAGAGCAGGGGTCCTCAAATTACGGCCCACGGGCCACATGCAAATACAAATATTGTATTTGTTCCCGTTTTGTTTTTTTACTTCAAAATAAGATATGTGCAGTGTGCATAGGAATTTGTTCATAGTTTTTTTTTAAACTATAGTCCGGCCCTCCAACGGTCTGAGGGACAGTGAACTGGCCCCGTTTAAAAAGTTTGAGGACACCTGTTCTAGAGTAACTTGGAAGTCAGCTTGTTGCTGGCATGTCTTTTAAAATAAATAGCTCAATAGTTTTATTTTGAGAAAAAGTGAAACTATTCACTTAATAAAACTTTTCTAGAGTTGACAGAGTCGAGTCATGCTGGTAAACTAGCAGAATGAACCTGCCTCCACAGTTCCCCTCCCTTCTTCCTAGGGCTTTTAGGGAGACGGGCACCTCATCCCCTCCCCACAACCTTCCAGCTCATTGTCCTCACTGCCAGAATTTCAGTTTCTGTACTATGATAAGTAGGTACTGTACTTGGGATTTCCTTAAAAAGGGCCTTTTACTACAGACTTGAAATTTTATGGGTAAAGTGTAGCTGATATTTATGCCATAGGGTCAGAAATAGCAATGTAAACATTTCTTAGCCATAATGACAAAAAATCCCAACCATGATCTTGGCCGTGCCGTGGAATAGAAGCATTGGGCTTTTTTGGTGAGAATCTCGTATGCACTACAGGCGTCTCTCTGCTCAGGGAAAGTTTGCTTATTTTAGGACTCTACCCGGAACTCAACGCTAGAAATGCTTGTCCTTTACTTCATGTAATAGTTATGAGGGATGATGAGTAATGCATAGAAGAAACTTCTGGATGTCCATCTACTTTCGCTTGGGTGTTATTTAGTGGACAGGAATGGTAATTACTGTTGCATGTGGTATTTTAGAAATCTAATGGTGTGTGTGTGTGTGTGTGTGTAATGTAAAATACTTTATCTCCTAGAAGATGTAGAATATTTAAAACAATATTGTCATTATTTTGAAGAATTTCTTATCTAGGCTGTAACTTCTAGATTACAGAGAAATGGACTCAATTGGAAGAAATTTGGCATTTCTGTTTCCAAAAGGAATGGATTTGTCATTTGGTGGGTGGAAGGAGGTGTCACACCAAGCTGATTCCTGGGCTCTGTCTCCCCTGACCACTCTTGTCACCTTTCTTTCCACAGAACACACCCACTTCTGGGGGAAAGGTCATCAGGAGGGGCTGCCAGCTGACTTGAGGTGGAAATTAGGAGCTCAAGTCCAGCCAACAGTTGTGAAGGCCAGAGAGTAGTTTCTGAACGTCCGTCCAAGGGTGTGACCTGGGCTCTGGCTTCTTGACCTGATTTGGAAGGTTCTTGACTGAGGAGATGCTGAGACCCTGAGGCTCATGCTGTTAGTGCAGCCGGCCTGGCGCTGGGCCCTCTGGACCGTGACATCTCCTTGTTTTTACTCTGTGTTGGATGCTTAAAAGAATTCAAAGAATTTTTAAAAAGTGACATTTTCTCTGGTTGAGGAGAGGAGTTTAGCTTCATAGAATTCCTGATGTATCCAATATGGGTCTGCAAACCAAGAGTTGCTATGGAGCTTGGAGTGGGCTCTCTGGGGCGTCAGGAAAGCAGGACTCTGGTTTTCAGATGGGCTGGGAAGGGGAGGGCAGGCACTGCAGGCAGGGAGCTTTGAGGCGATACAGTGTGTTACGGAGCAGGCGCCCTTACTGTGGGTTGACTTGGTTCTATTTCTGGAGCAGAAGGGTAGGACAGTGTGCAGGATGTGGTGGGGAGGACATGACGCTTGGGCATTAATAACTTGGTGTGATGATTGCGTGGATCAGCTCCTCTCTCTGTCCCTTCTACTGAAGTGTCGGTTCAGGCCCGAGACTTTTGCTTAAAGAGAAAGTATGTATAATGGTTAGGAGATTGACCTCTTAGTTGTGACACCTTTGACAAGTAGTCACTCAGCCTCACTGTGCCTCAGTTTGCTCATCTGTAAAAAGAAGGTAATAAAGTCCCTACCTAATAAAGGTGTATGAAGATTCAATGAGTTCATATGTGTAATTGCCGGGAACAGTGTCCGTTATATAGAGAGCACCCATTACAATTTCATCATTGTTTTTAGCATTTTGACTGTTTTGTGGTAGAGGCCCAAGCTCCTTCATTCTTGTCTCCTTCAAACCGTTTCTCAGTACTTGGTCAGAGTGATCTTTCTAAAACACAAATGTGCTGGTGTGACTTCCTGCTTCTGACACCTGCAGGATACAACCTGCCAGCATTTTTGTCCTCTATCCCTTCCTAGTCCCTACCTAATAAAGGTGTATGAAGAGTAAATGAGTTCATATGTGTGAATGCCCGGAACAGTGCCCGTTGTATAGAGAGCACCCATTACAATTTCATCATTGTTTTTAGCATTTTGACTGTTTTGTGGTAGAGGCCCAAGCTCCTTCATTCTTGTCTCCTTCAAACCGTTTCTCAGTACTTGGTCAGAGTGATCTTTCTAAAACACAAATGTGCTGGTGTGACTTCCTGCTTCTGACACCTGCAGGATACAACCTGCCAGCATTTTTGTCCTCTATCCCTTCCACCTTATCTCCCATCTCTTTCCAACTTGAACCTTGTATTTCTGCAACAATTAGCTGCCCTTAGTTACTGACATATCGTTTCATGCTTCTGAGTCTTCATTTTTCTTCCTCTGTCTACTGTCAACTACTCTTTCTTCACTTCTTTGCCTGGCTCATTGTTCTTGATCCCATGGGACCCACCTTAGGTGACATCATTCCTCTGGGAGGTCTTCCCTTACCTCCTCTCTGGTCTCTGGGGGACACACTACTCCTACCTCTTTGTAATTATCTCTGTCCCCCTTCAAAGCGAGTTCCTTAAAGCTTTTCTTCTTTGCATTCCTGCTGCCTAACAGGGTGGTTGGCACAGGGCGGACATTTAGTATGTATTTGAGCAGCATTCTTGGGGAAGTTTTCAGCCCTGTTGGGGAGTGGACTTAGAAATGGGTTTGAGCCAGACCTATCAGTGAGAGCTTGAAGATGACGCCAGGAAGAGCTGCCTTGCTGCAGTCCTTGCGTGTGTGGGTGGCATCATGCTGGAGTGAAGTCCACCCTGGGTTCTTGTCCTTGTTCTGTCACACACTAGCATTGTGACCTTGGGCAAATCACATAATCTCTTGAGTCTCAGTTTCCTTATCTGAGTGATGATGGGATGGTGTCAGTGACATTCAAGGTCCCTTTGAATTCTGACCTCTTTGGATGCTGATATTACGGGATTTTTATGACTCAGTGCCACAACACTAGCCTTAGGAGACTGTCACTTGTGCACGTGCTCTGTGAGGTTGCTGGGTGAGGGTTAGTAGAACCACAAGTCTAGGCTTAATCATTATAATCAAGGATTAGATAATAAGGAGAAACTGTTCCAAATAATTAACCTCCTGTGGTCAGTTGTTGATTCCTAGAGCCAATTAAGGGAAAAAGATCAGCAGATTTTCTTTGGTTAACACACACACACACACACACACACACACACACACACACACCCTTTGAACACTGAATTATTCCCCCTGTGTCTGTTGCATTTTCCCAGCCTTCAGAAGTGAGGTTAAATGAGCACTTGGCTAGGACTTGTCTCCTTGTTAAATGAACTCAAACAAATCAGAGGTGATTGCTTGAAATTATCACTGGGCTGAGAGACTGTATTTTGGGAAACTTGGTTTGGGGACGGATGATAAGAATCCCTGTGGGTTAATGGCAGACTAAGGTGGCTTCTCAAGGAATACATTAGGATCAGAGGGTACACATTTCTCCTCCTGCTGAATAGTTGGCTGCCTGACTCAATGTTGGTGCCAGGCTTCCTGAATGGGGACTGGGGATAGATTTCCTTCCTCATTCCCTGTCCCTCACATTCACATGTACATATATGAGTGCTGGCTGGGCTTTAGGAATAGTTCTGTCTAGCAAAGCAGATGTCTTGCCTTGTCCTTCTGGAGTTTGGTGGGGCTCACCTACAGGGCTTGGCCACCCTGTGAGGAGTGTGGATTTTTTTTGTCAGTTGAAGTAAGGGGGAGGGGGTGGTAAGCCCATAAGATATCTGATTTATGCTTTACAAGCTCACTCTGCCTGCTGGTTAGCAGTCAGTCTGTAGAGAGGAGGAGGAGTGTTAGACCTGGAGAGAGGTGGCTTTTTGTGGAAAGGTTCCAGAGCAGAGCTGACAGTGACGTAGACTAGGGTGGTAGCAGTGGGTAATGACATAGGGTAAAGACCTGCTGATGTGTGGGGGTGTAGGCTTTTGGTTTTAATAACTGGGGAGATGGCAGAGCCATTGACCGGGTTGGGGAAGACTGGGAAAGGGAAAGAACAGTGTAGGAACTGGCAAGTACCTGAGTTGGGGCATGGTGAAAGTTTTTATGAGACCTGGGACTTAGGAGAGGAACCCTGGGCAATGATAATTACAGTACAGACTGTTGTAAATACTCCCCATGATTAGTTCATTTAACCCTTACCACAACCATAGCTTCATTTTACATAGAAAGCTTTATTTTACCATTGAGGACACTGCTGGGACACCGAGATAAATCAATTTGCTAAGGTCACACAGCAGAGCTGGGGGTCAAGAGCCATTTCTCCTAGCCATGGGTGGGGCCTTCTTTCCTCAAGGTCAGACTTGGGGAGACCGTGTTGTCCGCACCAAAAGCCACCTGATGAGCCAGGAGTTGTGTCTGTTCTGTGAAAGGGACCAGGGAGACACCTATGACTCCTGGGTTATTTTTGCATTTTTAAGAAAAAGAGTACTGAGCTGAAATATCATTTTAAGAATTAGGTCACCAAATATTCTTGTGCTCATTCAGGCATAGGCTTTCAAAGAAGATTAGTGGTACCCATTCTTTGGTGCTGGGTTTTTTACCTTTAGAAAGTAACCTATAGCTGTGTCCTTGTACTTTTGAAAGTACATCTGTTTGGGGAAAGGAGAGAAGTCTTACTCAATATAACAAGCACTGGTTTTATCATAGCAGTACCCCCATTGTAATTCTGCTCGTAATTGTTCAGCTATTACACTGTTTGTCTCTGCTCTCAAAGCATGATATCGAGGAATTAGCTGACGAGGCAGTCATTAGTCTTGACTGTAAAGGTCAGTATTCTAAAGAGGTTCTAATGTACTTTCTGGAACTATGCATATGCCAATACCACTGCAAATGAATGCTAAGAAGATTAAATTAATTGAAAATATATGCATTTTACAATAGATTTACCTCACCTAGTATCATGTTATGGTTATCCCCATACCTGATTCTCAACAGAACTTCATTCTAAAATGGCAAGAGGAGCCCTGGCCAATGTGGCTCAGTTGGTTGGAGCATCGTCCTGTACACCAAGAGGCGGCGGGTTCGATTCCCGGCAGGGCACATACCCAGGTTGCGGGAAGCATCCTCTCTGAAATGAAATAAAATAAAATGGCAAGAGGAAGGATGGGGAAAGTGTTAACACATGACTGCATCTTTGGTAACTAGTGGTTCACTGAAGTAATACAGAGGCCAGGAGAAAAGCTATTCGGCCCCTACTCTTCTACCTTACCCATCTTACCATCTTTAGTAACTTACTGTTTAAAAAGAAAATGTGTGTAAATACGTCTTGTAAATATATAAGAGGGTTATTGTGTGTAATGTGCAGTTTATGTGGTCTTTGAAAATTTGTATGTTCTAAAAAGTTTTGTTTCAGTTTTCAGGTTTAGATTCGAAGTAAGTTTGGTCCAAGAGCAGTGTCCAGTAACTTCCGTGGTTTCAGTTCATGTTAGTTTCCCCTTAGGGAGAGAGGATTCTGCCTTGGAGAAATAGGAGTGTACATATTTGGGATATTCTTGGCTGCAAATAACAAACATTTCAACCTAAACTGCCTTACATGAAGGAGGTATTTAGTGACCTCCCCTATCAGGAAGCCTGAGGGAAGGTGGTTAGGGTTAGCAGGTTGGCATGCTGGGCACTGCTGGGACTTCTGTGGGACTTGCTGGGCCTCTCTCCTGCTGCTGCTCCTCACAGGGGGCATCCCGAGGAAAAGCATGGAGTCCCAGGGCCAGCCCAATCTTTTTTCTTCTTCTTCTTTTCTTTATAGTGGGAGGCAGGTAGGCAAGGAAGGCGTGTAATAGGAATAAAGAGGTTGGGAATGGGTGTGGGGTGCAGTGTCTGCTACAAGAAAAAGGAAGAGAGGCAGACAGTGTGAGCCTGCTTGGTTCTTGCAACACCTTCTCTCCCATCAGTGAGTAGTAGATAGTTGTGAAGTCTCTCTCTAGTTTAACCCTCTTGTCTTCTGCCAAAACCACAGGGACCATCTGCTCAGGAAAAGCCTATAGTAGGAATAATTTCTGTTTCAAAGTTTTCTTTTTTAAAAAAAGCTTGTACATACATGTACACATTCTCCCTAGATTTTGTTCTTATCATGTGTGGGAGAAATTTTGTGAGAGAAGAAAAACAAATAAGGTATTATAAAGATGAATTTGCCATATATACTTATTTTCTAAATTGTTAAATTCTGATGTACTTTCTAATGTACTTTTTAATAGTTAAACATCTATGACTTAGTGGTCTCATGTATTACAGACCTCTGGGCTTTGTCAGTGCTGTGTGCTCTGCTGGTAATGCTCTTCTCCAGTGCAGATGCCGCCGCCTCTGTGAAGCCCTCCCAGATCCAGTCACAGCCAAGTCTCTGTGCTCCTCCAGCCCTGTGCAGCTCACGTCTCTTCTGCTGTTCATTAGGGTGCAACTTAACTGTGCATCTGTTTCCTCAGTTTGTCATCAAGGATTTACTTTATGTCTCTGTTCCAGATATTAGGGAATTTGGGGTCTTATTCATTGGAAATGCTTTAAAAGTGCCTGTTGCATGAAACAAATCAACTTTTTGTGAAGTAGTTTAGATGCATCAACCCTCAAATATTTCTCATTGGGCCTTGGTGTAATGAGTTATTCTGAGGGTCTGATGATGCCAGCAGTACAGCTTCAGTCTAGTTCAGTCTGAGCCTGGCGCCTCATTCCCCGGGGGGTGGAGGGACTGTGTGTGGCCACAGACATAGAGCTGGCTCCCCTAGGCATGTTACATTTGTTTGCTGTCCACCTGAGAGGGAGGGGTGCTGCTGGCTGAGTCAGCCTGTCCTGCTGGCAGAGGGTCAACAGTAGCTGGGAAAGATAACACACCATTAGTCATGTTGACAGAAGGAGGGCTCCTCTCCCTCTGGCCTCTCAGTAGAGGTGTTAATGAGGAGTAAAATGGCCAAAAGGCAGGAAGTGTTTCTGAAGCCTTGGGCCTGGGCTGCCCACACACTGGATAACCTGCCCTGCCCTGCCCTTGGAAGAGTGGAATGAACTCTAAGGTACCATTTTGAAAAAACCAAATAGTAGGTCTGCAGTGACTGCTGGGTATTCCAGATGGACCATGGGCACTTAAACAGAATTTGTTTGGTTCTTACGTTAGCCTTATATGGGAGGGCTTTTTAAAGTCCTATTTTAGATGAGAAAACGGAGGCCAAGCTCTTTACTAAGGTCACTCAGGTGGGAAATGACCTGGCTGGGTGTGGCAGACTCCAAAAGCTGATGCTTTTTCATGCCATGTGGTAATCTGGCAGATCCACTCTGGTGGCCTTGCTATCTTCATGCAGCTAACATGCATTGAAGGCCTGCTGTGTTCTTAGGTAATGGGCATGCAAAGGTGAGTGACAGTCCCTGCCTTTAGGTGCCAGAGTTCAGTGATGGCACCAGACACCTGAGCAAAGTGTGATGAGGCCTGGGTTGTGGAGCTGGCTGCATGGCTTCCTGGAGGTAAAGGGCAGGGGGCACAGCACAGCAAAGTGCTGTCGCAGGCCTGGGGTTTCAGGAGAGTGTGTCCAGGGACAGGCAGCCGTGAATGCCAGGTAAAGGAGAGTAACCTTTATTTTGTAGGTGGAAGTGTGTCATCAACAGAATGTGAGTCCAGGAGTATCTTGTCAGGCTTGAAATTGGAGGGCTCAGCCTGGTGGCTGCTGTGGATGGATGTGAGGGGAACAAGGTTGGAGATGGAGAATATTTCAGAGGCAACCAGGACCAGGCTTTGGTGGCTGACAGGATTGGAAATGGACAGTCTGGTGGTTTCAGGGGTTAAGGATAACAGTTGAGTTCTCAGTTCAAATGACTGGGTATCACCCTCAGAATTTGAGGAGCGAGAGAAAGGATGCATGCGGATAAATAAGGATCAAGCCTGGTGGCTTTAGGTTTTTCAATGAAAGATGAGACAGGGCAGTCTACTGGGAAAGGACGTGGAGGCTGAACAAGGGTGCCTCTGGGGTGGTGAAGGTGGAGAGGGAGCTAAGAAGCATTACCAGGGTTGGTGTTAATTTCCAGTGTTGCCACCCTTCTTTTTATTTTCTCTAGAGTCCTCAACCCTACAGGCCTAGGACAGAGAGAGGCCTGTAGAGTTGTAGGCACTGATTCCACCTACAGAATAGAGGACAGCAGGGCAACAGGGTATGAGTCATCTGAATTTTCTGATAAACAAGTATTTGGGATGCTATTTAGGTAGAGAAAGAAGGGAGTTCCAGCAAGGGATGGATGGTCACAGAGAAAATAGTGGGAATAAGGCCATGGGAGAGGTCATGGCCAGCTCCGGAACACTGGAGTTGAACATGCGTGAAAGGAAGCAGCTCTGGGTGAGGTCAGTATTCCAGGGTGTGACCTGGGAGAGGATGGGGACTCGCTGTGGGTGTGGGAGGTCATTAGTCTCAGGATGCCCTATAGCTGCTAGGCTTGCTTGTTGGATGGATCAGCTCCATCAGGAGCCACAGTCAGACACACCTGTGGCAAGGGTGGGTGGGCAGTATAGGATGAGGAGGTCTCACTATAGACAAACCTGTGGCAAACCAGAGGGCACATGTCCCATCTGAAGAGGTCGGCCGCCACCTGCTACAGCCCAGCTCTGTCATGTGGGGGTGTGGGCCTGCTCTTACTGCCTCACTCAGTTTTTCCCCCCTGGAAATCAAGATTTTTATGTGAATACTTCGTGGGTTTTTTTTAGTTTTTTTTTTTTTTTAAGTGTTGGCACCTTATTCAACGTTTTGAAAAATGGGCTGTGGGCTATATGAATCGAGTGTGTAGATTGGATTTGGCTGTGTGGGCTGCACCCTCTGTTCTACAAACACAGCAATAGTTCCTAGAACTGTGGCCGAGGTGGAAACTGGATTGCAGGGTCTTGGTAACCAACACCTTACCTTCCTGGTCATCCCATTCGTTGGGAGGATGGAGGTTTTAAAGATAAAGAGCTAACTAATTAGTTTTTCTGTGGGAGCTAATAGGAGATGATAGTAATCTGAAGACTGGCGCAAATGGACTGCAGATTGTGATCAACATTTGCTAGCTCCTTCTAAATCTCCCACATCCTGACTTCTTTTTGCTGTAGAGAGAGCCTCTCTTTTGTTTCTTTTTTTCTTCTTCTTCTTGATTTGTGCTTCTTCTTTTGCTCATTTACAGTATTTTCTTTAGGCTTTTTTGGTTCTCTTTTGTTTCTTTTTTTCTTCTTCTTGATTTGTGCTTCTTCTTTTGCTCATTTACAGTATTTTCTTTAGGCTTTTTTTCTCATTTCTTTTTTTATGTATTCTCTTTCTTAAATTCATTTTTTTCTCTTTTGAATATTTAAAATTTTTAAATTACAATTGATGTACAGTATTATATTAGTTTCAGGTATACAAGCCAGTGATTAGATATTCTGTATGTTTAGCCAAAGAAACCCAAAACACCAATTCAAAAAGGCACATGCATTCCTGTGTTTATTGAAGCATTATTTACAATAGCCAAGAGATGGTGACAACCCACGTGTGCCCATCAATAGACAAGTGGATAAAGGAATGTGATATATGCAATGGATTATGACTCGGCCATAAAAAAGAATGAAATTACCATCTGCAACAACACGGGTGGACCTAGAGGGTATTGTGCTGAGTGAAGTAAGTCAGAAAGAGAAAGACAAATACCATAGGATTTCACTTATATACAGACTCTAAAGAACACAATAAATGAACAAATAAAACAAACAGACTCTTAGATACAAAGAACATTTTGATGGTTGCCAGAGAGGAGGGGGTTGGGAGGCTGGGTGAAAAAGGTGAAGGGATTAAGAAGCACAAATTGGTTGTTACAAAGTCACAAGGATGTAAAGTACAGCACAGGGAAAATATAGTGAGTAATGTTCTAATAATTGTACCTTGCCAAGTGCGTACTAAATTTATTGGGGTCATCACTTGAGTTAATTTTTTAGCTTGAGTTTTTGGTTAAAGTAATATGTAGATCAAATTCTTTTTTGGTATTGATTCAATAAAATTTTATATTCTATTTTGTTTTAAATTCGGTGAATTGACTTTGTGAGTTGTGATTACAGGTAGTGAAACTTAGGTGCTTGCACATCCAAAGACATGTGTTTGCCCTTCAAATTAATCGCTGAGTGGATTTTACTCAAATTTCAAAATACTATTTATCCTCAGGGCACCTACACATAGCTTTGACCATCACATGTGTTTGCAAATCTTTGTTCCTTTGAAAAGGTACATTTGATGTTTGGGACAGATCTGGGAAATGCCATAGTCCTGTGTATAAAGTTGATGAAGCACTGACACTCAGCAGTAAGTCTCTGAGGCAGCTCCAGACAGGGAGGTGCACGGATGCTTGAACCGCACGCCTGCTTGGGTGTACGTCACTCATCCCTACATTTCCAGGCTGGCATTAAAGACTTTGCTTCCAGACACACTGTATTTGTTAAGTGGCTAACAGTTCAACATTCCCATTTAGAAAGACATTTTACTTCAACCTTTACCTCGTCTTTTGGAGATAAATATACAATTTCTATTGGCCTTTGAAAGACTAAAATAGACTCTGCGATCAGCTTGACTGTCTTTCTGGGCTTGTTGAGCTCTGGAAACTTTAGGCTAGGGACCACTGGGGGAAGGTTCCCTAAGTGATGCTTTAAAGAATGATGCACGTGGTTGAATGCCAGCATGAGTGTTGAACAGCACGTACACACATCATGCTCATTGCCAAACCTGTGTACGTGTATCTGTTGTCTGTCGTAAAGGCCAGGCTGCTTTTCTCTGGCTGGTCTCTGTGGGGGCACCACAGTGGTTTAAACTTGGTTCTTTACCAGATGTATCTGGGAGTTGTTTTAAAACGAGGATACTGGAGCTCCTTCTCCAGAGGTTCTGATTTATTACATGGGGGTGGTAGGCGGGAACAGGAATCTGTAGTTTTAGCAAGTGCCCCAAGTGAGTGATGCTGTGATCCCATGTCTACATTATGAGAAACACTGGTGTAGTGGGCTCTGGGGTTGACCAGACTTGAGCTCATGTCCTAACTCTACACCCTACTGATTAAGTGATCTTTCATAGTTACTTAACATCTCTGATTCTCAGTTTTCTCATCCTTTAAGTCAGCTGGCATTCAACCACGTGCATGATTCTTTAAAGCATCACAATAATTTTTCAAACGTGCAGTACCTGATTATTTTAGTCAGGGGCACTGACTGCTTTTCCCTTAGATTGTCAAATAAAATATGGCAACAGTTAACACAACAATAGCTGTCAGGTGTGAATGCCCTGTCTTTTTTTAAAAATTGTCATTTTATTTTTTATTTTTTTAAAAATATGTTTTTATTGATTTCAGAGAGGAAAGGAAAGGGAGAGAGAGATAGAAACATCAGTGATGAGAGAGAATCATTGATCAGCTGCCTCCTGCATGCCCCCTACTGGGGATTGAGCCCGAAACTCAGGCATGTGCCCTTGACCAGAATTGAACCTGGGACCCTTCAGTCCTCAGGCCAACGCTCTATCCACTGAGCAAAACCAGCTAGGGCAATGAATGCCCTGTCTTGAACCATAAATATATAGGTCATATAATAGAGTTGCATCTTATTGGTCACGTCGCATAATAAGGTTGCATCTGATTGGTTAATTCCTGGTACTAGAAGTCTTTATGTACAATATAGGCACCTGGTTTTTTTTAAAATGTCACTTTGGAGTAAAAAGGATAGGTAGTTACTATTATATATTTTTTATAAATCAATCAAAATTATACCTTTTTTGTCATATTGGCAAAATATCTATTTTTTGGTGTGTCTCAGAATTTTAGTCCTTAGTTTGTGGGTGGCATGAGATGAAAAAGGTTGAAAATGACTGCTTTAAATGAGAATAGTGATACCATCAAGGGTTGGTGGTTATGAGGATTGCTGTTAATATACATAAAGCACCCAGCACTGTTTGGCACATATCATTATGTTAATTGCCTGTGGTTGGAAAATAAGGGTCCCTAAGCCTACTCTGAATTTCTGGCATATTTGTCAAGAGGGAGAATATAACTAAACCCTGAGGATAAGGATCACATTTATACTTTTTCTTATGCTCTAGAGCAGCGATTTTCAACCCTTTTCATGTCATGGCACACATAATAAGCTAATTACTAAAATTCTGTGGCACACCAAAAATATATTTTTTGCCTATGTGACACACAAAAAAAATAGGTGTAAGTTTGATTTATTCACACTGGATGGCTGTTGTCATTTTTTTTTAAAAGTATATTTTATTGATTTTTCACAGAGAGGAAGGGAGAGAGACAGAGAGCTAGAAACATCGACGAGAGAGAAACATCGATCAGCTGCCTCCTGCACACCCCCCACTGGGGATGTGCCTGCAACCCAGGTACATGCCCTTGACCGGAATCGAACCTGGGACCCCTCAGTCCACAGGCCGACGCTCTATCCACCGAGCCAAACCGGTTTCGGCTGTTGTCATTTTTTAATTTGACAATCTAAGGGAAAAGAGGTCAGTGCCCCTGACTAAATAGTCAGGTATTGCATGTTTTAAAAATTCTTGCAGCACACGGTTGAAATCGCTGCTATAGAGCATAGTTCTGTCTGGGGCGCATGGATGACGGGAGCCCCTTGGTTCTGTTTAACGCTGGTGTGTATGGTGTAGTATGTAGTTCAGGTCAGAGTCTACTACGTGCCCTTTATTGGGCCACAACTTGAGGCTTGCCTTTCTCTTGTTCTTTATTCTACTCTGCCTTAGGGCTTCTTCCTCCAGGGTACTTGCTTGCATGCATGAACATACATACATACACACACACACACACACACACACACCTGAGCTTGTTCTGAGGAGCTGTATCTGAGGCCTAGTGCAGGTCTAGTTCTCTCAGGTCATTGAAATGTGGTGACGGTTGTGTGGAGATCGGGGCTGCCAAGGCCCAGGGAGTCTCCAGACTACAAGTCGGCCTCTGCCCATTGTGCCTGTAGGGAAATTAAAGCATCGGTTTCATTGGACAAACGTAGGTTAAGTTCTCCTTCCCCTGTGTCCACAGACACGTGAGAGGAGTCATCCCTATGATACCTTTGTTTTGGCCAAGGTGATCTTGATCTTCCTGGAAGACAGGCAGGCTAGTTTTTATAAAATGCTTTGTTTTTGTTTTTAATGCTAGCACTGAAAAATAATGCCTTGGTTTTGGCCCATGGTGCTATCAAAACAAAACACTTCCTGTATCCAGGATATAAGCAGGTTTAACGAGTACCCGAGCATGTTGCTGCTTTTAGTTTTCATCTCCCCTTTGTAACTTTTGAAGTGGAATAACTCCACATTCTTTTCTTGTAATCATTTAAAATTTTAATTGAAAGTTTCACTTTTCTAATGTGAACTCCTTTGGCAAATGCATCAAGGTGTGTCTAATGTAATTCTCGTTTCAGAAGCAGTTTTTTTAACGAAAGAGGCGTAATTTTCAATGTCTTTGACACTGGGTTATTTATTAAATATTTTTAGCATACAAATTATGGTGAGCATGGTACCAAAGGGCACATTTTTTTCTTGTTTGGTATGTTTCCTTATTTTTGGCTTGGTAATTACATTCTGGATAATTTAGGCTTGGACTACAAAATAGACGTTGGGTCTATGTTCTCTCCGTATTATACAGTAATAATTTTGTGTTCATTATATGACTTAACATATCGGTATATTTTGGAAATCAATTCCCTTGATATCTCTCCCAACAGGTCCTTGAATTTTATGCAAGAGAAACATGTGGGTAAAGAGAAATCATTGAGGTGAAAATTCTAAGTGCTTAGTGACTGTGAATATCAGTGAAAAGCCTTTTTGTTCATTTTGAGTTATCAAAGTCAAAATAGAGCTGAATTTGTAGTCATAGCTTTATTACAGTAGAATAAATAAGTAAAGTACTAGAGTATCTTACTCAAAATTTTAAATATTTTCTAAGATATTTTATAAACTGTTTCTTTGAAAGTAACGTCATGGGGAAGGATAATGGACATGTAACACCCCTTCTTTCCCAATTCTCTCTGATTCCTCCACTACTTCTTGCAAATGCTTTTATATGTGCTCAACAATCTGAAATAATCTGAATGCCCTCTACAAATCCAGTTCTTTCCCTTTAAAAGCATTTCAGCATCTTAGTTCCCAGTGGCCAGAATTTGATTTAGTGCTTCAACTACTTGGGTTGATATTTTTGATACTTGCAGTTGATTTGGGGGGTGTGTGTGTTGTTTTTTGTTTCTTTTGCTCCTGACTATTAAAATGATATTGATGCCCGTTTTGGAAACTTGGACAATTACAGAGATGTTTAAAGAGGCAGAAGAAAAAAGTCACCCTATAATCCCACTTAAGATTTCCGCCTCTAATTTTAGTCAGAGATAGTGTATGTCTAATGCCTCACCTGCATGCCATTTCCTGAGTGAGCCCAGAGGGCACCCTTCACCTCTGAGCATCCTGGCTGCCACCTGGCATTGTGAAGGTCTGGCACACAGGGCTTTTTCTCTGGTGGACTCTGCACTTCTTGAAGGAAGGCACTGCCTTAAGTTTTGTATTCCTAGAATTGAGAGTAATGTAGGTACTCAAAAATGTTTCAGCTTAAACTAAATTCCATGCATTTTAACTTCACGTCATTTAATTGCCAATAGCTAATGCTGTATGGTTGACTTGTGATGGGGTGACATCCTAATAAATCCATCATATAAGTTGAAAATATCATTAAGTTGGAAATGCATTTAATACACCTAACATACTGAACACCATAGCTTAGCCTCGCCTACCTTAAACATGCTCAGAACACTTACATTAGCCTGCAGTTGGGCAACATCAGCTAACACAAAGCTTATCTCATAACAGTGTTGACTATCTCATGTATGTAATTTATTATATGTACTAGAGGCCCAGTGCACAGAATCATGCACCAGTGGAGTCCCTCGGCCTGGCCTGTGCCCTCTCGCATTCCAGGACCCCTCCGGGGATGTCGGATAGCCGGTTTCAGCCCAATCCCTGCAGGCACAATCCAGGCAGGAGGGAGCCCGATCCCCAAAGGCCTGATTCCTGCAGGCCCGATCCCCTCAGGTACGATCCAGACAGGAGGGAGCCTGATCCTGTGCGTTGAGCGTCTGTGCCCTGGTGGTCACTGTGCATCATAGCGACCGGTTGACCAGTCGTTTGGTCATTCAGTCGGTTGGTCGCTTAGGCTTTTATATATATACTAGAGTCGGTCGACCAGTCGTTTGGTCATTCAGTGGGTTGGTCGCTTAGGCTTTTATATATATACTAAAGGCCCGGTGCACAAAAAA
>NW_005356519.1:74573-120187 GCF_000412655.1 Myotis brandtii
AAGCTGCAGTCGGACATCCTTAGCGCTGCTGACGAGGCGGGAGAGGCTCCTGCCACCACCGCTGTGCTGGCAGCCATCAGCCTGGCTTGTGGCTGAGCACAACTCCCCCTGTGGGAGCGCACTGACCACCAGGGGGCAGCTCTTGCATTGAGCGTCTGCCCCCTGGTGGTCAGTGTGTGTCATAGCGACCAGTCATTCCCAGTGGTTCTGTTGTTAGGGTCAATTTGCATATTACCCTTTTATTATATAGGATAGATAGTTTTTGTACCATCATATTGTTGAAAAATCAGAAGTTGAACTATCCATACTATTTTTTGTAAATGTCTACTGATATTTTAAAGAGCATTTTATATTTTGAATGTGTAATATATGTATATGGTAAAACAATAAGATAACACAAAAAGTGTACAGTGAAAAGTAGGTGTCTCTTTCGTCCCTTCCAGGCCTGTATTTCACTTCAGAGGAGAAAGCTGTTTTATAACTGTTATTATACTTTTATTCTTTCCAGAGATAGTCTGTGGCTATACAAGCATTAGTACAATTGTCTTATGTAGGGCAGTGGTGGACATGTGAGTGATATGGCCCTGTTGGAAGCTATTCTAGTCATATCTATTAAAATTGAAAATCTAGCCCAGCAATTCCAGTCTGGCATTTAGTTTTAAAAATAGAAATATGAGTGTGTCAAGATATATGTGGAAGGATTTTTATTAATGCATATTTGTGGTGGCAAAAGAAAAGGAACAGGAAAAAAGGAATTAAAGTGAGTGCCTGTCAAGGAAATATGGTAGAATAAATCATGGTGTGTACATGCCATGGCTGTGGTAAAGCCCTTACAACGATGAGGGAGAGCTTTGTTAATTAGTTGTCATGGAGCAACTTTCCTGATGCATTTTTATGTAAGAAAAGAAAGTTGCAGATAATATTGTACATTATTTTATTTTTTACAAAACAATGATAAATTCTGTATGTGACTCTGTGTGTGTGATGAGCATGGAGAACGATATAGGAGGAAGGAGTTAAGTAAAAAAAATGCTTTCTAAATTCAGTTTTTTGTTCTTCTTTTAAAGTATGCCTTGATTCTTTCCTGAATTAGGCATCATGGTAACTGATTTGCCAAATTCCTTTCACTTCTAGGAAATGGCCTTGGGTCCTCCTCAATCTCATTTCACATGTGCTTTTATTTTTTGAGGTCTGAGTCATCCAAGACAGAGCATAGGAACTCATGTGGAGCAGCTAAATGCTTTGGTAGGACACCTGTCTTGGGTTTAAAGTTGTCGGGAGGCTACTGATTTGGCCAGTAGCTGTGAGCGAGGGACCAGGGAGGACTGGACAGGTAACTGCACTGCAGTCTGAGAGGCTGGGAAGTGCAGCATTGACTCACCTGGGGGATGATGAGAGCCTGGATAAAGCTCTGTAGGATAAAAAAAAAAAAAACGAATTGCTGAGAGCTGTGGAAGAGAGACAGGGGTCAGATGATAACTCTGCCGGAAAGGTGAGTTAAGTGGCAGAGTGATAATGGTGAAGGTTAAAAATGGAAAGGCAGCTTGGAGAAATGGTGTTCAGATAATCTTTTCTGGGTTTAGACCTCAAAACATCTCTCTGTTGCCTTTCACATTTATCTTCATATCCTTCCCTGGATTTATGCTTCTGGAAGGAAGAAGTAAGTAGGAGTGGGAGGTAGATGTCCTTCAATGGGGCCTTGAAAAATGCATTATGTACCTGCCCTCCCTCCACAGAGGTGCCTAAATGTTTAATGAGTGAATATATAGTAAGTTCTGTGGAAGAAGTCTAAATTGTTATTAACAGAACCCTAAATTATTTAGTCTTGGATTGAGAAGGTCTCCTATCTGCTCAGACATCTGTAAAGTAGTTGAAAACACCCACTTGGGACCAAAGAAATGTGAAGTCACATGGAAGGGATGAGGGCAGCAGATATGCTGCATGTGTTTGAAGGAATGTATGCCACCACCCTCTCTGACCTTGAATTTACCCTACTTCCGTACACCCTTCTATATAATCTTGTTTTTAATTAAAAATGTCTAGTTCATTATTTTGCCTAGTTTTGTCTCTGTAGAGATGTTATATTTTGCCAAAGTCCTTTTTGAAATGCAGTACCCCAAATGAAATTACCAGCCAGGGTAGAGAACTACCACCTCCCCCATTCTGGGCATAATACTTTTATGAATGCAATCTTAGAGCAGATAAATGAACATATAACTACTGGATTCATATTAAGCTTATAGTTAATATGTGTGGCCTGGGGAGTGTAACTCTTGGACTCACATTAAGCTTTATAGTTAAATCCATCCCCAAGTCTTATTCATGCATGCTGCCTTCGTGCCAAGTCTCCATTATGCTATACAGAATTTTAGTTTTTTTGGATCCACATGCAAGATTTCACATTTCTCAGGGCTAAATTTAATCTCACTAGATTAGCACATTAGCTCTATTAGCTGCCTGTAAAGAGATTTTCATACAAAACACTGGTTAGTTTCAGAAACCCTGAAAATGAAATAAATGTGTCATCAAATAGAAAGAAGGTAGGAGCTGGAGACTGGTTTAGACTCCTGTTTTGCTATTTGTTGGCTTCAACCTTCAGAAAATTTCTTAACCTCTTTGAACTTTCACACTCTTTACTAGGTATAAAATGGAAAAATCTATTGCGCAGCTTGTTAAAAGGATAGGGTGAATATATGGAGTGGAGCAAAAGTAGGTTTACAGTTATGAGTACATGAAACATAGAGTTTTCTCTTGTAATATTATTTATTAATTATTATATTTTCCATATTAACAACTATGAACCTACTTTTGCCCCACTCTGCATGTAAAGCACCTAGTCCTGAGCTTTGCACACAGTAGGCACACTGCTGATGAATATCAGTTGATATTATTAGAGTATTGGACAGTATGAACAGAGCTTTGCTTCACACCCCCATCGTCCTTCCAACAGGTAGAAGGAGCCCACTGGTCAGCATTCTTTGAGTTGACTTTGATTGTTCAATCGGTTTGAATCTTCCCATTTTGTCCTTCATCCTATGTCTCTCCATTTTGTTCAGGAATCCATGTTGCGTACCTTGGTGAATTCTAAATGCTCTATTTAAGGACATAGGAAAATATTCATGATGTAATATTATACCAAAAAAAAAAAAACAAGGCAAGACATTGAAGTGTACATATAGTGAAATCACAGCCTGGTAAAAATGTTTTTTGAAGTGCAGTATATGTGACCAGGGGAGAAAAGAACAAGGCAACACACTAGAATGTCAACACTGTCGTTACAGGGGTGCTATGGGCTGCCACTCACTTGTATCCCACAGTGGCAGCCACAGAGAGGATCTCCCTAAGGATCTGTTGACCACACTTTTTCCAGATGCCAGAGCCTGTTTTCTCTTTATCATTCAGAATCTGTCACCTGCACTAAGCTTTCTTTGAACAATTGAAAGCAAAAATTGTTTTCTCTTTATTTCAGGTCTGTTGTAATATGCAGAGTCCGCTGTTCAGCTCTCACTGTAGAAAACCGTTTGTGTTAGAGCTGTGTATCATTTGAATGCCTTGTGGGTTCGCACGTGTCTACCTTGGACTCTGAGCAACTTGCCTGGCTAGTTTCTGTTTTTTTTTTCTCTATAGGCAGATATGAATATGACTCTCCTGGGCCCCAAGACAGGCACTTTCACGTCATAGGCCCCTTTCTTCATAAAAAAATGTCACCCAAATTATTTTATGACGGTGATAGACAAATATAATCCAGGCTGGCTTCATTATTAGTGCATTTATTTTCCTCTTTGTTCTTAAGAGAAATGAAAGCATTTTTTTGAAAGCATTTTTGATAGCCCCTCAAATTATCCTGGATCTTCAGCACTGTGTGTCCTGTGCTTCCACCCTGCCCGACCCTGAGAGCCCCCGCTGTACTCTGAGGTGATATGATTTATGTTGGCGGTGCTTCTCCATTCAGTGTCTTCATTTACTCTGAGAATATTGGGTGGTCCTGAATATTACCTGAGAAGCAATCACTTTCTTTTCTTTTCTTAATACACGCTCTCTATTCTTTCCCAGGTTATTGTGCCTTGATAGCCTTTCACAAATTCTCTGCAGGTTCCTGTTAAAAAAAGGCAGCAGCAAAGAGGCATTTCCTCAGTAGCTGCTCTGGCCATGTTATCAGTGCTGCATTGTGAGACTGACTTTGGAAGGACATCAAGGTTAATACTTGCTTTCTAATGCTAGGCTTTAGTTTTTTTTTTTTTTTTATGTTGTGAGATTGTTCTGTTTTCTACTTTTTGAATAAAGCCAAAGTATTTATGCTTTGTCAATGACTCTTTTGAAATAAAACTTGTTAGAGAAAATATAATCACTGCACTTGTCATGAATTGAGAGATGGGTTTCTATTTATTTTTACCCCAGCTGGATATTTCTAGGTTCTGTAAGAACCGTTCATCCCCTGTGAGTGTGTCAGGTGGCTAGGAAGGAGTGCAGATCCTTGACAAGCAGAACATAGCGATCGAGGGAGGAAAATTTCAGAGGAGTTGGGGAGGATACAGCAATAGCAAAGGCTCAGATGCCAGAAGCAGACCAAGGAATGTGGTTTAAACTTGCCTCTTGAGTGTTTAAACAGATGGGCAACACTAAAATAAAAGCCCACAAAAAGCCAGAGAAAGTGCAATTGAATGAAGTATACCCTCGGAAGGAAAGAGGTCAAGGAGAAATATGATGAGATTTATTCCATCCAGTTTGCTGGAGCCTAACCCAGGAAGGCAGCTTAGCATTTTGAGAGCCAGGAACATTGTTGGCATTTCCATTAACCTTGTAAGTAAGCAACTTGGAGCAGTGAGAGCATGTCTTCCTAGAGGTTGCCAGGGAGGGCAGGGATCCAGTGCCTGTGTGGTTGGTTGCCTGGCAGGTGGCCAGGCCCTACTAGATATGAGGACAGTGAGTGGTTGGTTCACATTTTGACTGTGGTTCACTCAGGATTATCAGACAAATGGCAACCTCATCTGTCACTGGCAAAGTATTGAAATCTCATTGACTGTAATTAACTGCTCTCTCACTCCATTTGTCCATCCTAGGTTCTTGTGGAATGTTTCTTTATAATGCAAGGAAAGAATGAATGGCTGGCTGCACAAATAATTCATTTTCTGTGGCTTCCTGTTCTTGCAGACATTTACCCTGTGTTCACTCTTGGGAGGTGTGAGCCTGTTCCCATGGGTGGGGAAGACTGAGCCCAGTGAAGGCCTGAGCCTCCTATGTGCTAGAAAGAGCGTTTGAGCAAACACTGTCGGATGATGGATCCCTGTGGTTCTTCCAGCTCAGCCATCACAAACATACAAAAATAGATTGAATATTAGGATGCAGCTCCCAAGTTCAAACTTTAAGGTTTTCTGAATTCTCCATTTCCCTGATTTTCACTGTGATCATGCCAGAGATAAAGCTGTGGCTAGGATGCTCTTGCTGCGACATCACAGGGCTTCACTCCGATGTGCCATTCTCGTTCATAATGCTGTTCTCATCTGTGGGGGGCTTGTTTTTTTAGATTAAAAATAGAACAAATTGCATGGAAAAAATTGATAGGAATCAATGAAAATTCCATAGTTAAAAGTTGTTTGCATCTCATGAAAGGAGGGCATGAGTCCTTTCATAGAGAACTTGATATATGGCAGCATTTATTCTCGGGATGAAGCCAAGCTGATGATACTGTCTTGCCAAACTCTTTTCTCCTTCCTTCCAATACCCATGGAAAGTAGTGCTATGTTTTTACTCCTGGCTTGGTCAGTGCTTCCTTTATTTTTCTTCTAAGTCACCCTGGGATATGACATCATATTCTAACTTTTTGGATGCCACCTTCTGACCCCACATAACCCGTAGATTGCTTTGCTGCTTCTTGCAAATACTGTGCTTGGTGCTAGTTAATTATAGGCCAAAGTACACATCGCAAGGTTTTATCTAAGAACCTTGGTAAATTTTGAGTGGGAGGAGGAGAATGCAGGGAAATTGAATTTGCAGAACCTTAGGGTCAAGAAGGCACTTTCTATATGCACCACCCATCTGATTCACCAGTTCCCTTCATAAAACCATGCTAAGTAGTCAGCTGCCTGTGCTTGAACAGAAACTTCGCTGTATCCCCAGGAGACACAGTCATATTTTAGTTCAGTAGGTAGAGGGACATTTTTCTTCCATTAGCTTCCTGCTATTGGGCTATACTGATCAAGTCTAATTCTTTTATCTTGTGACAGGCCTTCAGATATTCATAGGCCATTTGACCTTCCCTGCAAATCTTCTAACTCTTTTCAGTTCTTTATGGGATATGACCAATGTCATAGCTAGCTTTGTTGCTCCAGTTTCTCTGTACCCCGTGTGCTGGTGGACACATGGGAATGAGCATGGAAATTTTCTTAGACTTTTGATTTCAGTGATTCTTTTTTTTTTAATTTTTTTTTTTATAAATTTAGGTATTTTTTTAAATATATTTTATTGATTTTTTACAGAGAGGAAGGGAGAGAGATAGAGAGTCAGAAACATCGACGAGAGAGAAACATTGATCAGCTGCCTCTTGCACATCTCCCACTGGGGATGTGCCCGCAACCCAGGCACATGCCCTCGACCGGAATCGAACCTGGGACCCCTCAGTCCGCAGGCCGACGCTCTATCCACTGAGCCAAACCGGTTCCGGCGATTTCAGTGATTCTTAAGTACATTTCATAATGGCAATAGGTTCCAAATCTTGAATAGGTAGTGGGGGAGGAGAATACTTTGGATGTGGAGTTTTGTGGGTCTATGTTGAGGAAGAAATATTTGCAAAGTGGTTCTAAAATTTGTCTGCCTTACCTTAAAATTATAATTGTATAGAAGTCTGCTAATTTGAACAGCCAGTCAATCTTTCTAGTCTGAGGGGCCTGGCCACTATGTTAGCCTCTCTCTCAACTGTTTAATGAGCTCTCTCTACTGACACTGTTTTGTAAACTAACAGGAATTGGCAGACAAGTCATTTGTGTGGAAAGTAGGGAGTGTGATAAACATAGATGTGCTTTCTTTTCCTGGAGGCATAGAAACAGGGTAGGCGGCACTCTCCAAAGTGGATAGTGGCTTCAGGAAAAATAACTTGTCGCCTAGTAGCACTGGCAGTGGTACTGTGTCAGCATGCAGAAGTAGAGTGGTGGTGGTCGAGTGGCGGTCCTGAGGAGCTGGAAGCCCATCGGACGAGGAGCAAGGGAGCTGGGTTCTCAGGTCAGTGCTCCCCTCTAACCAGCTGGTTTCCACAGCTCTAAAACCAGGTCCACAACTGTCCCTCAGACGGGACTGCTCATCAGAGTCACCTGGGGAACTTTTTAAACCAGCATGCGTCGGCCTACTGCAGACCTACTGCTCCAACTCTCTGAGGGTGAATTCCAGGAATCAGATGCTTATGCAGCCCACTCAGAACCGGTTCACAGGGGGCAATTTGGGGAACAGGAGATGGGCCAGCTTTCAGGGCCATAGACAAGATAATCTTTAAGCTATTCTCCAGCTCAAAATTAGGATTTTTATATTATTTTAATCTTACTTTCTGTCCTATTATGGTATGTGCTTTTATTGCCTTCCTCTTCTATTGCTGTGTTCTTTCACTTTCCTTCTCTGGTTAAATGCTTACTTCTACCCATTTGAGTAACCTTCCTGGCTGAATGTCCGAAGGATTTTGCAGGCAGAGGAATGGCATGGTCATAGTTGCTGCCTTTCCTCTCTTGCTCACCTGTGATGACCACTGTCTCCATTAGTCAAAAAAGCACTCTAGGTCATGAGCATCCTTTCTCAGGGACTCTGGGGCTGCCACCCCTGCCGCCAGCAACCTGCCTGCACATGTGCTTGCTTAGGTGTGAACTTTGTTTCTCCAGATTACACATCCTTCTCTGTTTTGGAACTTCTGACCACCACAGCTGCAGTCTGTGTGCCTTGGGAGGGGCCCACTTGTGAAAGACATCTGGATTTTTTATATTAATCCTAAAAAGGCCACATCTTCTTTCAACATAGAACCCCACTTTGATTTATGTTTCAGATACAGGAATCTGTTCTGCCCTTTAAGGCAACTTGAAATAAGAAGGGATATCCTACCACACTAGCAAAAGAAGAATAAAGACCGCCCCCCCACCCCAACAGCTGCATGCGTGCCATGTTAAAAGCTGTGTTTGATAAGGCGCATTGTTCTGAAGGTGCCCATGAGTAGTCAGGCTCCAGCGTTCAAGTCCATATCACGTTGGTACCTGTTCCAGAGTTAACAGATCTTTTTTTTTTTTTTTTAAAGAGGAAAGGGTGATTTTTAAAAAAATATATTTTATTGATTTTTTACAGAGAGGAAGGGAGAGGGATAGAGAGCTAGAAACATTGATGAGAGAGAAACATCGATCAGCTGCTGCCTGCACACCCCCTACTGGAGATGTGCCTGCAACCAAGGTACATGCCCTTGACTGGAATTGAACCTGGGACCCTTCAGTCCACAGGCCGATGCTCTATCCCCTGAGCCAAACCGGTCAGGGCAGTTAACAGATCTTTACTCAGTTCACAGCAACTGTAGGGTAGTGTGTGAGTTAGGAAGAAGTCTTTCGTGCAAATGTCAAGAGTTACTTGGTTTATCACTTTAACCCAGTCCTCCTCAACCATACTTTCATCGCCACCCTCTTGCACTGCCCCAGCCTCTTTAGGCGTAGTTTTCCTATTCGCACCTTCTATCATGAAATTTCAATAGCACAATGGACCACAAACCATTGTGATAGCTACGACTTTTAAAACACCCTCCATCAGTTATCACCTGTTGCTGATTCTAATATGCAGCCAGGATTGAGACCCAGTGATCAACCCAATGTTTCCAAAACTTGCCTGATCAAAAGAATTAGGTGGGAGCACTTGTTAAGCCATCAGATTCCCAAGCCCTTCACCCTAGAGGTTGTGCCTTTGCAGGTTTTGGGCGGAGTCTGAGGAATCCACATGCTTACTAATTGCCCCAGGAATTCTAAACATTTGGTGGGTTTGGTTCTCCATGTTCTGACATAATGGTGCTTCCTGCCCCCATTTTCCTGACTAGGGGTTGTGGGGGTGGAAATGGAGTTGATTACAAAGCATAGATTTGCTCTAAACATCTTGAGTTGGAACTTAGAATCCATTTCCTAATAAACGTTTTAATAAAAAATAATCAAAATAGTGTCATGCTACTTCCTTCGACAACTGCACATTGAATGTCTGTTGTGCAGCAGAACAGTGTAGGGTGTTCTGAGGGGCTCGATGGCGTGTATAATACGTTTTATTGCCACAGGGGCTTATTACTCTAGTGAAGGAGCAGAGATGAATGCTTTGGAGAAGCAGTTCCAATTTTGCCCAGGTGATTGGGTAAAAGGCTTCTGAGAGGTTGTGGCATTTGAGAATGAGCCAGATGTTGATAGCTGGAGAAAGATGTTGGGGACAGTAAGGCATGATGACTAGCAGGTGATTCATTGGGGCTAGAACATGGGGTGTGTGGGCTTGTGGGTGTGGAAACTGAAGTTAGAAAGGCCATTGGGGGCAGTTGTAGGGCAGAGGGTAGACAGGACATGGGACTTGCAGACAGAGAGGCTGGGTTTAAAGTGTGACTCTGATGCTTTACCTGCCCCGTTGCCTTTCTAAAGTTCAGTTCTTGATGACGTATTGCTTACTGGACGGTTGTGATATGAGAAAGCACCTATTCCAATAAAATCATCACCTGTTGATGATGCTATGGAATATGCCGAGGCTAGGAGGGCCCTGAACACGAGGCTATGGAGTATGTACTTTGTTCCGTAACTAGTGGTTGGCCATCGGAAAGCTTTGAGAAGACACGTTTATACTGCTAGGGGTGGAGCAGACTTTAGTAGACTTACTTGAGGATGTAATCACAGTGTGCAATGTTCTTCCTATGCATGCGTCAATATATTCTGAGTTTCCAGCTCTGACCTGTAAATGAATGTTGGAGCGTAAACCTATTGGAGAGTTGGAGACTTTCAGTTCAAAGGCCAAGAAAATGAAACATGGGTAATTTGTCTCACCTGCTTTCCTTCCTTTTTCATAATTAGAATCTCAGGCTGTTGGCACTGGAAGGGAGCCCAGAGATCTAGTTGAGTCTGTTTGCCATCTTGAATGCTTAAGACTTTGCTTCTTGTTGTCTGCAGGGCCAGGACTAGAGGAGTCCTGCCACAGGGCAGCACTCTGGGGCTCTGAGCCAGGCAGGCCATCACCTGAGGGGCTAGCTGCCCAGAATGGTCTTCTAATGTGCACAGAATGGTTTTCTAATGTGCATGGCTGTCCCCTCTCATCCTGTTTCTTTTTGTGCCCAGGTCATACCCACTCTCTAAGTCTTGACTTCTTTTTCACTCTTTAGATTTCTGAGCTTCCCTGGAATCTTTCTAGTCCTTTAAAGTATGTTTTAGTTCACTTTTTTGCTTTGTTTTGTTTTGAGTGCTTTGATTATGAACTACTTGTTTAAAAAATTTACTTGCTATGTCATGGTAGTAGCTTGAGTACTTGGTATACTGTGGGTCACCGGACTTGCTAACTAGTCTTCAAGATCTCTTCTTGAAGGTCCCAGCATTTTGTTGATTTTTGTGTCTGATTTTTTTTTTGGTTTGTTTGTTGTCTCTCTTTGCTTTTGAAAATGAAAGGAGACTTAAAATTCTTGTTTAATACTTAGCTCTATCAAATCAGTATATTCCAAGGGCAGCAGGATGTTATAACTGGACCTAAGTTTCTTACACTTGAAGAGTTTTAGTAGTTTGGATATATAGGAGTGTGCATTGTGTAGTGACATAATAGTAATAATTATAGCTAACATTTATTAAGCATTTTTCATATGTCAGGTATTCACTCATGTAACTGTTGCTGCTTTTCTATGAGGGATAGGTGCTGCTATTACCCCTGTTTTACAGATGAAGAAACTGAGGCACAGAGAGGTTAAGCAAGTTGCCTGAGGTCACATAGCTAGTTAGTAAGTTGGAGAACTGGGATTACAGACTTTGCCCTGCTGTTTATAGTAGACAGGTAGCAATTCTGGACACAAGTCTGAATTCTGGCCTGACACATCTGTGTAAACTGGGCCTAGGTGTGTAACCTCTTTGTGCTTTAGTGTTATTATTAGTGAAATCAGAGTAGCTGCCTGGCTCAGGGTTGTTTTTAAGGTTAAATAAAATAGTAAATGCAGAACCCCTAGACTAATACTTGGCACAATAGAAAAAATTATTATTTTAGAGCTGCTGTTGTAAAATATAAAGTGTTGGAAAGTTTTTGGAATTAGACTTTCAAAGTCTACTCTAGTAATGTAGCATTTTAACTTTAAATTGCTTTCATGCAGGCATACAAGATATTCTTTCTTGAAAGAAATCTGATGAGTCGTCAGCCAGGAATACCAAGTTGTTTCAGGTGCTTTCCCGAGGGAAGAGTCGGGGTGATATCTTATAGTGAGCCCTGGCATGGGTGAATAAACTATACTCATCTGGGTAAAACGCTGGCTTCTCAGCTGGCAGTGGGGGGCCAGGGAAGTGGTAGTACAGAAGCTCTGGGGACCACAGAGCTACCTCAGAAAACTGCCCCTGGAACTTAGGGAATGGTTTATGCCATTGTCTGGATACTCAGGAGCTGTTGTTTGTTTCCTGGAAGACTGGGAGCTGAAGAAATGCTGTCGTCTCTCATTCTTTACTTTGAGATTCAATTTTGGGAGTATCCCGTAGGATGGATTCCTACATCCCCTTTTTCTTGAATGTCCTTCCAGCTGAGAGAACTCTGGAGGTCTGATACACTGAATAGTACTTAGTCTGTAGTCTTCATCCCAGGGAACCAGCTGGTCAGCAGCACATGTGCACTGCCTGCCAGAACGTCTTTGAAGAGCTCTGTCGCAGCGAAAGAATCATGTCCTTAGACATGCTGTGGGTAGTGAGTGGAGTGGCTTGTTGTGTGGCCTGCAGGCCACCATCCGGCATTGCTGTTCATTCGGATATTTAAATGAATGCTAGGAATGTCATTTTGGCCTCTTACCTCGGTTGCTGGTAAATAGTAAAAATAAAATGTGAAGAATGTCAAAAACAGCAGCTTCAAGAAGTGGCTCTGAGAGAGCTCTGCCCGTCCTCTTAACAAAGAAAGCAGACTCGTTAGACTTGAGCATTTAATCAGATGTAACTGCAGACCGTGGAAGCTGAGCCTTTTCTCCTGGGCACTAATGGTTTCTCTTTTTCTTTAAACAGTAGGGCAATTCAGAAAGTTTTCAAAATTAGGCCTTGTGTTTGTGGTTCTTCATCTGGATTAATGTTAGAATTTAATATTTGGTTCAGTGTGTGGAGCTAAAATGTGGTGATCAGCATGAGCTCTGTTTTGTTTTTGTAGGACTGTTTGTGAGTTGCTAGGGATTCTACTCAGGTTTTCCCATCTTGCTTTTCACTTAACTGTTTTGGTCAGCCAGTAGGACACAGTGTGAATTTAGTATGTGTGAGAAATTTAAATAGGAGAGGAGATTTATTTTGAAGATGCAAAGCTGCTCTTATAGGAGCTATAAACACTTGGCACACAGGCCTGTCTGGGTGGAAAGACATGCTTCTCCTAAAGTTACTAAATTGCAAAATTTTAATCTTAAATTGTGATTATAGAAATGCAAAAATATATACTGTAGCTTGTGTGTTTAGAAGATATTAGAGAGTGTTTTCTGGGGGCAAGTTAAGCCCTTCTCCATTGTTAAACTGCAGTGATCTTTATATTTTTAAATGCCTGACATCTGGTTAGGGCCCAACAGTGACTTCTTAGTCTAGGCAAAGACCAAGTTACATATTTGAATTGTTTCGAGGCTTGTAGGAGGTATGCATCTGATGCTTGGATTGTTTATTCTGTTAGTGATTGCCCTATTCTACTGCTTGACCGTGCACTCCCTCCTCTTTGGGAACAGTACTTTGGCTCTCCTTCGAAACAGACTCTCCAAAATAAATACAGTAGCATCTTGACTGCCACTGCACGGCTTACCCCGTGCCTTACCCCGCGCTGCAGTTTGTTAGAGGTGGACCCCGGGCTGCAGTATGTCGTATCAATCGGTTAGTCAGGTCCCTCTCCCGCCCTTCAAGATCTCTTGATAAATGGTTCAAAACAGTTTGGCCATCTTCAGCATTTTTTAGTGTAAGAGACAAAGTCCTTTTCTTTCCCATTTACTTATATGATTACTATGCACTAAAAGTGCCATTAAATGTCATTCTTGAATGATTGTAACTCAGTTTTCTAAGTGCTGTGTCAGTGACTGAGTTCCTCTGTTTCTTGCTTGTTACCCGGAAAGATCAAACCGTAGCTGGGGTATTAATTTATTCCTTTAGGGGATGAAAACATTACCTAATAGGCCATCCAGGTTATTCTGTTTATCCAAGTGTTGCCCAGATCCTTTTTCTTAGCTGAGCCTGTTACTTCAGGAGGACTCAGAGTGTTGATCCAAATGTTGGTGTATTTCCTGTGAAAATTCAGAAACAATCTTCCTGGCAGTTTCTCGGAATAATCCATTCAGATTTGATGTCTCCTAGAAATCTTATTGCTGTGGCATGGTTGACCATAAAACTGCGTAATTGACTTTTTTCTCTCTGAAGGAGCTTAACAGATGTAGTTTATGATGACAAGAGACATTTATTATCCTTTCTTAGCATTTTGTACCTCATTTACTATGATTTACTTTGTAATATTTTAACTTCTGATCCACCTGTCTTGTGTCAGCTCCTGGATGTCCCTGGAGAGGGACATCTTGTTTGAACATTTTCCCTCTCCTTTAAACCCCTGCATATAGTAGGTACATTATGTATATAAATGATTGTTACTGCTGTTCGCTTGGAAAATTGTATTGGATCCAAGACAAAGTGCCCCCTAAACAAAATTTTATTCTAGTTGAGTCATATAATGCTTTTCTGAGTAAAATGTATGAAAAACTCAATTTTATTGAAAATCCTGTGTCAAAATATAAGACCACTTTAATATACTTAATTGAATATCTATTTAATTTCTTGTTGGAAGAACTTTTTGTGTGCCTATATAAACTAGTTATACCTCATCCTTCAAGTTTTCTTGAAGATACAGTTGATTCAGGTTTGAAGGCAAAGCACCTCTTTAATGAGATAAATAGAATCTGGTTTCTTGTGGTACAAAAACACAATGAAATAATTCTCAATCATTGGGCTTAAGGTCTTTTTTCTCACCAGATTTACCCTTTTAAAAGAGTTCTTTCCCTAAAGTTCCTATTACATTTTAAAAAGCAAAATAGGCATTATAGTGCATATAAAATTTTACATTTTTTCATAACCCTAGGACACACACACACACACACACACACACACACACATATATATCGTATTATTAAATATGCTTTAGAAACACGATTTTTAAAAAATCTTCACCTGAGGATATTTTTTCATTGATTTTTAAAGAGAGTGGACGAGAGAGGGAAAGACAGAGATAAACATTGATGTGAGAGGAGCACATCGATTGGTTGCCTCCTGCACTAGCCCCGACCAGGGCCTGGGCTGGGGATGAGCCTGTGACCTAGGTATGTACCTTGACTGGAATCGAACCCAGGACCCTTTGGTTCGCAGGCTGACGCTCTATCCACGAGCCAAACCAGCTAGGGCTAGAAACACGATTTTTAATGGCCATATAATAGTTTATTGCTTGAACTTGCCATCCTGTGTTTAATCCTTCTTCTGTTGGTAGTGTTTCAGGCTGATATCCTTCTTTTCACCTTGTCATGTTCGACCCTTCCCTGTGCTAAGCCAATTCTGTTCATTCTGAGGCTTGTCAGTTCTCCATCTGTGCCTTTTCTTCCATGTGCACAGTTTGTCCCAGTGTTCAGGTTCTCAGTAAAGTAATGCTGTCCCAGTCCTTCTTACTTTTTTTTCCTTTTTGGTTAATCCTCACCATTGATTTTTAGAGAGAGTAGAAGGGTGGGAAGAAAGGGGGGAAGAGAGAGAGAGAGACAGAGAGAGAGAGAGAGACATCGATGTGAAAGAGACACATCAATTGGTTGCCTCCTGCACATGCCCTGGGGCATGTGGATCAAACGTGCCCTTAACTAGGAATGGAGCTTGCAACTCTTGGGTGCCAGGGCTGACTATCTAACCACTGAGAAACACTGGCCAGGGCTAATCTATCTTACTTTTTTTTTAAAAAAATGTATTTTTATTGATTTCAGAGAGGAAGGGAGAGGAAGAAATACAAACATCAATGATGAGAGAGAATCATCGATTGGCTGCCTCCTGTATGCCCCCTACTGGTGATCGAGCCCTCAACCTGGACATGTGTCCCTGACTGGAATGGAACCTGGGGCACTTCAGTCCACAGGCTGACGCTCTATCCACTGAGCCAAACTGGCTAAGGCCATCTTACTTTTAATGAAAGCTTCTCTTCTCCAAATCATTGCAAATACCACTACCAGCCTTATCCACTCTTCGGATCATAGCATAATAACGAAATCATTCCTGGTTTTATGATTTTCAAGAATACCCCTAAGCTATTTTAATTTGGGGGGGCTAGGGGTATTCTTGGGCATTATTATATTTGTTAGGCTTCATTAATGGTAACAGCTTGATAATGTTTTAAACTACCTTGAAAATGTTAAAATATATTGCCAATGAGAGAGGATAAAATTATTAGTGGAGGCCAGAATACAGAAAAATTGGAAAGGAAAATATTTCAAGCAAAGTAAATTGTAAATATCTTTATTTTAAATGCTCAAGTATATGTGCTAAACTTGGTGGAAACTAATTTGCTTCTCTGAAATTTGATTTATCTGTGATTTTTTAGGGCCATGTAAGGAAAAGAGTCAGTTCCCTCTTCTTTGTTGCATAAAGAAAAGGTACCTCTGCCACTGAATTATGAACGGATTAAAAAGTTATATTTTAGAACAGGAGACTTTTTCCTGTGATCTTTTTATTTTTGTCTTATGAGCAAATAAACAGTTAAGGAAATGTATTTCTTTTCCCTGTTTCACATTATAGAGGAAGTGGTTAGTTTTATTGAGGGATTAAACTTTTTACCTCATTTCTTATTATGAATTATATGGCCCATGCAGTAGTGTGTGGACATAAGCTTTCTATTTGTGAATCAGTGTTTCAAATTCTTAAGTATTTGTGACTCTGTTGAATTCCATTCTCTGTCTATCTGAAAATAAAAATTGGAATTGCCACTTGAGTGGACAGGTAGTTAGCCTTTTTTGAATTTCACCAGGACTGTCCTGCTGCTGGGTGATATCTCCTTTTTTACCTCCAAACCTAGACCCAGGCTTTTTTATTCTTTCTTTATATGCCTTTTTGCTAGATCACATTACAAACTTGTATCAAATTTCTGCCTACTGCTTTCTCTGTCAGTTTCAGCCTTCCTCTTGCTTAAGACTTTATCTGGAGTTAGGTCTCCATGCCCATGACCCTCCAATTGCTTCATTTCCTTGTCTGTCTCGATTTCTTTCCTTTCAAGTGCGTACTCTCTGCCTGGATCGAATTGGCAGAAACACTGCGCACGTGCTCCTACATGCAGGTTTCATTAGCATGCTCCTTTCCCTCTCATTAGTCAAGGTGGAATACAGCATTGGCACAATTTTAGCAGTTACTCTTTTTCTAGTCTAAATTCTCCACCTTCCCATGACTTTGTTTTACTCCTCTTATTAGAATATAGTTTCACTGTTGTTTTGTTTGCCAGATGGTTACCCAAACATGTATTACTCTGTGATCCTCCAACATGCTGGTGCTTTGGAATTTTCCATAAAGAATGTTATTAACTGGAACCAGTGTCAGGGAAACCACCAAGTGTTGTTGAATCTCAGTTTTTTTCATTTGTTAATTGGAGAAACGAAAATTTTACCCCATTCGTGCATATAGGGTATGCATTCAATTAAATAAAAGTGTTTGGTATTTTTAGTTTAGTCTTTTATTACCAAAAACTAGAGGCCCGGTGCACAAAAATTTGTGCACTCAGGGAGGGGGTCCCTCAGCCCGGCCTGTGCCCTCTCGCAGTCTGGGACCCCTCAGGGGATGACCACCTGCTGGCTTAGGCCTGCTCCCCGGGGGATTGGGCCTAAGCTGGCAATCAGACATCCCTCTGGCAGCCTGGCAGCCCTCGGGGGATGTCCACTTGCCAGCGGTGAGCAGATCTAAGCTGCAGTCGGACATCCTTAGTGCTGCTGAGGAGGCAGGAGAGGCTTGTGGCTGAGCAGAGCTCCGCAATGTGGGAGCGCACTGACCACCAGAGCACAGCTCCTGCATTGAGCGTCTGCCCCCTGGTGGTCAGTGTGTGTCATAGTGACCAGTCATTCCCAGTCTTTCTGCTGTTAAGGTCAGTTTGCATATTACCCTTTTACTATATAGGATAAAGGCCTGGTGCACAGGTGGGGGCCGGCTGGTTTGCCCTGAAGGGTTTCCCGGATCAGGGTGGGGGTCCCGCTTGGGTGCCTGGCCAGCCTGGGTGAGGGGCTGATGGCGCTGATGGCTGTTTGCAGCTGGTCACACTCCCTTCAGGGTGTGGGTCCCCACTGGGGTGCCTGGCCAGTCTGGGTGAGGGCCGTTTTCAGGCTGGCTGGTGACTGAAGCTCCCAGCCTTTCCTTTTTTTCTTTTTTTTAATTCTGGGATTTGTTTACCTTCTATAATTGAAATTTTGTT
This sequence comes from Myotis brandtii, assembly GCF_000412655.1. NCBI lineage: Eukaryota > Metazoa > Chordata > Mammalia > Chiroptera > Vespertilionidae > Myotis > Myotis brandtii. The sequence goes on from NW_005356519.1 coordinate 92,193, forward strand.
GCCGTCACTGGAGCTGAGAGCCGGGCTCCTGCTCGCTCCAGCTCTGAGTCCGGGGCTGGCTGAAAGCAGGTATCTGGGGTTTGTTTAGCTTCTATAATGGAAACTTTGTTGCTTTCGGAGCTCAGAGCCGGGTGCGGCAGGCGGGGAACCGTGGCTTCCTCCATCACTGGAGCAAGCAAGCCTCCTGCTCGCTTCAGCTGCGTGGCTGCCGGCCGCCATCTTGGTTGGGTTAATTTGCATAACACGCTGATTAGCCAATGGGAGGCATAGCAAAGGTACGGTCAATTACCATGTTTGTCTATTATTAGATAGGATGATTTCTTCTTCATTAGTTGCCTACCAGTTCTATGCATGATTTGACATCTTTGAGATATAATTTACATACCATACAGTTCACCCATTTTAAGTGCATGATTCAGTGGTTTTTAGTACATTGGAAGAGTTGTGTAGCCATCACCACAGTCCACTTTAGAACGTTTTCATCACCCCAAAAGAAACCCCATATCCATTAGCATCATTCCCCATTTCCTAGAGTACCACTAATCTGCTTTCTGTAATTTTAAGCATTTATAACACCATGCTTAATATATTGTGTGTTAATAGGCTTTTCACTTTTCTTAATGGTATATTGAAGGTATTTTGAAATGCAATCCTATAATTTTTAGAAGTAAAAAGAGCCTTTTGGTCATTTAATGTTTATTTTTTTATACAAGGAAACAGAGGACCAGAGAAGTGAAGTAATTTATCCAGGGACATTCCCATTCCACACCTCTTTACCAAAGCACACTAAAAAGAGTGACTTATTAATACTTATTTCATCAATAGTTTTTATCTTTGAGTGTTTGCTAAAACCATTTCAAATTCGAATTCTGGAGATGAGATATTGTTTGATTTCTCTATGTTGATCCGTCTACTATTCTGTGACTATTTCTTGGTTTTTTTCCCTCTATCTATAACCTTCCCATGTATCAAAAATCATATCCAAAGTTTATTTGATGGATGACTGTATTTTCTGTTTAAATGTTCTTTAGAAAAGTCATTACTCTGTGATCAACCATAGCGTTTCCTAGGATAATTTATTGTTTTAATGTGTGTTTCTCTGTGGCATACTTGAGGTTCCTATCTTTTTGTGGTCTACTGTTTAATCTGCCATCGTTCTCCCATCCCATCCCTCTTTTCATTGTGATTTTTGCTGCTGCTCCTATCAGTAGAGACCATTTCTCCACTTCCCTGATTGTGGCAGAAATAAATTGTGTAGCTTTCAAGGCCTAGGCCAGTGATAGCGGACCTTTTGAGCTCGGCGTGTCAGCATTTTGAAAAACCCTAACTTAACTCTGGTGCCGTGTCACATATAGAAATTTTTTTGGATATTTGCAACCATAGTAAAACAAAGACTTATATTTTTGATATTTATTTTATATATTTAAATGCCATTTAACAAAGAAAAATCAACCAAAAAAATGAGTTCGCGTTTCACCTCTGACACGCGTGTCATAGGTTCGCCATCACTGGCCTAGGCCCTAAGAATCCTTGCAGCCTCTTCCTTTGCCCTGTGAATATTCCTCAGAGAGCATCATCGAGGGAAGCTGCTCTATTATAAGGGAGAGGACAAGAGGCCTTGGGGAGAATAGAGGAGCTTCAGCAGACAGCAGCACTAATTGCCAGGCCGTTCTGACCTCCATCTGTATGTAGTTGCATGAGTGAGCTCATGTGACAGCAGCAGAATTGCCCAGCTGACCCACAGAAATGTGAGAAATAAACTATGTATAATTTTCTTGCGTCACTAAGTTTGGGATGGTTTGCATCAAAAACTAACTGATACATGTAGGTGTCAGCATTATGACAATGTTGAGATGATTAAAGAATGTAATTCATGTAAAGTTCTTCCTTCACTGCCAAGCATAGAGAATCCCTCAATAAAGGTTGATGCTGTATCATAACAGCAGTGTCATAATGGCACTAGCATTATCACTACTGATACTGTTGTTTTAGTTACTGTGGTCACTTTGTTTCTCCCCCTCCAGATATAATGCCATTGTTTTCGTTGTCATTAACTCTGATGAGTTAAAGCAGCAATCTTAAACCTTTTGTTATCTCATGGCACACATAAACTAATTACTAAAATTCTGCACCACTCCAAAAAAAGTGTGTTTTCTGCCAATCTGACAAAAAATAGGTATAATTTTGAATCATTCACACTGGATGGCTATTGTGTTGGCTGTTGTCACTTTTTTATTTGACAGTATAAGGGAAAGAGGTCAATGCCTCCGACTAAATAGTCAGGTATTGCATGTTTTAAACATTCTTGCGGCACACCAATCACTTGGTTAAAGAATTTGATCTCTGGTGCAGATTGTCTGGTATTTTCCTTCCTGATGAGTTAAGTAGTTTTAAACACTTTTCTTATTGTGAAGTAAAATAATTATTGTAGAAAAGTGCATAAGGTGCAAATGCATACCTTATAACAAATCATAAAATGAACACCTGTAACTACGGGTCAGGTTGAGAAGTTGAACATTGTCCCGACTGCAAAAGCCCATTCATTTCATGCCCTTCCTGGCCACAGTCCTCTCCCTCGCACTCAGATTTTATATCACCACTAACCTGATTTTACAGTGATCACTTCTTTGCTTTTCTTTATAGTTTTTGCCACCTCTATGGGTCTCTCTAAGAAAAATTGTTAAGTTTTGGTGATTTTTTCCAACATTATGTAAGTAGAATAATGTCTGCATTCTTGTGTTTGCCTTCATTTGCTGAATGTTATTACTAAGATTCCTGCATATCATGACTAACAGCTTTCATTTTCATTGCTGTTTAGAATTCCATTGTAAGAATATTCCTCTATCAGATCTACTGTTGATGGGAATTTGGGTTATTTATAGTGTTGGGCTATTTTGAATAATTCTGTCAAGCACATTCCTGTATATGTTCTGGAATAACATGAGAGTGATTTTTTTAAAGGCATATATGTAGAATTTCTTGATAATAAAGGCCTATTTATAAGTCTTATAGAGAAGAACATTGCCAAATGATTTATATTGTAAAAAGTGTGAATCTTACCTTCAGATTAGAACCATTGATTGACCATGTCTTTACCAAGGAGGTTACTCACAAGGCCAGTTCATGTCAGTGGGGACAGGAGTAGGACTGTGATGAGAGTGATATGGGATGAAAAGGGGCTAACCTTCAGTTGAAGGTTAAAATGTCTCCAGAAGGGAAATCTGTGAGTAAATTTGGTGCCATTTTTAGCTTGGAGTCAAACAATTTTCAGGATTTTAATAACACTCTTACACAGTTGCCCTCTAGGTTAATCTGTGGCAGTGTTTTCTCTACATTATGGAGGAGACATTTGGGCAGTAAGGGGACATTGACTAATAACAAAGGACGAAACTCTTACAGGACTGAGATTTCCTTATGTCCCTTTCTAAGAAGAAGGGAGGTATTAATACTGTGTCAAAAGAGAAGGAAAAGCCTGGCTGAGTGATTGAGCGTCGATCTTATGAACCAGGAAATCAGGGTTTGTTTCCCAGTCAGGGCACATGCCCAGTTTCGGGCTCAGTCCCCAGTAGAGTGCGTGCAGAAGGCAGCCAGTCAATGATTCTCTCTCATCATTGATGTTTCTATTTCTTTCCCCCTCTGCCTTCCTCTCTGAAATAATAAGAATATACATATATAAAAAAGAGAAGGAAAAAGAACCTTGTCAAAAATGAAGATTGGGGCCCGGCAGGTGTGGTTCAGTGGTTGAGTGTCAACCCAGGATCCAAGGGGTTGCTGGTTCCAAAAGATTCCCAGTCAGGGCACATGCCTGGGATGTGGACTCAATCCCCAGTGAGGGCTGTGCAGGAAGTAGCTGATCCATATTGCTTTTCTCTCATCAATGTTTCTATTTCTTGATCCCTCCCTAAAAATCAATAAAAACATATTTTAAAAGAAATGAAGATTGGGGGGGGAAAGAAACATATTCTTCAGCCAAGTTAAAGACTTTACATCTACTACAAGCAATGGTGGCTATAAGAAGACTGTGGTATAGCCTAACAAGCCAAGGCAATTTGGATTTCTTTGCATATAATTGTACAGAATGTGCTCTGCGGGGGCCAGAGTGCTCTAATCAAACATGGTATAGTTGAAGAATGGTGTCTGTGTGTTCCGTCACATGACCGCTCTGTGCCAAGGCGCCCTGCCAAGATAGCTACATGAATCGTTCTCCATGTGCCCTGGCTAATCTCAGAGAAAGCAGAGGGTTTATAGCTTGTTGAGTTTTTCCCCTAGCTGAGAAAGTTGAAAACTAGAGGATTTAATAAAGTCTTAGTGGCATTGTGTCAATCTTATAAGAAAACAGTTAATTTAAAGCATTTGGATACCAAATTAAGATCCCATTAGGATAATGAGGGAAGGACTGAGGAATTCATTTTCCTTTGGGGGGTCCTCAGATAGGGTTGTTTTTACATCTGGATGTGCTTCCCAAGTAGAATGAAGTGGTATTTGTGACAAGCTGTATTTGAGGGCGCTTTTATCACTTGGAACAAAACTTAAATGTGCTTGCTGTTATGATTTCTCTTGGATGTGGGGATTTGTAGGCTGTCTTTTCCACAGACATAAAACTAATTAATTATTCACTGTAGATCTAAGTACCTTATTGACTTGATTTCTTATATTATTTCTGAATGATCCCTGAATATAAGGAATTGGTGATGGTTTTTGTGCTGTTGCTATTATGTTTTTCCTGGAAAACAAAGTGAGCTTTTCATGCTTGAGTAAACACATTGATGCATTATGAAACTGTCAGACTCTTTGAAAATTGGCGTAAGCTTAATTATTCAAATATGTGGCTCTTTTGAATGGCTTTTGAGTCAGCTAATGCTTTAGTACAACCAGCATAAAGACATTTCAATATCTTTCCTTAAGAAATTAAATCTCAACTGTATGATTAAAGAAATCCAAAGGATTAGTTCTTTTGTTGAGCACTTTCATTACAATATACAGCTAAGTGCTAGCATTCATTTTCAGATTCATAGTGCATTTTATTTTAAAATATCTTTCTTTTTAAATAAAAATTTAAGTTGTTTATGAATTTTCCTTATTACCTAGCCTAACTTTTTCCCATTTTCTTCCTATCAACATGCACACATACTTTTTTACAGTGTACCTGCAGTTTTGTTTCCTTTAAAAATTATATTTGAATTGTAAATCTTTTTTAAGCACTGTGGCCTTTATAGTAACCATTTTTGTTGCTTGTTTAATATCAAATTATCCATTAACATGCTAGTCATTCCCCATATTTGACATGTATGTTTTCCGTATTTACTGATAACACAAAGGCATATCAGACATTGTAGCTTGTTTTTTCTTATTTTCAGTTATATTACAAGGACAGTGTTTAAAGTGTCATTATGTTAGTGGATTTGAAGACTTATGTTTTATGGGTTACCCAATTGCTTTCTGAAAGATGGTGCATTTAACAGGCTGATGGTTGCCAGAGGAAAGGGGGTTGGGGGACTGGATAGAAAAGGTGAAGGGATTGAGAAGTACAGATTGGTAATTACAAAATAGTTATGGGGATGTAAAGTACAGCATAGGGCAGTGGTCGGTAAACTCATTAGTCAACAGAGCCAAACATCAACAGTACAACGATTGAAATTTCTTTTGAGAGCCAAATTTTTTAAACTTAAACTATATAGGTAGGTACATTGTTATTAACTTAATTAGGGTACTCCTAAGCTGGCCTTTGCTAAAATAATAATAAAGCCACCAACACAAAATAATTATAATTCTTAAATTGATGACAAAAATACCTGTAGGATTTGCAGCTGGTTGGAAAAATACAGGTAACTTTATGCTTCGAGTAGGTACTTTTGTCACCCGTGCGCGATTTGCAGACGCGACTAGCACTAACCACTGCACAATGAGACTGCTGACTGACTGGCTCACTCAACTCCTGCATGAATGGCGCGCGCCTCCCCCGCACTGCGTATCCTGCAGCCCGCCTGCGCCACGTCTCCCGTTGCCCGACCGACCGACACCCCCCACTTCTTCTAACACCACTTCTTCAAAATAGACTCGCCAAAGCCGAAAACCGACTTCTGCACATGGGCCACGAAGTTTCAATCGTACTGTACGTGCATGCCCACACGTGGTATTTTGTGGAAGAGCCACACTCAAGGGGCCAAAGAGCCGCATGTGGCTCGTGAGCCGAGGTTTGCCGACCACTGGCATAGGGAATATATTCAATAATATTGTAATAACTATATATGGTGCTAGGTGGGTACTGGAAATCAGGGGGAACACTTTGTAAAGTATTTGATTGCCTAACCTCTGTGCTGTATACTAGAAACTAATACAAAATATATTGAATGTAAACTGTAATTTTAAAAAAATTAAAATTGAAATAAAACACTAAGAAAACACAAGAAAAAAAAGACGGTAGTTTTTTTGATCATGTATGTATACAATTTCTTTTACCAAATTTATTAATTAAAATAAAAACAACTTATTAAATATTAGCATCCTTCAAAATTACCAACATTTGGAATACCCTGTTATCTTATTAGAGACTTTTTCCTTTGTAAATGAGTTTTCTAATTTTAGCAAAGTAATAGGTGCAATAGTTTTAAAAAATTCAATAAGCCATGTAGTATGACACAAGAACAGCAGCCTCTTGCCCTCCCCCTTTTCACTCTAGTTTGTGGCTTTGAGGACCCTCATCTCTTGGAGATTTCTACTGATGTTTGCCTCCCACTTGCTAAATGGCTTGCTTTTACAGTTTGATTTTTCCCCCCACTTTATAGTTTCCTGTTGATTCCCTTCTGTGGAAAATTAGACTTTAATACTTAGAGTTTCTTTTCCATCCTTTTAATATAGACATAAAATAAATTTTGGTTTTATTAATATATAGATATCTTCCTATATAATAAAAGGGTAATATGCAGATCGATTGAACGGCAGAATGACCGGTTGCTATGATGCACAGTGATCATCACGGGGCAGATGCTCAATGCAGGAGCTGCCCCCTGATGGTCAGTGTGCCCCCACAGGGGGAGCGCTGCTCAGCCAGAAGCTGCTCAGCTCACAGTTGGTAAGGGCAGCAGTGGTGGCAGGAGCCTCTCCCGCCTCTGCAGCAGTGCTAAGGATGTCTGACTGATGGCTTAGGCTTGCTCTCAGCGGGGAGCGGGCCTAAACCGTCAGTCGGACATCTCCCGAGGGCTCCTAGACTGCAAGAGGGCACAGGTCGGGCTGAGGGGTGACATCCGTCCTCCTGAGTGCATGAATCTCGTGCACCAGGCCCCTAGTTAAAATATAATGACTCTAAGTATTATTCATAACCAAATCTTATATTATGATTATATCTTCTTATCTACTTTATATTTTCTCTGGAATTAATAACTCCCTTCTTTTTCCTTGCTTTCCCCCCCTCTATTCCTATTTCTAATTTATCATCAAACAAATCATTTCACTACTTCCAAACACATCAGATAATCTTTCAAATCTGTGTGTGTTTGTTTGTTTTCAGATCTTTCCTGTGGGAGCCTTAATATTTTCTCCATGTGGACTGGTTGCTAGTAGGGCCTGCTTGTGTGGCTGATGTCTTAGAATTCCTCTCACTATTTTATCTTGGGCATGTCCTTTGTCTCTCTGTTTGTTTTGTTGATTGATTTCTGGTTCTCAGGTCCTACTCCTTTAAATTTACTTAATACATTTTGGCAGATTCATGAGATAAGGTATAAGAAAGGAATATTTTTAGAGACCATGCATATTTGAAAATGTCTTTATTCTATCATCATATTTGATTGATAGTTTAGCTGGGTATGTAGTTTTAGGTTGGGAATAATGTTATTTTTGAATTTTGAAGGAATCACTCCATTGCCTTCTCACTTCAAGGTTGCTGTTGACTCCAGTGCTATTCTGATTCCCAATTTTTTTCTGTAATTCCCCACCTCTAATCCCCTGGTCTCTGGAAACTGTGAATATTCTTTCTGGAATTCTGAAACTCTACCATATTCCTTGGTACCTGTTTTCATTCATTGGCTACCTGTTGGGCTCTTTCAAACTAGAAATGCATGTTCTATAGTCCCCTGTGTTTTCTCTCTTTGGATACCTATTGGTAGAGTGTAGTACCTCAGATTGACCTCTGATTTTCCTGTCTTTTCTTTCCCATTTTCCCACCCCCCTCAGTGTCCTTTTATTCTACCCTCTGAAAGATTTTAGCTTTAATTTTCACGCCTTTCATTGGAGGCTTTTATTGGTGCTACAATAAGTTGTAATTTCTAAAAGCTTACTTCTTCTTTGTAGCTTTTTTTTTTAATGGCATTATGTTGCCTTATCTCCTATTTCTCTGAGGGTATTAAATATATTCTTGGGTGATGAAATTTTTTCTGCTTCCCATATCATATTTGTTTCTTCTGAGATGTGTGCGCTTGCACACGTTCTTTTTTGCACATTAGGGGCTTTCCTCAAGTGTCTGGAGAACTGTGGCTTTTTTAAAATGAGAGATGAAGGGAAAAAAAAAAGATGATTGGAAACTGTACATGGGTGGGGCTTGTAACTTGGGGCACCTCTAGTAGTATAATCTATATCTGTAGGTCTATCCTCATGTCTGGGGGTCTGGCTGTGGGAAAAGGCTGGTGGGATTTCACTGAGCAGGCTTTGACTCAGCCCCCTGTTTTTAGTAGGGTGCCTCACCCCTGCCCTCAGCTGTGCTGAGAGTCAACTCTTCCAGAAGGGAAATTCTCAGTCTCCTGTCTGGATATGCAGAGTAGAGAAGAGAATATGGGGACCTAACTATTCTTTGCATATTTTTTTACAACCAGTTTCTTTTCCTACCATACCTGGACCTAATTTATTATTGTCTACTCCAGAGGCTTAAATTTCAGCTTATTTGTTTCTTTATTAGTTACTATTTGTTCATTTGTTTTCTAGCTTCAAGGATTTTGTTGCATATCTAGTTTGTGCACTTGTTCCCTCTCATTTTAATTGTCTTCATGAGTTTAACCCATATTTTTTTTCCTTTATTGATTAAGGTATTACAAATGTGTCCTTATCCCCCCATTGTCCCCCATCCCCCCACTCATGCCCTCACCCCCCGGTGTCTGTATCCATTGGTTATGCTTATATGCATGCATACAAGTCCTTTGGTTGATCTCTCCCCCTTATCCCCACCCTCCCCTGCCTTCCCTCTGAGGTTTGAACATCTGTTCGATGCTTCTCTGTCTCTAAATCTATTTTTGTTCATCGGTTTACGTTGTTCATTATAATCCACAAATGAGTGAGATCAGGTGATATTTATCTTTCTCTGACTGACCTATTTCACTTAGCATATTTTTGTGATTGTATAAATTATTTTCATGTCATTTTAGTACAGTTTTTAAAGAGTGTGGGATAAAAGGAATGTGCTCAGTCTGCCATGGTTAATGGAAGTATCAGTGTCGGCTCTTTTTTAGATTTTTCAAAATAATTTTTTTCTGCATGACACATTTTTTTTGGTTGGTATTTGTATATTTTCTGATGTGTAGTTATGCCTTTTAAAAATGTCTTTTAAAATATTTTATTCTAATTTTTGCATATGTTTATTTAATATTGCAGATTTAACATCAGCTTTCATAAGTAGAAAATAAGTGACCACCTACTTGATAGGTTGAAGGAATACTTATTATTCTCATTGAGTTACTTACTCATTTTTAAAGACTTTTAATTTTGAGATAATTATCCTATACAATAAAAGCCTAATATGCTAATGATATGCTAAGGCTGCTCAACCTCTTGCTATGATGTGCACTGACCACCAGGGGGCAGACACTCCAACCAGTAGGTTAGCTTGCTGCTGGGGTCCAGCTGATTGGGACTGAGCGAGAGGGGCTGGACATGCCCCGGAGCCCTCCCGTGGTCCCTCCCCTGCTGGCCAAACTCTTGTGTTCCTCCTCAGCCTAGTGATAGTGCACTGGTGGGGTCCCTTGACCTGTCCTGTGCTCTCTTGCAATCCGGGACCCTTTGGGGTATGTCGGAGAGCCCATTTCGGCCGAATCCCACTCAACACAGGAGCTGAGCCCTGGTGGTCAGTGCGCTCCCTCAGGGGAGCGCCGCTCAGCCAGAAGCTGGGCTCATGGCTGGTGAGCATGGTAGCCTAAGCTGCTCCCCAGGAGCAGGCCTAAGCCATCAGTCGAACATGCCCTGAGAGCTCCCAGACCATGAGAGGGCATAGACTGGGCTGAAGGACCGCCCCCCCCCCCACGAGTGCACAAATTTCATGCACCGGGCCACTAGTAGATTAATAAGGGAGTTGCAAAAATAGAACAGAAACCTCTTTTGTACTCAGTTTAACCCAGTGGTAACATCTTCATATTACTATAATATAGTATCAAAATCAGGAAATTGATATTGGTATAATTCTCATTAATTTTTAAAAGATATATTGCTTTAAATTTTATATTGGACAAAACTTTTATGTTGCAAATATATATGAGACCTATGTGAAACTGTTTTGTTTTTCAGCAATTTTTCCAGCTAGTCAAATTACGAAAGCTTGGACTTAGTGATAATGAAATTCAGCGGCTCCCTCCAGAAATAGCAAACTTCATGCAGCTGGTGGAACTTGATGTGTCCCGAAATGGTAAGAAAAAGATTCCACTTGAATTGTCCATTTATCTATTCTGATGCTGGGGGGGATTTTTAATAAACAGAGTGGATAAAGGTTATTGGAGGTACTTCACCTGATGGTTATGGGAAAGCTGTGTATAAATTTTGAGATGAAATTAATGCCATTATTGAATAGTTTAGTTAACTTACAAGTATTTACCAAAAAACTTTTCATAGCACAGTTTTTATTTATTTTTTAAATATGTTTTTACTGATTTTTAGAGAGAGAGGAAGGAAGAGAGGTAGAAAGATAGAAACATCGATGAGAGAGAAACATCATCCGTCATCTCCTTCATGTCCCCTACTGGGGATCGAGCCCACAACCCAGGCCTGTGCCCTGACCAGGGATCTAATTGGTGACCTCTTGGTTCCTGGGTTGATGCTCAACCACTGAGCCACACTGGCTGGGCCATAATACAGTTTTTGAATGATAACTTTCTCAAGAGTTAGAGTGTTGTCTGAGAAATTATGTAATCTGGCTCCCTCACTTTCCTGAGTGTGACATTGAGGACTGGTGGTGTGGTCATCTGTCCAGCACTGAGGGGCTGTTGAGAGGAGGGGACACTCCCTGGGGAGGGGCTGGCTTCTCGGCCTATGGCTCAGAATCTGTCTTCTTGCAGTGAACAGACCTGCTTGCTGTTCAGGCATCTTCTGCCAGTTTAATTTATTTCTAATTAGGCCACTGGTGGGCCTGCCCACTGGAGTTTGTGGTATATTTAAATGCAGACCCTGGTTTAACCTTGTGTTTCATAGCCCTTAGAGCACACCCTGAGTGGGTTTGTAACCCTGCTTGCTATTGCATATTTGATAAATTACTCTAAGTTAAAGTGGCAGATCCCAGTGGTCCTGTCTTAAGTGATGGGATTCCGTTCTTGCAAGGGCTCTGGTATAATTTCCTTTGGATAAGCCCCAATATACTCTGAGTTATTTATAAAAAGGATAATCTTTTTCTCTCATATTGCATACCTGTTTTGTTTTTCTATAAAATATGTTTCTTCTCAATGAACATCAGGTCTGGATCTTTTAGTCTCCTGTCTTCCACAGCAACTCCAAGGCCCATATATACACTATTTTTGGGGGTCATTGTTATAGGGCAGCAATGATAATCAGTACTTGATTGAAAACATGGTGAAACAAAAATGATTGAACCCCCTACTTTTAATAGCTTTTAAATTGCTGTTCCCTGGAAGGTTTCTGTGACAATGATAGAAATAAAAGGTAAAAAAATAAAATAAATTGCTGTTCCCTATTACATTCGATAAATTGGAAACTGTCTATAAGTTAAGCCATATGTTTCTTAAGGTAGGGTCTACTTTTATTTTTCATGAGAATTATTTCTTACCTTGAAGTACTGGAAAAAGTGAAGAAAATACTTATTTTGGGGGGCATGTTTTACGGTGGCTTATTTGGTTGCACGGGACCCAGATCTGCTCAGGGAAAGGGGATTCATGGTAAGGAGGGGGTGGAGCTGACATCCAAGAGCTTTGGCATAGAGCTCGCATCAGACATCGCCTTCGGGTTTCCTGGCCTCTTCTTAGTGCGTCTGCTTCTGTCTGTAGGTGCGCTGTTCTCTCCCTGTCGACCTGCTCTCTTGGAACTGGCCTCTGCACAACCAGTTTGTTGTGGTCTTTCTCTACCTACTTTTTGGCTTCTGCGCCTGCTGTGGTGTCAGCTTGACGGATTTCTCAGTGAGGAATTTGTCAAACAGATCATCTTTCTAAGCCAATCATAAGCCATAAGCCACAGGTCACTGGGCACCCTAAAGATTAGCTGCCCTGGGACAGGGGTGGCGAGCAGTGCAAAGCATGGCTCTACTCCTCAGCTCAGCACAGACGCGGTTGATGAGCACTTTCCCTTACACTGGAGTGTATACTTGGAGCGGTGTTGGAGGCCAGAATTGCTCCTAAGGCTATCCTGTCTCACACTTATCTAAGGAATACATAACTCAATCTGCTCTCTCTTGCCTTAGCAATGATCTCAGTTATAAGGGTGGCTGGCTATTAAATTTGCAAGGGAGCAGTGACTTTGTAAAATTGTCACTCAAATCATATAATCCGAAGAAATAAAATAGCAATTTTGAAATTGGCATTAGAAAGGAAAAGAAGCAGGGGCCCAGAAATACTTGAGAAGGAGAAGTGTTGCCTTTGATCATTTGGAGGAGAGAAAACATAGAGCTTGGAAGTTCCCAGTTACGCTAATAACTCTAAAGGGACGGGAATGCTCTGTAGAAAGTCGGCATTGTTGGTCACCACTTTTACCAGTTCCCACATCAACTATTTCTTTTCAAACATTCGTACCTAGAAAGAAGGACTACCTGCCTCTGTGTGCATTCATACCTCCCAGCATGTTGATAAAAGAAGCTAAGCTTTCACCGTAGTCAGTGTCAGGACACAAAAAGGTGTTCTCTCCTCCCCTTTTTCATCCTGTTCTCACTTTCAGCCTTTCCTTCTGCGCGTTTGTGGTAGTTCTGTGAGGGGTCCTGCAGGCCTTTTACCTCTCGGTCAGGCTCTTTTAGAAATGCTGAGGGGAGTTAACTGCCCCTGTCCACTCTGGCAGAACCTGGCTCTGGCTCCGCAGCATGAAGGTGTGCACTGGAGTGCTGGGGGGCAGTGGGCAGCACACCAGAGGATGGCAGGGGTCAGGCTTTCTGTGAGGCTATGAACACACTGCAGAGATGACCGAGCAGAACAAAGTCATCGTTCATTCTAACCAATAGGAACACAGGTCATGGGCTATTTCCAGGTCAGGCAGATCTCACTGTGCTTCCTCTCATTTGTTTACAGGTAAAAATCACAGTAATGTGAATTTCCTAGGCAACTGAGTAGGTAAATAAAAGTCACAAAATCTGCAGTCTGAGAGTCAGTGTGAGAACCCCTCCTTTGTGTGGGTGCAGGCATTGGTAAGGGTTTGAGGCTCAGGCCTGGAGGCCTGGAGCCACTCGTCTTCTCTTGCACCAGTTGAGCAGCCTGCTCCATGGTCAGAGGTTGTTCCTTTGAGTCCCTGAGTTGTAGCAGGGCCCTTGCCAGGGCTGGCCATTGCCGTAGTAGGGCCTTCATTGACTTCCTTAATTCCTAATGTAGGAATTAAGCATTGCTTGACCATGGAGGAGGAAGGCAGGATGCTGGTCTCAGTCTACTCAACTCCATGGGATCAGCGCTTGTCAAACTTGAGCATGCAGTGAATTACCACAGGGTGTTGTTAAAATGCAGACTCCGATGCAGTAGGTCAGGAGTGGGCTTGAGATTCTGCATTGCTGAGAGCTCCCAGAGGATGCAGGCCCTGCTGTTCCACTGCGCACACTGAGTAGCAAGCTCTTAGATGTCATTGCCCATGAATCCCCTACTGAGCTTCCTCCAGCAGCTGTGTGTGGTCATGAGCACAAGTTCACCCAGCTCCTGGCACCCCTGCACCTTCCCATGGGGAACGTGGGCAGCCTTCAGGGTATTCCTGGTAAAGGGTGAGATACTGGAGCCGCCTTAAGCTCACATTGGCTTTGATTCTAGGAGCAAAATGAGACCTTTCCTGATGCTCCCTTGCTCAAATGGTGGAGAAAAGAAAGGTTTTGTGTTTCTCTCAAAAAAAAATCTGTAAATGAGGAGGAGAGAAGTTTTTACAGGCTCATTTCCTAGGCCAAGAAGAGCTGCCAGGACCTCCAAACCCTGACTTTTGTGGCTTTGTTTTCAGATATTTCAGGCACAAAGTCAAGGGAATTGTGTGTTGTGTTAAAAAGAGAGAAGAGTGAGCTTTGGGAGAGAGGGTGATGCTTATGGTTATATATAGTCTGCGGGGACTTTTTCTGAGGTGAAAGTAGAGAGGCTTGGAATGAGCACAGTGTGTACAGTTTTGTCTCCAGAATGGCTAGATGTGCTCTGCAGAGAGGACTCTGGTGGGAGCCTGCGTCCCACCACTCACCACCTACTGATTTTGGACAGGCCCCGCCGACAGTGCTGGGTCTTGTTCTGGGAAGGCATGGGACAAAGCCTGCTTCCTTACAAGCCAGGGGGAGGCGAGGAGCATGCCCGGCTTCTCATGTCCTGACTTGGTGGATTCTTTTTTTTTTTTAAACTAAGGCAAATAGCTAAAATTTATATGTAATAAAATAAACAGTTTCCTCTGAACATAGATGGAAGGATGGAGTCGATGAAATTGGTATCTGAATATGCTGTTAAATGACTAAAAAAGCATACAGGTTTTGCATGAAGGTCTGAAGCAGATTTCTGTGGTGACATGCACATGCCTTAAAGCCTGGACTTGGTCTTTGTCTGCTCACTGGTTCTTAGCTGTTCGAGGACAATAATCCTGGGTATGTGAGAAGAATTATTACCCTGTAGTACTATCTTGTCATCCAAGAATCTAGGGCAGACTTTCTCGGTGCATAATGAATCCTGTCCCAAGGCTTAGTAATTTGAATTTTATAGTCTATGCTGTAATTTGACTGACATCGCGGTACTGTATCATTATCCATTTAGTTTAATTTTTCCCAAAGTGTAAGGCATACACCACTGGTGCTGCTAGAGATGACTTTAAGTGAGTGGTACCGCAAAACAGAGTTTTTAATATAGAAACTTCGTGAGAAGTTACCCTTTAAAATTATTCCTTTTGGTTGCCTTCTGTAAAATGTAATAACACTATATTGTTATTATTACATTTATTTTACATTTACCTTCTGTATCTTGGGGTGATAGCTCTTATTCATGTTAGTGATTTAAAGAAATTTGCTACTTTTAAAAATAAATCTCACTCAAATTTTAAAAAGTCATTTTAAAAGAATGAGGTAAACGATACAGAATACACATGCTATACCACCAGTATGGCAGACATGGTGAAGGTTAAGGAAGCACTGGCTGGAAGTAGCATATCATGCCTTTTATCATGAGTTTATTTCACTTATGGTGCAAGTAGCATTACATTCAGGAAACATGGCCAGTCTGCACACGCTGGCTAGTTCCTTTGCAAACTTGCGTTAACAAGCAACTAAAAGATATTTTAGTACAAATCATTCCTAGCACCAGGACAAGGATAAACAGCTGTCTACCAGTAGGGTCATCATCCCACAAAGTGTGGAGGGTAGACTTTGATTAAAGGCTTGGGTTAGTTGGTTTCTGTCCACCCATGAGATGTGTTCAGTGTCTGTGGTCTGTAGCTATGGGTTGTTTAATGAAATCTAAAGCCAATTTTGAAGCCTGCCCAGATGACCTTGTATAACATCGTCTGGTGTTTCTGAGTATGCCCTGAAAAAAAAAGTTCTTTCTGGCAAGCAACAAATCCAGTGTACAGTAGAAGTCTTCCTACTTAGTTGTGAACAGTTAGCTTTTTAATTGTTTTAATTCCTATGTATACCTATGTCATACGTGAGGCAGAAGCCAGTTTTCACCCCTGTAAACTTCATACTTGCCACAGTCAAGCTTGATTCCAGCCCAAGTTCAGTGCTCTGTTCAGCACACTGTCCTGTGGCTAATATTATGGTGGGTGAATCTGTGGCTGTTACAGTACCACAGGAGACATGCAGTGAAGCAGAGCCCACAGTGCCGCTCTGCCTTATGGTTGGAGAGCTAGACGGTTTCCAACCCAGTTTGCTTTCTTATCTTTGCAAATATGGCCACTGCCCTATCACAAGCCCTTTCTCTTCTTAACTTTTACCTTCTCTTTTGTCAGGAACAGGGGTTGATATAGAAAAAATATTGCCTTCTACTCTCGTTTTAGTTCCAGATAATATTATTTTCAAATTGGAGGAGGAAAGAGAGTGCTTTTCTGTGATATTTTCTGATTACCTTTCCATTCTACAAACCTGTTTTCCAGAGAGCATTGTTTAAATACTAGAGGTCTGGTGCACGAAATTCGTGCAGGGAGGTGGGGGGGTATCCCTCAGCCCAGCCTGCACCATCTCCAATCTGGGACATCCCTCTCACAATCCGGGACTGCTGGCTCCTAACCACTCGCCTGCCTGCCTGATTGACGCCTGACTGCTCCCCTGCCAGCCTGATCTCACCCCCAACTGCCCTCCCCTGCTGGCCTGATCGCCCACAACTGCCCTCCCCTGCTGGCCTGATCGCCCACAACTGCCCTCCCCTGCCGGCCATCTTGTGGCGACCAACTTGTGGCGGCCATTTTGTGGCAACTATCTTGTAGCGACCATCTTGTGATGATGTTGCCGTGGCCATTTTGTGATAACTTCATGCAAGGGCATTGCGCAATGCCACCTAGGCTTTTATTATATAGGATGATGATGTATAGAAATCTTATCAAACTGAAAATGTTGGGATAAACTTTACAAATAGATCCCTCCCTATCTTTCCTTAGACCATGTAAAGAAACATCAATGATATTTTAGCAAATAAACCTGAAAATCTATCCCAATTTAATGTTACAAATTGTTAAATTAGAAGGGAAATTCTTTTTTCCCCCATTTCAATGATGTATTTTATTTAACCTAGTTTACCCAAAACGTACAATCAATATAAAAAATTATGACAGGTATTTAACTTTTTTATAGGAAGTTTTTGAAATCCATGGTATACCCCCACTTGGCTCGTGGCCAGTGTACCAAACAGTACAGGAATAGATCATTTATCTATCTATCTAAGTTCATTGGTTGATCTCTTCCCACCCTTCCACCCTCCCCTGCCTTCCCTCTGAGGTTTGACAGTCTGTTCGATGTTTCTATCACTCTGGGTCTATTTTTGTTCATCAGTTGTTCATTAGATTCCACATATGAGTGAGATCATATGATACTTATCTTTCTCTGACTGGCTTATTTCACTTGGAATAATGCTCTCTAGGTCCATAGGTGCTGCTACAATTGGTAAGAATTCCTTCCTTTTTACAGCAGCATAGTATTCCATTGTGTAGATGTGCCACAGTTCTTTAATCCACTCATCTGCTAATGGGAACTTAGGCTGTTTCCAAATCTTAGCTATTGTAAATTGTGCTGCTATAAACATAGAGGTGCATTATAGTCTTTCTGATGGGTGTTTCTGAGTTCTTGGAATATATTCCTAGAAGTGGGATCATTGAGCCAAATGATAGTTCCATTTTTTAATTTTTTAGGAAATTCCATACTATTTTCCACAGTGGCTGCACCAGTCTGCATTCCCACCTGAGGATATTTTTTCTATTGATTTTTAGAGAGAGGGGAGGGGAAGGAGGAGCGGGGGAGGGGCAGGAGCGCGGAGAGAAACATTGACGTGAGAGAGACACATGGATTGCCTGGGTCTTGCACATGCCCCGACCAGGGTCTGGAATCAAACCTGCAAACAACCTGATTTCGAACATGAGACCCTTCACTCCACAGACCGACACTCTAACCACTGAGCCAAACTGGGCAGGGCAGAAGGGAAATTCTTACAACAATGCCTTTACCAAAATGTTTTTGGAGCTCTTTCAAATTAGTAGTATATTATTTTGCTTATCTGCAGGCCAGTAGTTTCACTTTTTAAAATGGATTTGTTTTTAAACACAACCAAAGATATTTAATGCCAATTTAGGAAAATAAACCAGGACACTGAAAATGTTATGTTACTGAAAATCTGCTCACCTAGCAATTTAAAAAAAAATGAGTAAACTATTGTTACTTTTTATTATGTTAATATGGTTAATTTTATCAGAAAAATTGTGACTGTGCTGAATAAGTTGTAGGTTTATATAACTTTTATTTCTCTCCTGCCTTTTTTATTTTTAATTAGCAGTTTTGTAATAGAGATGGTAACCTCTGAGTTTGAGAACAACACCTCTCAATATATTTTTTAGGTCAACAAGCTCTTCAGTTAGTCGCAGGTTCTCTGAATGCTTTGTCTATTTTAAGTAGCTCCTTATCTTCTTCCCTCCTCCCTCCCTACTTCATTCATTCATCCTTGTCTTTACACGCTGTGCTCTGTGTTCGATGCTGAGTTTTCCAAAACAATGGTGGATTTGCACAAAATAGGCTGAATTAGAGAAGCAAAAATGACCACAGTGGCTTCTCCTGAAACAAAACAGAACCCCAACATGTGACAGTTTTTGCTCACTTTTTAATTAGGCAATTCATGTAGGTATCCTTTGACAGTTTCCAGTTCTGAAAATGATTGAGAGTGAGAGCCATATTGCTTCATTTTGATTTTGAGGTCACCTATTTTGTCATGTGAATCTGGCTGGAGCCAAGTAATGCTTAGCCTTCAGGCAGCTGAGGCCTGATGCATCTCTGTCAGGATGGTGACAGCAGTGTGCAAACAGTGCTCTGAGCTTGTTAAGCTACAAGAGACACCTCTTAGAAAGGGATGGAGGCACCAGGAAGGAAAGAGTAAATGAGGAGCAGTACCAAGAACTGCAACTTGAGGGAGGTGGAAATGATTTGATTTTTAAGGTCCTTTTATAAGTGTTGAATAAATCCTCAACCTAATACATCTGCTCAAAGCTAATAATGAACTAAGATTCTGAATTCTTATTCAGTTTGAAAGAGCTTTGGACCCTGGACTTAAAAAAATGCTTAGAGTTGTCAACTGTATTTTAGAATTACTAATGCTTTTTATTTCAAGCAAAATTTATTGAGCAATTACTGTATTTGTGGAAGGCTCTTTGCTGAATTCTTCTCTTCCTTAAGTGGATAAATCTGCAGGCACAACAGATGTAAGGACCTGCACATTAACACCTGTTATACTGTTTTATAAAGTGCTCAGGGCATGCAGAGAGGTGGGTAACTATAACTGATGTGAGACAGGCTTGAAGGAGGAATGAGGCACGTTTGGTTCGAGTTTGAAATCAGGCAGTCTTTAAAAATTCTCATATTTTAGCTGCTATGAACATACCAGCTTGGCTCAGTTGGTTGGGTGTCGTCCCATGCACCAAAAGGTTGCTGGTTCAGTTCCCTGTCAGGGCACATTCCTGTATTGTGGGCTCAATCCCTGATAGGGGGCATGCAAGAGGCCGCTGACCAATGTTTCAATCTCACATTGATGTTTCTCTCTTTCTCCCTCTCCCTTTCTCTCTTTCTAAGAGTCAATAAAAGACATTAAGAAAAATTCTCATAGTTTAGTTGCAAATTTGGAGAGAGTTAATGAGTGGAATCCTTAACTGTCATTGTTACTGGAAAAATTTTTCAAATGTTTGTAATAGAGTAACAGAGTCAACAATGTGATGAAATGTTCAACTATCTGAGTGCTTGTCTAATAGATATTCACTTGATATTTTAAGATTCATAAAAAAATCAAAGAAGAAGCACCCAGTACATGACAATGTGCACTAAAACTCTATGAGTTGTCATGGGATTTTTTTCTTGTACAGCTGACGACTGCTGTGTTGTAAAGGATCTGCTCTGCCAGATGAAGTGCTAAGCTCTTGGCTTTAGTCGAGATGGACTACCTGTTGATTTTTTAAAAATGCCAAAATCTGAAGGGCTCAACAAAACGAGGAACTTTATTACTGCTTAACTTACAATGCATGTGTGTGTGTGTGTGTGTGTGTGTGTGTGTGGCAGGGATGTGGAATGTGGAGGTGGAAGATGAGAGGTTCTGCTGTACACAGTCAGAGATCTCGGTCTCTTCCTTCTTGTGATGTCACATCTTCATTCTATAGTGGACTCCAGGGTCCTTGTGGGAGGGGGAGAAAATGGGGGATGGGCCATGCCAAGAAGTGGTGTACATCATTTCCATCCATGTTCCTTTGGCCAATTTTATGTCCTCAACTTAATTGAAAGGACCTGGGAAACGCAGTTAACTATTTGTACTAGTACATGAAGAAGAGAAATCTGGCTGTTGGTAAGGTACTAGCATCATCTGCCACAACTGGCATTTAATTGATTGCTGGGTTTGTATGACTTTATGTCACTGATCTCTCTCTCTCTCTCTCTCTCTCACTCTCTCTCACACACACACACACACACACACACACACACACACACACACGATTCTGTTGCACTGTAACAACCTTTCATGAGTGACACATTCAGAGGAAATATAGATGCATGCCTAAAGAGGACAGAGTAGCCTTTCTTCCCACATCTGCACAAAAGTGTATAAACCCAGACATAGATTAACATGATTGATGGACACTGATTTGCTAATAGCATAAAACCTATGCAAGTATACATGACTTTTGGAGGGGAACTTTTAGAATCTGATTTAAAGTATAATTTGAAAATTAAAGTTTATGTTTGCGGAGTGGTTGTAGAAGCACTCGCTCTAAGTATGGCATCATTAAAGGTTTTCAAGTCAGGAATCCCCATCTCAGACAAGTTACTTAACCTCTCTGTGCCGTCTGTAAAATAGAGACTATAATAGCACCCTCTTCATAGAGTTATTGTGACCCTTGAAAGAGACTGTGCAGGTAAAATACTTAGAACAGTGTCTATACTTAATGAACAGCTCCTGTGATTAATCCTATTATCGCCTCTCATTTTGGTTTATGAAGACCTGAACTAGCACTGTGAGAGTAAGAATATGATGGGAGTGAGGCCGCAAGTAGGTTTGAAAGACAGAGTGGTTCAGATGAGGGAGGTTGCTACCTGAAGTGATGTCTAGATACTGAGTACCATAACACCAGGCATTGTGTGTGCTGTTTTATCACAGCTGTTTTATCTAATCCACCTACTAGTCCTGTGAGATGGGTAGAAGAGGAAACTGAGGCTTGAAAAGTTGTGATGTGAGCCCAAATCATACTTCTGGACATCGGTGGAGCTGAAATAAGAAAACAAGAAGAGTGGCACTTTTAATTTTGGGGGGAGCATATTGAAGGTGATAAAGGTAGGGCTGATAGTTTTAGTCTATGTTAGAGAAAGGATGGAGACAATATTATGACTAGGAACTCTGTGAATTTGGAGATCAAAACAGGGAAAGTCATTCTAAGACATTTAAACCTATAGAGATCTTCATAGTGAGTGAACTGAACCATCTGTGGAAGTGGCCCATCCTGAGAGGTGCTTTGTAAATCTTTAATGGCCAGAAATGGAATACCATCTAATGAGGGATGCTAGGGCTTTCTCAGTAAGCTCTGATGTAATACTTCTAAGGTCATTGTGCTGTTTTGGCAAAAGATTGGTGAATTGCTAGAAGGGTAGAACAAGGAAAGCCAAAAACTAAGGCTGGGGTTTTACCTTTGAAAGAAAAGTAATGAGGTTAGACAACATGAACGTCCCAGGTCCCTTGGAAGCAGGAATAGCCCTCCCTTAGTGACACGACTGTCACCTCTACTTGCTAATGGTTAAGAGCATCCCATGTTCTTTTCTCTGGGTGTGAATATTCTCAAGTGCTGTGATGTGGTAGTTCTCAATGTGGAGGCTGAAGAGAGGTGACGTGCTGACACGGTGAATCAGTACCCAGTGCCACTGGCATTCAGAGTGGTCACTTGAATTTTCTTAGTGCAGCACACATTATTCTAGTCTTATCTTCTCTGAGCAAACTGTCACTGACCTGGCAACTTGATGGCTCTCCGCTGATTAACCCACCAGGGTTCATCTCATCATGAGGCTCTGTCGAGAGCAGTCGGAAAGTTTCCCTCTTTGAACTACTTACTACTTTGTAACATCAAGTAGCACCGATTTAGCACGGTTCCTTTTTTTCTTGCTGTAGACAAAGTGAATTACATTTTTAAAGCACATGTTTATTATTGAAAATGAATAGTAGTGAAACATAATGAAACTGATGAAAAACCAAGAGAACTATGTAAATCTTTTATCATTATACATCTTTATCATCAGAATACTTATTGGATGCTTACTCTAGTCTACCACCTATGAGGCTAATTACTTCCTTTGTATTATCTCAAGTAATCCTTAAACCATCTCCTAGAAGTAAGCTTGTGTCTTCTTGGAGGTGAGAAAACCCAGTCTAAGGTTAAAAACTCTGTCTTTGGTTGCGTGGCTAGTGAGTAGTAGAGTTGGACTTTGATCCCTGGTTTGTTAGACTTCAAAATCACAATTCTGTCTCCCCAACATAAGAATTTTATATCCTACTACCTAGAAATAATCATCACTAATGTTTTGTGTATTTTATCTTTTTTCCTGTTTTGTTAACTTGATTTACAAAATTGAAAATATACAACATGTAAATAAAATATCTCTACCTTTTATTCACTTAACACAGATTGTTAACAATTTCCCATACCACTATTGTTAAATGATTAAGTGTTTTTAAAAAGGTGGATTAATCACTAGCGGTTACATATTTCTCTTCCTGGTGACCAAAAGAACTGATCTGTGACTAACACAAATAGGTTTCAAAGGTGGGATTCGTATAAGACAGGCAACCGGCAAGATAGGGGAATTTCCAGAAGGACGTGGTAAGTTAAAAGTCAACCAGTCAGAGTGAAAAAAGAGGCCAGTAAGCAGTTTAGAAGTCTCTATCTGATTTAAGATTCTCATGTTGAAATAAATTAGGGAGGCACGATTACCCCTTGGGCCATGTAGTTACAGAGGAACATTTGGAAAGAATGTGGGCAGAAGCAGACCAAGCGTAAATGCTCAGCTGCTCTAAGGTACCCTGGAGCAGTCAGGTCTTTGTTTACCTAACATATGTTTTGTTTGTGAAGGTGCTTGGTGAAAGTACCACTACACATTAATAGTTGGTGTCTTGAAGTATTTAACTTTGTTATTCAGCCTTTGTTGCAAAATGTTAAAGAATAGGCCTCCCATCCAGAAAGGCTGATGAGTGGTGGGTCAAGATGAACAAGTGGGTCTGAGCAAATTAGACAAAAATGGGAGGACCAAGTGCCAACAACCTGACACATGTCCACAGCAAAAGGCAGCTCAGAAGGGGGGCGGCGAGTAATGCCAGAGGGGCTGCGGGGACTCAGATCTCTCAGCGAGGCCTAGACTAAGTCAAGGCAGCAAGCACCTACGGGAACTGAGTGAGTCATTGGTGCTCCTCACTTCTACACCTAAGTGGCCTATGATGAGTGCATCGCTGTCTGTCTAACTGACTAGGAACTGACGGGACACAGCATGGCAAGGGCCTAGACCAGGGGTGGGCAAACTTTTTGACTCGAGGGCCACAATGGGTTCTTAAACTGGACCGGAGGGCCAGAACAAAAGCATGGATGGAGTGTTTGTGTGAACTAATATAAATTCAAAGTAAACATCATTACATAAAAGGGTACGGTCTTTCTTTTTTTTTTTTAGTTTTATTCATTTCAAACGGGCCGGATCCGGCCCGCGGGCCGTAGTTTGCCCACGGCTGGGCTAGACACTTTGAAGTTAGCCATAGGTCTAGTCAGATGCTCTGGGAATGTACTTTCTCTCAATCACAGGGAGCACTTTTGTTTCAGTAAGTGCCTACTTGCCCCATGCTCCCCCCTCCTCCCAGCACACACTTCTTTTAGATCTTCACTCTCTCCAGGGGCTTTGCACATTGGTAATTAGAGACAAAAGGGAACTACTGCCATTGCTCTATATCAGGGTCGCTGCCTTTGGCTTTTGGCATGGACTGGTCAGCCTTTAGGTGTGACCAATTGGAGCATGGCAAAGAGATCTCCTTGTAAGTCTCTGGCATTTCCTGAGTAGATGCTGTAGTCTTTAGATGAGCCCTTTCCTACTGCCAGTTGAATTTATTCTTATCTCCAAAATCCCTCTTTGTGGTGCTAGCAACTGTTCTGGCCTTTTTTAGGGATCCAGATGCTAATAGATAAACTCCAAGCAATGTTCTAAATGAAGGCAGCATATTTCATTATGAAAAGTACAGCAACGCACTAGTGAAGTCTTGGCTAGAATGCATGTTTCACTGAGGTAGGGACATAGGAGCAGGGGCAGATTTTTAGGATGAGTTGTATCCATTTCTTGAGTATTTAACCAGCACCAGGTATTTAATTTCTGTGCTAGGAGCCTGAGATAGCAAGTCAGTTTAGTGATGGCTCTCGAGGGGTTTGGGTTCAAAGATGAAAGGACTAACTCCATCTGTGATGGCATGGCAGGGTGGGAAGTCCTGTCTCAGAGGGATACCTGGAGGAAGCCCAGGGCGGGGTGTCTGGATCATTCCTGGGAAAAAGAGGAGTCTGAAGAAGGCTTCCTGGAAAAGATGAGGAACAAATAGCAAGTAAAGAACGACATGTGGGAAGGACATTTCTGGGCGGATGAAGTAACGTGCATGTATGTCTGAAGGTCTGAAATAGTGTGGTGAATTTGGAAAATACAACATATTACTGGAGTACAGGCAGGAGATGAAGCTAGAGAGGTAAATGGCAGTGAGACCATGAAGGGCTGGTGTGCTCCGCTAAGGAATGTTTTATTGAAAGCTGTGGGGAGTCAGGAAAGGGGTTCCAGCAGGGGAGTGAGTGGCTCCTTATCACCCTGGCAATAGCAGGGAGCCTGGAGTTGATTGAGGGCAGGAAGCAGGAGCCCAGGCATCCATGTGAAGTGGAAGGACTGCAGGGGAGAGCAGGAGAAAGGGAGGTGCTGGGCCAGGCATGAGGGTGACAAGTGGGAAGCTTGCTGATGTGGAGGGAGGGGGAGTGAGAGGCCTGGGTGTGGGATAAACCACCACTCCCACCACAGGAGAGAAACAAGACACTGAGGAAAACATCAGGTCTGAGGGGAAAAGATGAGTCTCTTTGTGGGCATGTGGAGGGTGAGATGCCTTTGGAATGTGCAAATGGAGATGTTTAGTGGACAGTCCAATATACTAGTAAGGGTCTGAGGCTCAGGGGAGAATTTAGCAGGAGATAGTGTTGGGAGTCATCCTTGTGTGGGTGATGGTGGGAGCTATGGGTGTGAATGAGGCCACTCAGGGAGATGGAGAGGCTGTGGAATTGGAAGGGCAGATGGATGAGCCCTCAGAATACCATGATTTAAGGGAGAACAGAGAAAGGGGGCCCTTGTAAGATTCTGAGGAGGACCAGCAGAAGGATTTGTCAGCAGAGTTGACTGGTATTGCAGAAAAGGGCCAGCAAGAGAATGGCTGAGCAGTGTCATCACGTTAAACGTCAAAGAGGATCCCATGGGCTAGCGCTAAAACTTTCAGGTTAATGGATGGAGATATCCTGGATGTAGAAAGGCAGGATCTTGGGGAGTAGCAGCATTAAAGCACTGCTGAAAAGAAACTTGGGAGAGACTGGGAAGGAACAGGCAGAGAAACAGAAGAATCACAAGAGCTTAACTCTGGAACCAGGGCAGGGAAGCACATTGAGGAAGGCTGTCGTATAAAATGGGCAGAATGGTCAGTAAGTGCGGACGGAAAAGTTTCCATCGGATTTGTTTGACATCTGAGAGGTCATCTGTGACAGCAAAGGCGATGTCAGAAGTGGTTCACACACACCATGGTTTTTTTCTTTGGTTTTTTTTTTTAATGCTTTTCCCTTGACTCTCTTTGAGAGATCAGAGGATGGCTTGAAAAACACCAGCAATCACCATTTCCTGGCGGAAACAACAGCAGTCACCGTTTCCTGTTGCATCTGCCAGTTCTATGGGATGTGAGCAATTATGATGGTAGTGTATGTCTTGGACAGCTAACTGTGATGTATAATTAATGGAGGAATTTCATAACTCTAGTCATAGTGTGTACATGTTTGATCAGTGTCTGCTGTGGAAATGAGCCATCCAGGCATTGCCGCTGCCAAAGTGAGGCAGACCCAGAAGGCAAAAGGTGGGGGTAAGCAGTCACCAATATTCTTTTTCTGGAGTCTGAGCATTCTCTGTGGTTGGGACCAGAGTGGACTGCTAGGCCTGCTTATTAAGGACCACAGACAGATAATGTTCCTTCCTCCCAGACCCTTTAATAATTGTGTTTTACTCATTTTGTTTCCCAGTTTATTTCACCTTGAGATTTTTTTAAATTATAAAAGCAGTATATGGTCATTATCAAGAGGTGAGTGGAGGCAAATAAAGGAAAAGTCAACAACCTGCCTTTCCCACTTGAAGACTCTCCCTACCCTGGGGGTGGTGGCCAGTGTGGGTATCACACAGATAGTGCTTATTAATAATAAATAATATTAATAATTAAAGCATTAAATATAATAAATATAAATTAATGCTAAATATTAATATTTTAAATGCACATTAATATTAAATATAAATGGATTAAATAACATTTAATTAAATAACATTAAATAACGTTTAAATGCACATTAATATTAAATAACATTAAATTGCTATTAAAAATCCCAATGCTTTTATGATACCTCTCCTCCTGAATTATGAGATTAGGTCATAGCAGGCAAACACTGTGCCTCTTTTACTCACCTTCCTCTTACCTTCAGCCACATAAACTGACAAATAATCAGGGTCCATTAAATATTAGTTGTTTAAATAATTGTATAAATGAACAAATGAATGAATAGTGTGATCTCTCAGGCTTTGCCATTGGGACTGTTGCTTCCTCCCCTTCCATTGTATCTTCAAAGAGAAACTGGATACAAGAGGAGAGCACCCCTTTTTGTCACTTTTTTGTGTGAGTGCTTATCATATGGAGGGCACTGTGTGACAAGGTATGGAGTCTGCAGCCCCTTTGTCCAGCCTAGAGGTGCAGATTTCCTTAATTATGGGAATGAAGTTAATTCAGAAACTGGTAGATGACAGGCGGAGAACAAATCAGAGATGACCGGCCTAGCACTTCCACAGAATTATAAGATGTAATATTTATATTGCGTTTTAAGCTTTTAAAGGAAGCACATCGGGGCATCTACATTAAGCTTAAAATAGCCTAGAGGCTTTTCCTTGCGTTCTCTATATGCCAGGCTCTGGGATATTATCACAAGTATAGCAGAGGGAAGAATCTTGTCCAAGCTACAGTCTCCTCCCAGAGACCTCAAACCATGTGGGCAAAATCATATTTGTAGGTTTAAAAGGGAAGATGGAGTAAAAGATGACAAAGTTCAGTAAATCAGAATGCCCTGCTGAACATCAGACCATAGACAAAGGGGCTTTCAAGTAGGATGAGAGCAAGAGTTTTTTCTACTTAGAAGTTAGACGTTGGATTTTGATCTTTCTGACTGTGCTTGGGGCAGTGTTTCTCTAGGTGGGCTCTGGGACCATGCATATTAGAATCCTTGTTAAATTGCTCATTTCTACCTTACCCAAGGACTACTCAAAATGTGAAGACCAGATCCCTGGAGAATGCATTTTTATCTCCAGGAAAACTCATATCTGTTAGAACTGGAGCTAGGAGCGGAATCTCGTGGAACCTAAACAGCTCCTGAAGGGGTCGAGATTCCTAAACAGCACTTAGGCCAAAGGATGTCTTTATAGTTTGGCCTTTCTCATTGTGAGCTGAATCCATGGAGTAATAGCTTAAGTACAGAAATGACTTTTGCCCAGTTCAGAATTCAAGCATCTACACTAATAAAAGAGAAACATGGTAATTAGCGTACGACCGCTACCCTTCCCATTGGCTAATCAGCATATCCTTATGCAAATTAACTGTCAGCCAAGATGGCGGCCGGCAGCCATGCACTGAAGCGAGAACATGAGGCTTGCT
>NW_005356519.1:121425-132380 GCF_000412655.1 Myotis brandtii
CCCCCCCCCCCCAGTGCACAAATTTTTGTGCACCGGGCCTCTAGTCTTATATAATAAAGAGCTAATATGCTAATTAGACCAGATAGTGGAACGACCTTCCAGAATGACCAGTGGGTGGGGCCGCGGGACAGCCCGGGCCGCGAAGGCCTACTCTTGCACGAATTTTGTGCATTGGGCCTCTAGTCTATTATAATAACCCAGATTATCCTTCAGCAAAAGCAGACATTTCACCTTCTCTCTCTGTTTTTGCCCTAAACTGGGTTAGGGGTGGGTACCGTGAGACTAGTTTTAGGACATGGAACTAGAACCAAACTTGCCATAGTATATTATTCTCACAGTGAGATTCAGCTGAAACACAGGGGGTATTTTTTATTGTTTCCAGTGTTGAAGTTTTTACAGTTGAATAAAGACAGTGTTTGTCATGTAAGATTTTCTCGAAACATTGAGTTAGGAGAAATACTCATTATAATTCTAAGAGAGAACTCCAAAACATTCATCCAGTGGCAACACTAGAAGAATATATGTGCATGCTTCATATGATGAATGCTTTCAGGGGATAATATCATTTTAATGTATAAGTTCTCTTGTGAGTTTTTTTAAGAAGTTAAATGCATTATAAATGTCATACCTTTTCATCTGTCAGGGGACAACTTATAATTTTTAAGCACTTAAGCTCTTTTTCTACAGTATTTTTTTGAATAATATAAACATGTTTCTGAGATCTTTTTAGAATACCTTTTGCACTTTGCTTTCTAGTTTAACCTATTTTTTAAGGATTACTTTTGAAAAAGTGTACTTGTGTTATAGGTAGAGGGATTTCTTAAGACATTGATTTTTTTTTTAATGGGGAGGAGGCAGTTAAGTTAAATTCAAACAGTCCCAGTTTCCATCTTTTTCCTGCCCCTTCCCACCACTCCTTTCATCATCTTTAAAGAACAAAATAGCTTTCCCTGTTGCGTTGTGTACTCTGCCTGCCATGGGAGGCCTTCTCACAAAGCCCTCAGCACACGGGCCTTTAAGTGTTGGCTCTGCTTCAGTCTGAGAGCAGAAACAGCTTCCTTGTGGAGGCAAACTGTGGATGGGAGTCAGGGTCACTAAAGTGGCCGGAGCTGCCTCACCATTGGTCGCACATCATTCATCTGGGGTAGTTTGTTGTTGTTTTTTAAATACTTCCAAATCATGCCACAGCCGATTTCTTCGACTCTCAGGTGATGATGGACCCAGTTGATCTGATGTGCTGTCAGGTCTGAGGGACGATTAAGTTAAGCACATCAGTGTTTCCCAGAGGCAGCCTTAAGACCCTCTTTATTGGAATCTCCCAGGATTCTTGGGTTCAAATGCAGATGCCTTCTCTGGACCCTAAGCCTGGTGAATCAGTTGCTAGGAGTGGGGCCAGCCCTCCCAGCAAGTAAGTGCACTAGGTGATTCCTCTGTACTCTGAAATTTGAGAATCCCAGCCTCTGGGATACTCAGTGGTTTTAGTAGGTCTGGGTTAGGGATGTGCTTTGGCAAAAGCTGATGAGAACTGTTGGGAACCAGTGTTCTGGCCAGTTTATCTGGGCCAGATGGCTACTCCCTGCACTTGTGGAGAACTGTATTCACTTCCAGCCCTGCACCCTCTCATCTGTTCTGTGCTTTGCCCAGAGAGTGTTTTTAGGAATCTGAATGACTCATTCTGTCCTGTGGTTGAGTCTATTAGTCCATAAACACTGTGCATGGTGTGGGAGTGTGAGGCAAACACCCACGTTTAGTAGGATGTTTATCCCAGCTGACAAGAATCACAGATTCTATTTGGAAAGATAAGCTATACTTTAAAAGGTAGCATTGAACAGCATAGAATCAGGCCCATAGAATTTGTGCAAAGGAATTGGCCTGACCATACGGTCTGGTTTGCAGTTTAGAGGAGGAAAAGATTCTTGTGGTCCATCGAAGGTGGAGGAGGGTTGGGGGAGAGTTGAAGACTTAATTTCAGATCCAAGTATTCACCCACTGGAAGACTTCATTTTCCTAGAAGATTTTGATACATAAATAGCAGTAGTTGTAATTCTGTCCATATTATACGGGCATAATTAAAATGAGCTGTAATTTTGACTGAATGAAGTAGCTGATGAATACAAATTCACTATATTGTGTTTTAGTTTTCGGTATTTAGTTGCTGTTAACCTAAGTTTTAGGTAGACATTATCCAGAATCATATATATTTTGTTTGGGGAGAAAGGTAAGTAAGAAGAATACCAAACTGTCTACATTTTCCTTCCCTCTTTCATATTATTCAACATGAAACATAACAGTCAATATTCTGCAGTTTTTTATTTTATTTTTTGGAATCAGGGTCTTGTACCTCCAGACATGTTTGTGTATATTTAGCCAACTCTGCTGGGGAGGAAAAACTGAGGCGTCAAGGTTATTTTGGTAATTGTGGCTGGATTAGGTGAAAACCTTCTGAACTGGGAAAGCTCTTTGCAAGCACAAGTGCCAAGACTAAAATAAAACCGACAAAGGGCCCCTCTGTGCCGTCTCCCATCCTGCACCCGGCAGAGAGACCCAGGTCAGCCTTCCTGCTCTGCATTGTGTGTGCACCCACCTTCCCTTCACAAACATGGGAAAGGCCTCTGGGCAGGAATTATGCCTTTGTCTACAGGGCAGCCCCCGGGTGAGTCTGTGGTGGTTGGAATAATATGATAAATGGGATGATGCCTTTGAGAAAAATCTCCATAGTAGCTATTTTTCTCCCTCTGCACGCCCAGAGGAACAGCTGTGGCAGCAAATGCAGACTTGGAACATGCATTCATATTTAGCCTTGTTTGACAATCCCAGATATTTTTAAGCAGGATTGAGTCAGGCAGCCAGCAGCGTAGCATTCAAACTGTCTTAATCAGTCAGCCTGTTTGGCACACAAGGACCTTGTTTTACCCGAGTAGTAAGTCACTCTAAATGAAGCAGTCTGATGTACTGAGTATGCCCAAAGTCAAACATTCAGTATTTTACTACAGCCTGTCAGCATCTCTTCTGCATGCTTGTCCTGTTCCCTGCTAGTTGTTTACTTCTTGTGGCCTTTGAATTCTGTCTTTGGCCAGGTCTCTATTCATGGTTTTTATACATAATGGGATCCTACATTCCATGCCAATGTGACCCTCCCAGCCTCCCTGCAGCACTGCCTAATAGACGCAGTGTTCACTTAAAACATTTTTTTTGCTGGGAATGTTTCATATTGTAACTCGCTTCCTCCTTACAACCAGGAGATTTTGCCATTTGCCTCTGCGGTGGATTGGTGGGTCTCATCCCAGGAGCCCGCTCTCACACCGTGTGCTGCCCGCCTTGTTCCTTTCTGAGCAGAAATGGGAATGAGTTCCCAGCTTTCCTCCATCCCACTTCTCACTGCCGCTCTGCTGACTCTGCAGATATTCCAACAAATCACAGCCAAACACAATGACCTTATTCTCCTCCAGCCAGAAACCCCCTTTCTCTCCCCCTAATTGCCAGCCCCAGGTTCTCAGGCTTTTAGATTTAATGGAGCAGCATAATTTTTAAAAAATGGAATTGTGACACAGGATTGCTAACTTCATTTTGATAAGAAAGACTATCATTGTCATATAGTAAAAGACAAAGGATATATTCTGATTAAACAACAGTTCTTTTAAATAAATAAATTGGGCTTCAGGATCAGAAAATAGTACCACCTTCCTTCCATTCTCCTCATCTTGCCAACCATGAACACTGACTCTTAGACTAGAATTTGGCAGCTACTGTTTTCTCTCCCCTCCCCTTTATCCACTGGCTCTGAACCTTGTGGTGGTTGGGCTTCCCCTCACAAGGCTCTGTTCATGTCTCACAAGATGACAGCAGATAGTGGAGTCCACATCTTCCTCCCCTGTTGGTTGCCATGTTGACCAACCCTCTCGGTGACATTCTTTGCTCCCTTGTCTTCTTGTCTCTGCTCCTTCAGTTCTCTTTTCCTCTGCCTGGTGGGTGCCCCTGCCCCATAACAGAGGATTCACTTGCTTAACTGTCCCCTCAGACTGCACCTCCACCCCATTTCTGTGTGCAGTGATTGCCACACGGTATCTCAGGACCTCGTACCTGTGTCTCTACCTCCTCTGTCTCCCCATGCACGTCCTCTGGCATTTCTTATTCTTCCAGCACAGTTGGAGCTGAGCGAATCTGACTCCAGATCCTCAACAGTTCCCTCCCAATCTTCTCGGCTGTAAGGCAGAGGGACTGGGATTTCAAAGCTCTGCTCCTCCACATGTCAACAGAGTGACCGTGAAGAATGTAGGTAATGATTCTGAGCCTGTTTCTGCATCTGTTAATGGGACGACTACTGTTTATTCCGTATTTGTGTTAAGTGTTAGAGATGCCTAAAAAATGCCGGTCGCAATACCTGATATATAACAGGCCCTCAAAAATGCCAGGTCTTCTACTTGGAGCCACATAGTCAAGGGTTATGCAGTGCTTGGAGGGGAGTGGTTCCTCTTTTCAGAGCCATTCCTGTCACTTTTCATGAACTTGAGTCTTTTCTTTGCTATTCCCTCAGTGCCTAAAGCAAGGAAACAGTGACAACTGTCAGGTGACCAATTTCAAAAGAGGCTTCTCCGAGAGCAACAGGCAGTCAGATAGCAATTTCAAATCTTCCTCTAAAGTAGAAGTATTGTGCTAAAAAGTACAAAGTATCTGTACGGTTGAAAGAAGGAGTGTGCGTGTGTGTGTGTGTGTGTGTGTGTATGCACACATGTACATGCACTCTTGATACCGTGGCGGCCACTAGAACGTAAGTGCCAGCTCAGCATTGGGCAGGGTGAGGCATGGTGCACATTTTCTTTCCAGGAGTTGCTGCAGCATTTGGAGAATTCAGTGTGTGAACAAGAATATTCATGCACTAGGTTAATGCCTCTCTAATAGGAGGGGACAATGTTGGGGAAAGAAGATTCAGTTCTTTATAATCTTGTATTTTGCTCTTGCACCACCCACAGCATTTTCATATTGTTAAATATGGGAGGTTCTCGGTATAAATGTTGATAGTTTCCATGAGAAGGAAAACCCAAATGGGCTTACTTGTAGGTCACATCTTAAACATTTTCTCTTAATGGACCAGAAATACACATGTAATTAAACTCTAATTGGGAAATTGTTCATCTTGAACAAGTCTTAGAGTGGCATTTTGAATGTCAATGCAGAGTTTAAGGACAGTTAGTGTCTGATATCCATGTGCACATTTGTGAATGGCTGCATTCCTTCCTGTCAGAGTCATCTCTGCCCTGGATCTCTGCAGGGAAGTTCATGGGGTGGTTTTTTTTTTTTGTGTTGGTACCGTTTGTTTAAGCTATATTTTTTGTGTGTGTGTCTTTGATTTGGTTTAGCATCAGTGATGTGATAGTGACCTCATATTCTTGACTGTTAAGGCAGTTACACATTTTTTTGTCTAAGATTGGGTACTAGTAACAAGAGACTTACTCAAAGACCCAGTTCTTTCTTCATTGACAGAGTTCTTGATGATATTTTCCCCTCTGGTCTGAGTGTATGTTGGAGATGAGAGGAGGGCCCCGAACTCCACATCCTCCTATATAATAAAAGGCTAATATGCAAATAGACCGAATGGTGAAATGACCAGTCGCTATGACACACACTGACCACCAGGGAGCAGATGATCAACGCAGGAGCTGCCCCCTGGTGGTCAGTGCGCTCCCACAGGGAGAGCGCCACTCAGCCAGAAGCCGGGCTCATGGCTGGTGAGCGCAGCAGTGGTGGCGGGAGCCTCTCCCACCTCTGCGGCAGTGCTAAGGATGTCCGACTACCGGCTTAGTTCGCTCCCCAGGGCCGAAGCTGTCAGTTGGACATCCTCGGAGGGCTCCCGGACTGCAAGAGGGCTCAAGCTGGGCTGAGGGACACCCCCCCCCCCCCCCCCCCACCGCCCCCGAGTGCAGCAATTTCATGCACCAGGCCTCTAGTGTTAATATAAAAAGTGACCCACACTCAAACAAAACCAGTCGATACCAATTGAGGAGGTTTGCCTTTCTTTCCTCCCTCTTTTAGTCCTTTTCGTCTGTGCCCTTTACCAAGTTACCATGCACGTTATCTTGTTCTACGTATCTCAATAGCCCTGGTTAGTGGATGAGGCAGAGAACCCAAACACCCCTTTTATGAGGAAATGAAGGCCCAGAGCAGTTGAAATTGATCTCAGGTGAGGATGCTGGCTCTGGAATCTATTTTCTGATTCCAGGCCCAGAGCTGTGTGTAAGTATTGCTGAACTTCTGCTAAGGGCCCGCACTGTGCTAATTACTGGGTACATAGGGGGACAGTATAGATCTGATCCCTGAGCTAGTGGAGAATTCTTCCGGTGGGGAAGCATAGTATTGAGTAAATTTTATATTCTTTGAGCAAAGAAGAAGTATTGGGCACTATGGAAGGCCTAATCGATTGAGGGGATTCAGGGAAGATTTAATTGAAACTTTAGGACACCGTATTGCCTTTTTGTTGGTAGTGCTAATTACATTTTTTCTCTTCTCTTGTAGGAGCTACATTAAGCAAGAAATGTTTTATTATCATGTACTTAAATAGTATACCTAATTTCAATACTAAAGCAAAATCAAAAGTTGATAAAGATTAGCCACATCACACAATAAAACTTTAAAGTTTCTTTTATTACTCTGATATCTGTTTTGTGTTATCTTGGAAACAAATTATTAATTTGGCTTTGCTTAATGAGAAGACTTAGGTAAAGGACAAGCTTAAATCTGCTGTCAGAGGTCAGCTGGATGGTGAACTTCCCCCCCTTGGCTCTCTTCCACCGAGCTGAGGATCCAGGCACATTATCCTTGGCGTTCACAGTGCACTTGTAGCAGTTGGCACTTGGGTTGACTTTTTTGGTTTCTCTTGACCTCTCTCATTCTTTTTAAGAGACAACATAACTTTACAGTGAAGAGTGCAGGCTCTGGGGTGAGAAGGCCTATGTTCAGATCCTGGCCCTCCCACCTAGTAGCTGTGTAAACTCTGCTAGGCCCTGGCAGTTGGGTGCCTCAGTTCCTCATTCAGAGAATAGAAATGGTAACGCTAACTTTCTTAGAGTTATGAAGATTTACGTGCGTTAATTTGTGCAAAGTGCTAGAATCATGCCTGAGACCTTGGTACATGTTCAACAAGGATGAGCTGTTGGATGTTTTTAGAGCAGAAGGTTTTAGGTCAGTGGTTCTCAACCTTGGCTGCACATTAGAATCACCTGGGAATCTTTTTAAAATCCTGATTTCTGGGCCTCATCCTCTGGAAATTCTGTTTCTTTGTTACTAATGTTGTGGCCCCACCCCATAACAAAGAAACAGAATTTCCGGAGGATGAGGCCCAGAAATCAGGATTTTACGGAGGATAAGGCCCAGAAATCAGGATTTTAAAAAGATTCCCAGGTGATTCTAATGTGCAGCCAAGCTTGAGAACCACTGTTTTAGGTAAAGGCTCCTCTGAGTGCAGTGATTTTGGAACCAGGGAAAAGAAACGGTCTACACTTGGACTGCATCCAGGGTCCTGACCTTGTTAGCACCTGAGCTAATGAAGCTAGCACAGGCACCTCGCTGTGGGGTTACTGGTGCTGACGCAATAAGTGTAGATGATCATTCACATAGATCTTGCCTTGTTTTTAATAATAAAGTTTCAACTTTCTAAACTGTCCATTTTATATATCCTGAGGGTTAAAATGTTATTGTTTGCAACTTTACACAAAGATAGATCAATAAATGGAGGAACTAATTTGTTTTCTTTAAGCATTTCTAGTTATTTTTAACTGTCGATTTCCAATGCTATCAAAAGGAATTAGATAATCTTACAGAATACAGTGGGGCCTTGACTTAGGAGTGTCCCGACTAACGAGTTTTTCGAGATACGAGCCGTCTCGGCCGATTTTTTGCTTTGAGTTGCGAGCTAAAATTCGGGTTACGTACGAGCCAGCTTCAGATACCCCACCGCTAGTTGGCGCAGCGAACGTCACAGTGATTTGACATACGAGTAATTTGAGTTACGAGCTCCGTCACGGAACAGATTAAACTCGTAAGTCAAGGCCCCACTGTAGTCTCAAAAATATATAAGACTTAGACAGTCATATATTTTACAGAGTCGTTGCCCTGATATAAGCTTGTCTAACCACTATGCTGTACACCTGAAACTAATACAGAATAATATTGAATGTAAACTGCAGTTGAAAAATAAAAGAAAATGTCAGGCTTGTGTTCTTAGCATTTCACGGTACTCTCAATGTGTTGCCAGAGGAAATAGGATTCTTCCATGGTATCACAGGAAATGCATTTCAGGGATACACACATAGGAGGGTTTGAGGTATAGTGGCAAGATTTATTGGAGGGACAACGGAGGACTGCCCTCGGATGCACCATCCCCGATGTCTCAGCCACAACCAGGTGGCTCAGCTCCGTCTCATGTGGAAAAAGAGCAGCCTCTGGGGCCGCAGACCAACATTGTCCCAACCAAGCCCAGGAGGTGGCCCGGACCCGGAGCTGCCATGCCATTAGCCCAGCATCCCAGGCTCCCGTAGCCCAGCACAGTCTCTGCTCCTGCCCAGCCCATGTGGCTGCAAGAGCCCCGTGCCTGTGTTAAGCCTTGATTGCCTTTCGGTTGGCTTGGGTGAGAGCGGGCTTTCTTTCATACTATCCCATCCCTTTCCTGCATCTTCCGGGGCTGCGTGCCCTTCCAGCCAGTTTTTCCCAGATTTTCGCAGGCTTTGTCTTGTCCCCTTTAAGGTCGCCAGTTAGGCTCCTGCTGGGTATGCCTCATAGTTTTGCCTCATCATCTGGCTTCTACTGCCCAAGCACTTAGTAGAAGGACTGCCCCCTGCTCTCCATCTTGGTTTTTGCGCCTGACCCCCCCTCACTGTCCCTCCTCGGTAATCCAGGCTAACGGGCTGGTTGTCCCCCTGGGAGATTGCAAAGCCTGTCTTTCCTGCCTGCTTGGGGATTAATGTCCTTTTGGCAGAGGATGCGGCTGTCCCCTGGGGTGTATGTGAAGCTGTAGCTTCCCGACTTAATCAGGTTCAGCCAGTTTTGCTCCCTTCTATGTTAATTCCTAACCAGCTGCCTCCTGTAACAGGTGGAGAGAACCTAGCATTATAACTTGTTAATATCAGGTAGGCCTTGAACCCAGGAGAAGAGGTACTATTTATATAGAACAAGAATAAATGCCAGTGAGTGATTAATTTACCCAGAAAGAAATTATTGCGCTGTGCACAGAGCTATGATCATAAATAGGCGGTCTGTGCGCACTCCTCGGAAAGAGGGGCCCTGGAGGTTTCTAAACCCACACAGACGTGGAAGAGCTGAGGTCACTTGGTCCAATCTGTTTTCACCTTCACAACAGGGGCCCTAAAATGGCAACAGCTTTTCAGGAAAAGGTGTGGTCCACCTTGAGGGTTCTGGGCCTTGTGAGGAGAGAGCCCTGATTCCTCATAGTAGAAGCATCCTAGGCTAAGCCTGTGTGTTACTTGCTTGGGGGTAGGAAAGGCGAAGGTGGAATCTTAGTCTGATGTGTTAAAAATGGTGCGGAGAAAAGAATACAAGTGCCAGGAAGGGCAGGAATGTTCTTTTAAATCACTTTTTCAATGACAGTATCTGTGGTGAAAGTTACATTATGTCTGAGAAGCCCGTGGGCTAATGGAGCCAGGACTGTTGTCTGTCTGGTGGTGTTGAAAAAGGTTTTTGAACTGAAGGTTTAGGACTGATTATCTATTTCCTGTATACCAGCTGGGTTATATTGGTAAACTACAGATTTGGTACATTTATTTTTAAAGTATAACTACATCTCACTAATTTAAAGCAATTTTGATTTAGAAATAATGACAGCTTAGAGTAGGTCTGAATTAAAGGATATCTTAAGGAAGTTATAGGGAAAACATTATTTAATTTTACAGTCATTCTCTGACATTTTATATATTTCAGATCTCATGTTTTTATTCTTGCACATACATGAGTCAAAGCCAGTTTAAGTTAATGAAAAATATGATTTAAATTTTTTTTTAACTTTATGTAGAAGCTTTAAGGCAGGATAGCAAGAAGCTAGGAAAATTTCTTGGCAAGTGGAATGGGGAAACTGAGACAAATAGCTGAAGAAACTGGCCACGTAATTTACAGCCAGATACAGAAGGGCACCAGGGGGGAAAGCCCCAAGTGCTAGCACTGAGCAAAACTGGTGCTGGACCTCACTCTCAGGGTGGCCTTTTCCTCCCCTGGCATATCGCTGGTCATATGGTTTGGACCCATTGACCTTTCATATCTCTGGTCCTGCAGTTTGGAACCCCCTGACCTTTATTGCCTAGAGATAACATTGAGGCCTCAGTTGTATTTCAGTTCCAGGCCCAGAAAAGCCAGGCCGGTGACCCCAGGACCAGCTGCAATGACTAATGACCCCTTGCCTTGTGCTGACCAATCGGTAGAGACCATGACCCTGAAAGGGCACACCTGGAAAAGCTGATGAACATTCTATTGGGATCCTCAGCTAAGACTGTTCCTAAATTCCCAGCCTTTAAAAACCCTCAAAACAAACGTCCAAGCCCACGCTCTCCTGCTCTGGGCCTGGTCCCTTACCAGTAACAGCTTGAACTAAATTATACATATATAAAAATTATATACATACATGTATACATTTATAAAAATTATATATATACTAGAGGCCCGGTGCACAAAAATTTGTGCACTCGGGGGGAAGGGGGGGAGGGTCCCTCAGCCCGGCCTGTGCCCTCTCGCACTCTGGGACCCCTCAGGAGATGACCACCTGCTGGCTTAGGCCCGCTCCCCGGGGGATTGGGCCTAAGATGGCAATCGGACATCCCTCTGGCAGCCCGGCAGCCCTCGGGGGATGTCCACTTGCCAGCGGGGAGCAGGCCTAAACTGCAGTCGGACAGCCTTAGCACTGCTGAGGAGGCAGGAGAGGCTCCCACCACCACCGCTGTACTGGCAGCCATCAGCCT
>NW_005356519.1:132997-152686 GCF_000412655.1 Myotis brandtii
TCCTCCATCACTGGAGCAAGCAAGCCTCCTGTTTGCTTCAGCTGCCTGGCTGCCGGCCGCCATCTTGGTTGGCAGTTAATTTGCATATCGCCCTGATTAGCCAATGGGAAGCGTGTCGGAGGTACGGTTAATTACCATGTTTGCTATTATTAGATAGGATATCTATATATATTATAGATCTATTTGTTTAATTTTTTCATATATTTAGCTTTAATGCTCAGTTTGTCATAAACAAAATATTTAGAAATCAGTTAAAGGGGATTTCAGCTGGCAATAACCTACAAGCTTTATAATTTCTCTTATAAGAGATCTTGGACTAAGCAATTTTCTTACCAGTAAAATAGAGATAATACCCTATAAGGATATTTCATGACTCAAATGAGAGAGAGAGAGGTACTGTCCTTGCAGAGTCTTAGAAATGTTATTTTCTCATTTATTCAGTATCTATAGACTGCTTATGCTTAATACTGTGTCAGCTTTGGGGAAATAGAGATAAGGACAATATGGTCTTTCTTCCCAATGAGCTTAGAGTTCAGTAAGGGAGATTGGTAGTCACAAAACAATTATTTAATTAAAACTATAATAGATCTCATAAGGTGAAGCCCGAGGAACTTGAGCGCAGGGGAATCCAATGTAATCTTGGGGCTCAAGGAAGGTGTCCTGGAGGATCGACATTTTAGCTGGGTATTTAAGGTTGAATAGATATTCCCCTTCCTTAGTTGTCTATTCTATTATCTTTAGTAACCTAAGGTAAACCAGTAATCAGGACTCTTCAAACCATACTATTACCTTCCTTGTCTAAAGCTCTTATTTTTTACAGGCAAATTTATTCTTTTTGGCCAAGTTGGGAACATGCATATGGTGGAAAGAAATGGTCTTTGTTCAAACAACCTATATAGTATTTGCTGATCTACTCCTTCTTCTATGTATTTTAACAGGTTAGCCTGAGGAGGGAATACCTTCCTTTCCTGTGAACCTAACCTCTGTACTGAGTGTTCTCTGGCCATTTTTTTGTTTGTTTTTGTTTTTGTTATCCTCAGCTCTCCAAATGCCAGACCAACCCTTACCAGAGTTTCCCATAGCCAGTATTCACATGTTCCCTTGGTAGGCCTGTCTTCCCAAGTTTCAGTGATATTTCTGATGCTCTGAGAGGATATTAAAGATTTCTACCTGACTGATGTACTTGTCTTCATTCTTTGTTTCCTTGATCTTTCTTTGTGGATAGAGCAGCAAGCTGATGTAACATTTGTATTTTAGTGTCCCCCTTGGTCTTCTTCCTTGGCACTGGTGAGGGACTGGTGCAGCATCTACACCTCTTTTCTCAGTCTTTCATTTTTTGTTATTATTTATGTATTTATTTAAAAAAATTCTTTTATTTAAAGTATTACATAAGTCTCCTTTTCCCCCCATTGACCTCTCCCCGGCTGCCCCCAACCCCCAGCACATGCCTTCACCCCCCTATTGTCTGTGTCCATTGGTTATGCTCATGTGCATGTATACAAGTCCTTTGGTTGATCTCTTACCCCCTCACCACTCCCCCTTCCCTCATAGGTTTGACAATCTGTTCGATGCTTCTATGACTCTGGCTCTATTTTTGTTCATCAGTTTATGTTGTTCATTATATTCCACAAATGAGTGAGATCATGTGATATTTATCTTTCTCTGACTAGCTTATTTGACTTAGCATAATTCTTTCCAATTCCATCCATGCTGTTGCAAATGGTAAGAATTCCTTCTTTTTTTACAGTACTGTATTATTCCATTGTGTAGATGTACCACAGTTTTCTAATCTTTTCTCAGTCTTTTAAAGAACTCATCAGGGCCTGGAATAGTGGCAGATGAGGGACTGCCATGGAGTGTACAGGCCAACCAGCACCTTCTAGATCAGGCAAGCATGGCGTGTTGTGGCCTCACTGGCCCAGATAGATCAGAGTGCTCATTCTGGAAGGGGTCATGTATGTTCATTCATTCTTAAGCATGACAGTGCCGTGACCTCAGAGAAGTTGGCCTGTAACGATGGGCAAGTCACTTCATCTTGTTGAGCCTTAGTGTCCATTTTGTACAATTATTTATAAATTAAAATCATTTATGTTGAGAATAAATAAGGGAATGTGTGTAAAAGGGTTTACCATTGTGTTTGTACCTTGGAGCCCACAGATGTTTGTGTCTTAAAGATCCATTCCAGACTCAGCTGTGGATAAGCTATATATATTGCATTTGCATTTATGAAACTAGTATCATACTGTTTGTTCTTCACTGCCTTATATGACCATGCAAGGCAGAGAACAGTGTGAGGAGAATGCTACTGCATATTTAAACATATTTGGCTTTTAAATTTGAACTTAAAGCTTTTATGCAGCTTCTGATTAATTTGCGGTTGTTGGATCAGGGTGTCCATTTTTCCTTTATTTCTCCCTTCTCCCTGCCACCACCAGTTTAGAAATATTAGGTATGTTTTGGCTCAGCTTGCGTTTGTCGAGCTGGTGGAAGAAACAGCATGGGACCAGGAGAAACTTTTCTCTTTCAGCTCTTATTAATGTTAATGTGTCCAAACTAAATGTATTCTTGACATCAAATGCTATGAACTAACCTTTTAAAGCCCTAAAAGCTACAGCCTTATGTTTTGTACCATAAGAAAGTGGAATTAAAAAAGAAAACAATTTTGATCATATCAAAATCACAATATTTAGTTACCAGTAAA
Organism: Myotis brandtii; assembly: GCF_000412655.1. Lineage (NCBI taxonomy): Eukaryota > Metazoa > Chordata > Mammalia > Chiroptera > Vespertilionidae > Myotis > Myotis brandtii. Next base: position 135,699 of record NW_005356519.1, read on the forward strand.
AATGGGGGGGATATTCCATCTCATTAGTAATAAAAGGAATATAAAACAAAATAAAAAAATTTTACCAGACTGTTTTACCTATAACATTGGCAGTTTTTAAAATATAAGAGATAGAAAGGAGGGGGAGAGATGTTGAATTGGGCACTTTTTGTATTGATAGAAATATAAATATGTATATTTTGCCTCCCTCTAAAGCAGCGGTTCTCAACCTGTGGGTCGCGAACAATGAAAATACATCCTGCATATCATATATTTACATTACGAATCATAACAGTAGCAAAATTACAGTTATGAAGTAGCAACGAAAATAATTTTATGGTTGGGGTCACCACAACATGAGGAACTGTATTAAAGGGTTGCAGCATTAGGAAGGTTGAGAACCACTGCTAAAGGAATTTAACAATATTTATCAAATGCTGTAGCAATGTTAATGCCTTTGACACAGTAATTACACTTCTGGGAACTTAGCGTAAGAAATAATCAGAAATGGATATTATATCATTATAACATCAGGAACTTAGAAACAACCTAAATGTCCAAAAACGGAGGATTTATTAAATGAAGTATGAAATTTTATTGTTAAGAATGGCAAACTATTTGGAAAAATAATAACAGGAGGAAAGTTTGTAAAATAAGGTAAAGGGAAAATAACAAATCAGCACAAACCTAGTATTTTGAAGTATAATTTATTTATACACACGTGTGTGTGTGTGTGTGTGTGTGTGTGTGTGTGTGTGCATAAATGACAACTAAAGCAATACATCAGAGTAAAATATCTCCGAGTGATGGGAATGTTGGTGGTTTTTATTTTCTTCTTTGGACTTTTCTTTAATTTCCAAATTGTTATGTTTATAACTAGAAGAAAATCTATTAATTTAAAAATGCATACTTTAAAATCTTTGTGCTGATATGGTCATATGAAAACATAAGGGGAAAAGCCTAATGGGAATTACAACAGAATATGTCAGTGACTTTTTTTTTTTTAACCCTCACCGGAGGATACTTTGATTATTAGAGAGAGTGGAAGAGTGAGGGAAAAACAGAGAAATATCGATGTGAGAGAAACACGTTGATTGGTTGCCTCCTACACACACCCTGACCAAGACCCAGGCCCCGGAGGAGCCTGCAACTGAGGTATGTGCCCTTGACCAGAATTGAACCCGGGATCCTTCTGTCCACAGGCCAACGCTCTATCCACTGAGCCAAACCAGCTAGGGCCATCAGTGACTTTGATGGTGATGGGACTTGGTATTTGTTGTTGTTTTTAATATTTTCTTTAATATGCTTCTGTTATAGAGCACATTACCTTCAATTAGGAAAGCAAATATAAAATAAATGTAGAAAAATACTTTAGAAATTCATGTCACATTTGAATAGAGGTCATAATTTTTAGATACTCTCTTAGGACTGTGGCCCATCTTGAGGATGATGAAAACTGTTAACAATAGTGGTAAATTATAGTTTTTTGTTTTTTACTCCTACAGATATTCCTGAAATTCCAGAAAGCATCTCATTCTGTAAAGCACTACAGATAGCTGACTTCAGTGGAAACCCACTGACTAGGTAAGCTCTCTGTGTAGTTCTAAGGATATCTTTTTGGAGAACCAAGCAAAGAACATAACCAGGTTACCCATCTTAGCGTCTTAGCGGTGCCTGGATGGAGGCTGTCTTTATCAAGGATGCTCAACCTTCACAGACATTCATTTGCAAATAGCACTGTACAATGGAAGGTACATTGTGCTATTGATGGAACACAAAAGATGCTAGAGGATTTGGTGATGCACGCTGGAGTGAACAAAATAGGAGTGAGGAGTGCATTTCTGAAGCAGTGTGACAAATTGGAGTAGCTTATAAATCCTCTATTGATCCATCTTATCTTGTGGAATAAGATGGAGTTCTAAACTCCCATAGAGCTTACTCCATAGATATCCAGGGAGAAGTCCTATTAGAGATATTTTTTCCACTCCAGGAACGAAACATATTTAGTATCTCATTTGTTTGTTTGTTTGAAAACAACTCTACTGACACCATTATTTTCATACTTTAGAAATAGCTGTGAGGATTTCTTTGGGTTTATTCTTCCACATAAAGCCACCTTTGCCCGTCTTGGGTAGCCGAGTGGTGCTATTGTGAGCCCTTTACTGTGGCTCTTGGCTCAGTCGTGAGCCCACTGACCACTGGCTTCCTAGCACCTTCCTAGCCCACACAGCAATGCATACACAGCCCTTGAGAGTCTGTTCCTGAGGTTTCTCTGGGCCAGGTGGGTCCATTTCTAAGGTTTTTCAAGACTATGGAAGCAGCCTCAGGAGAAAGATACTTTTCCCTTTCATTTCCTCCCTGCCCCCCTTAAAAAAAAATGGGTATAGGAAGATCAAGATTAAATTAAAATTTGGGATTTGTCTCACCCATTTCAAAATTGCTTGGGACTTCTTGGGTGTGGAGTGATGGGGAATGCCCTCTTTAATTTTGTTTTTTCCGTATCTGCAAATTTTCAAGAAGTAAATATGTTTTTAAAAATATTTCTGGCTTCCCCTGTTTGAATTTCAGCGAGGAAGTCACTACTAGCATTTATTTATTTTTATGAAAAAGAGTGATCTAGTAAGCTGTAATCTAATCGCTTTCTAACTTATCACTGGGCCCGAGTCTTACCTCTTTTCTTAACCATCTTCCATGCAGTTGTTCCTCTTCTTCAAACCTTTAGCTCCTGCTCCTGTAAGACAGAGTGCGAGCTCCGTGATGTGCTCTGCCTTCTCCCCCAACCCTCTCTGACCTTGGTCTGTCTTTCCACCTTCATTGCCCTCAGTTGCCTGTGTCAGACATCATGCTCCGCTCCAATAAAGTGCTCGCAGGCCATTCATTTCACATCTCTCTCTTTTGGATGATGCCAACCCTTTCACCCTCCTTTAGGTACAGCTGGAGCATCTTGTCTTGATTAATCCCAACAGTCCCCTCCCCCTCTGGTCTTCCATAGTCCTCTGTGCATACTTATTTCATAACACTTGACATTTACATTTAAGTTCTTTCTTTGACCAAGGCTCCAGGACTAGACTGAGAATGCTGACTTGTGTTCCTCTATTATTTATCGATATATTCCCAACCCTACTATAATTTCTGGAATGGAGCAAGCATTCAGTAAATGTTTGTTGAACTCACTAAGCTATTTATCCCTCAGGCACTTAGTCGAGTTAGGCAGCTGGGAAATATTTATTATGCTACCCTTGATTTTTTTTAACCAGTTGATTTCTTAATCCCCTTTTCTACTTCTCTAGCCTTCCTTTTCTAATGTCTGCTGACATAGGATTTTACCATTATCTTAAAACTCACTCCTGGCACACACCCACACTGTATGAGGATTTACTGGGCTTTTCCCTGGCCTCATATTTGGCAAGTTTCTTAAAGTCCTTTTAATTTGGCAGGTGCACTGTTTTAAGAATTAAGATGTTTGTGAGTTGAAAGGACCATAAAAATTATTTAGCTTGGCCTACTTATGGCAAAATAAAGTTAGGCTCAAATAATTTAAGTCCGCGGTCGCCAACCTTTCAGACCTCACGGACCACCAGTGGTCCGTGGACCATCAGTTGGCGACCGCTGATTTAAATGACCTTAGGAGATCATGAAGCCCCTGAGTGGCATCTCAGACTAGAATTCCTTTCTCCTAACCTTCAGTCTGTGCTTCCTCAGTACTTCATCTAGTTTGGCTCTTAATGTTAACAGCTAGGAAAAAGCAAATCATCCATTTAAAAAACTCATTTTTCTTATATTTAAGGTCATTTTATCTAGTTTTAAAATTATCAAATGATATATTTTCTGGTAAAAACTCAGGCAAAAAAGATAATTTGTATCATCATAATTGAAATCAATAAAATTTTTAATGTAAATTTACTTCTGTTACACTATGGAAGAGGCTTCAGCTTTGTAAAAATCATTACCAAGAATGTATGTCAATGATTATGAAAATTCCAGTTAGTACTCTTACCTTGCAGGGCCTGGGTTTGGTGTTGAAGTTTGGAATTATCTGTATTAAATGTCAAGTAGTAACTTAGTATTTGCTTTTCAAAAAAGAAACCTGGAAGGAAAAAAATGGAAGATTCTAATCTAGAGACTATCACTAAAGCAAGCCCCCCCCAATAAGTTATGTGTTCTGTTGTCTACCTTTGATTTATGTAGAAGAACCTTCAGCATTTTACATGCAATGAGATTTTTCTGCCTTCAATTAGTTTTTTCCCTCTCCCTAAATACGGTAACCATAGAAATATTGAAAGTAAACTTTCTTTCTGAGTTTATGGTTTATTTTGAAACCTTGCTTTTCAGTGGAGTTTAAGGGAAGTATGAAAAATGTCCTTTTGTGTAGAACATAGTGAAACATTATTATCTTAAGTGATTGGCATCTTATGTCAAATTAAAAGAAAAATATTAAGAAAGTAGCAGTTGGCTGTCAGTTAGTCAATTCTAAGCAATTCATAGCTCTGCTATGGGTATTATAAGCTGTCATGTGTTTCATTATAATTGTGTGGGCTAGAATTTCTCTTTATTTTCTGCTAATCGATAAAGTCTTTTCACTCTTAGCTGCAGTGACTATCATTTTTTTTCACACAGCACTCATTAGTCACACATTTCCCCTCCTTTATTCTTAAAGGCTGCATTTTTTCCTCTTTAATTATTTCTGGATCACCCTACCAACAAGTGTTTATCATGTCCTGTACTTGTTTTTTTCCTTATAAGTGTCTTATATATAGGAAGACAAGGCAAACTTGCTATGCATAATGTAATTTTTAGGAAGTTCTTTGTTGTTGTTGTTTTAATTTAAGTGTTTAATGAGCATAGCATTTTTAGTTTTTTAAAATTTATCTTTCTTTTTGAAAGTATTACAGATGTCCCCATTTTACTGCTCCCCACTTATCCATACCCCCTCCCCCCTTTCCTCTGAAATTCATCTGTCCGTTGCATGTTTCATGGTCTCTGGGTCTGTTTTGTTTGTCAGTTTATTTTGTTCATTAGATTTCACATATAAGTGAGATCATGTGATACATGTCTTTCTCCGACTGGCTTATTTCGTTTGGCATAATATTCTCCAGGTCCCTCCATGCTGTCTCAAAGGGTAAGAGATCCATCTGTTTTACAGAGGTTATTTCAATTAGCATATAGAAGAGATCATTATAATTACCTTTAGTTTACACTATATATACACTTTTATTTCTAATTAACAACCTTTTTGTTCTGTTTTAGATTACCAGAAAGCTTCCCTGAATTACAGAACTTGACATGTCTTTCTGTCAATGACATCTCCTTACAGTCCCTACCTGAAAACATTGGCAAGTAAGTTTTTATGGGATGTTTCTGTATATCAGGGCAAAAGGACGCCTATATCATCCATTCTGCCCCCCTTCCCTTTTAAATTCTTGTTTTTCTGCTCAGAAAGCCATTTACGTAGTCTTCACTTTCACCCACAAGAAAGATCATAGCCATCCTCCTGTGTTTTTGCAACCAATTACCCTTGTAAGTTAATGGTTGAAAAGGATCCTGCTACTTGTTACTAGTGAAAACCCCAGTTTGTTTGGAAGTTCTCTTTACATTGATGGGTTCCGAAGTATTTAAGCAAAGTGCCATGTGCCATGTAGGTGGTGAGTAAATACTATTAGCAGCTACCATTCTCAGTAATTTTACACCATGTTGGGGAAGGGAGCCAACGGAGGGCTCCATTGAGAACTTAGAGAGCGTTCCCTGAACAACAGCTGTGCCTGCCCGTGTGTGTGTGTGTGTGTGTGTGTGTGTGTGCTGTCGCCCTGAGGATGGGGGCTGAGAGTGGTGCATCTGGAGAGCAGGCGCAGAACTGGGAGGGGTGGGATGCGATGGGGACATTTCCATGGTGCTGGCTTAGAGGTCGGGGAGGACAGCCATGACAAGAAATAAATCCTTTGAGGAAAATATAAGCTGATGGATAAATGTTCTGTTCTGCATTTCCAGAGATTACTTAATTGAATTATCTTAGCAGATCTTTTCCATGCCTCTAGGACATACAGTGGGTTAAATCAGGCTGGTGGCTTATGCTTAACCACTTAAAATAAAAGCTCTGTATGGCCAGCCTTACCTGGTGGACCCATGTCCCCCAGTGTCATAAAGGATTTCTGTGTTTACCTGCCCTGCCTAAATTCTAAGACAAAACAGGAACTTGCTTTTTGAGAATTACAGTGTATCTGACAAATGTCTCTTCTGCAACATTTCTCTTAGTTTCCCTCCTGTGTAGGCAGAAGACCATTGGCTAATCCAGTTTCAGCAGCAAGTCCATGTTTTCCCCAGATTCACACTGATGTCTTAGCATTGTGCCAGCAGACTTCTTGTTGATTAAGAATTGCACCCTTTAGTCTGGCCAGTGGCTCACTGGTTGAGTGTTGACCTGTGAACCAGGAGGTCATGGTTCGATTCCCAGTCAGGACACATGCCTGGGTTGCAGGCTAGATCCCCAATAGGGGGCATGCAGGAGGCAGTTAATCAATGATTCTCTCATTATTGATGTTTCTATCTCTCTCCCTCTCCCTTCTTCTCTGAAGTTAATATATATATATATATGAATTATGCCCTTTAGCTCTGAGAAGGGGAGGGAGACAAGAAGCCCCAAGTCCACCCCTGAGTTCATGGTATCAGTTGCAGAGGAAACGAGTGTTTTTATTGTGGGTTTCATGCACTTGCACTTCACTTTTGCTATGTCAGGTTTCATATGTTTCTAATTAATATACAGAGTGGGGTAAAAGGTTTATAGTTTAATACAATAATTAATAAATAATAATGCAAGAATAAACTCCCATACTCACAACTGTAAACCTACTTTTGCCCACCTTGTATTACTCATTTAAATATTCAGGCTGATGCCGCCTTCCTCCTGCTCCTCAGGGTCTCTGGAATAGGATTTCCTTGTACCTTTCCTCCCATCCTTTCTCGGCCTTTCCCTGACCTTCTATCCCAATTCATGTCTTTTTAAAAAGGTTTAATGTTTTGAGAGAAAATATTTTCTTATTAAATCAGAGTGCCCCCTCACTGCCCACTGTATTATTTTAGTGGAAAATGTTATTAGTAATCATTTTAGAGCAAGTTACAATATTTTACCCCTTTTTTAATCTCATCTTTTCTAATAACATCCATAGCTGTTTTTGTCAATGTCCAAACTTCTCTGGTATCTGCATTTTCCACCAGTAATAAGGGTAGTGGGTTTTTTGTTTTGTTTTGATTTTAGATTTAATCAGCCTGTGTTACTGTTATAGCCTTGTGTATACTTATTGTTTCCAAAATAAAATTCCACTTTGAGCTTGAACTTTATGCTGAATAATCACCCAGAAAGTAAGAATATGGGGTGGGGCTGTCAAATAAATGAATCAAATGACTCTTAGTAGGTTAATCTGTGGAAATAAATGGGAAATAGAGAGTTTTCTATTCCTAGTGGTTAATAATTTGTTGCCATAGCAAAAGATTTCTGATTTCTACCTGTTGGATTTAAGATTTGTGCATGTTAAAGTAACAGTCTGCTTGCGCGTAGTAGAAACAAACAAAGAATGGACTCCTCCCTGGAGAAGATGGGGCACCTCTGTTTTCCTAGATTGTGTTGAAAAGATATTTGCAAGTTGAAATGGTGAATTGTTGGGAAATCTCATAGGTGCACAGGTATGCTACACTCTAAGCAAATCATTATTTGAAAGTTAACTTTCCTCAAGGCAAAAATTCTTCGGTTTCCCAAAGGATTCCCAAACAAGCATTTAACCAAGCTAAACAACATCTCGCAGATAGTATGGTTTTGTGAACAAGACACCAGTATTTGATATTCCAAAAAATTTAAAAAGACCACAATCAGACGGAGAGGGGTTGGGGAGCTGGATGAAAGAAGGTGAAGGGATTAAGCAAAAAATCATATACATAACACATAGACACAGACAACAGCATGGTGACACCCGAGGGAAAGGGGGCTGGGGGTAAGGGTAAGCGCAGGTGGGCACAGGGGAGATGGAGAGAGCTTTGCTTGGGCCAGTGGGCACACGATGCAGTGTGCAGATGATGTGTTACTTGAGTTGTACACTTGAAACCTCACGCTGGTTGCTCTGCCTTCTCTCCACTGCAAAGCATTATGTTCACACCCTGTACTACATGGTTACACGCCTGGGGACCATCAGTATGCTGGGTAGCTCATTTGATTAGAGTGTTATCCAGATATGCCCAGGTTACAGATTTGATCACCAGTCAGGGCACATACAGGAAGCAACCAATGAATGCATAAATAAGTAGAACAACAAATCGATGTAGAACAACAAATCTCTCTCTCTCTCTCTCTCTCTCTCTCTCTCTCTCTCTCCTCCCTCCCTCTCTCTTTCTCTCTCAAAATTATAAATAAATAAATAATAATAAATAAATAATAAGTAAATAAAGTAATGAGGTACTGATACATTGCTACAACATTGATGGACCTTGTAAACATGTTAAGTAAAAGAAGCCAGCCAGGAAAAGCTTATATTGTATGATTCCATTTATATGAAATGTCCAGTGTAGGCAAATCCATAGAGACAGAAATCCAGATTAGTGGTTGGCAGCGGTTGTGGAGGTTGAAGGGGTTATATAAGGAATGACTTCTGATGGGCATGAAGTTTCTTTTGGGATAATGAAAAATTTCTGGAATTAGGTAGTGGTGATGTTGGCACAATCTTGTGACTCTACTAAAAACCACTGAATTGTGCACATTGAAAAGGTGAGTTTTATATTATGTGAAGTATAGCTCAATGAATAAAAAAAAAAGGATGGACTTTAGGCAAACTTGCAACCTGTTGCTGCTGAAGGATGATAGTATACCTGGGAAAGTGACCTGGTCTATTCTTACTGAAAATACTCTGTAGTGTCAACTCATAAGGAATGTGCTGAGGTCATTTTGTCTCAGTTACTTGCACCTGGTACCCATACTAGAGCCTCCAAAACATTCACGTGATGTGGAGTGGCAGTGAAGGTGGGAGGGTATAAAACCCCACTGGGAACTCGTGGGGAATCCTGAGGGTCGGGGAAGCCCCTGCTGCAGTCTGAGAGCCTGCGCTCTGTCTTTATTTTGTGCATCTGTCTCCATGAGCTTCCACATCCTCGGCCATAAAGAAACGAATACCCTAAAAAAAAAAGTAAGTTTGCCTAAATATGTCTAAACATCTCTACTCTGTTTATCTGAACATTTTTTCTTTAAAAAAAAACATAGCCCTTTTGAAGGAGAAGAAATGCATGTAATAGACTGACACAGTACCCCAAACATAATTGTCAGTTATTAAATGGTTATTATCAATAAACTTTTAAGTATGACAGTTTGTTGTAGAAATAGAGCCAGTCGATACCCCTGGGTTCACTGGCAGATTAAAGTAGAGCAAGTGGGTCTGATGTTGTCATTGCTACCCTTGGGGATGGTGACCTTAATTTCAGTGGCCTTGAACTCAGTGAGCCATGTGGCCCTTGCTGATAAGGCCTGTGCTAGGCTGTTTACCTGTGTTGTATTAGTGCAGGCTTCCTACAAAGAACAAATCTTTTTGAAAACTATAATCATATTTAATGCTCTTTTGTGAGGCCTGGGAGTTTCTATAAAATAGGTATTATTTTTAAAAAAATTAGAAAAATATCTGGAGCAAAGCCACCATAAGGAAGTATGTAACCAGAGATTTCTTAAATACTAATTTTGTATTTAAAAAGCAGAAGTACAGTCAGGCCCATGCAGTTTAGTTGAGTGTCGACCTTTGCACCAGGAGGTCCATAGGTTGCTGGTTCAATTCCCAGTCAGGGCATATGCCCAGGCTCTATCCCCAGCAAGGGGCGCGAGGAGACAGCTGATCTATGTAGATGTTTCTCTCTCATTAGTGTTTCTGTCTCTCTCCCTCTCCTTTCCTCTCTCCCTAAAAATCAATAAAAATATTAACTTTTTAAAAAGCAGAAGTATAGCCGAAACCGGTTTGGCTCAGTGGATAGAGCGTCGGCCTGTGGACTGAAGGGTCCCGGGTTCGATTCTGGTCAAGGGCATGTACCTTGGTTGCGGGCATATCCCCAGTGGGAGATGTGCAGGAGGCAGCTGATTGATGTTTCTCTCTCATCGATGTTTCTAACTCTCTATCTCTCTCCCTTCCTCTCTGTGAAAAATCAATAAAATATATTTAAAAAAAAAAAAGCAGAAGTATAATGAATGTAAACCACTCCCCCTATCTCCATCACTATTGTTTTCCCTAAGTATCATTGCCATAATTATAGAGTTTATATTTTAATGGCTTTATAGTATACTGTCATTTGTTTGCTTGGCCTACCTTAATTTATTTTATTCTTTACTTTCTTAATGATTTTGGCCACCGAAAAGGGTGGGGGGAATCCAAGTGGATTAAAAAGGGTTTTTATTAAAATATAGTGGAGAACAGATGTAAATTCTTTAAAGTAACTACTCCCCCAGGCCCTGAAATAGAATCCTAAAAATACAGTTGGCCTACATTCGGACTTAGAAAAGAGTATTACTTTTGCCCCTGCTATCATGAGCTGTGTAAAACAGTAGGCATTAGTGTGCTGAGAAGAAAGGCTCGCACTCGTTTCCTGCAAGAGCTTGTTAGGTTTTGTTTTGACCCCATTTGTTGGCAGAAAAGGTGGGAGTTACAGTAAGAATAGAAAATCATGTCTTTTTGTGAGAGGAGGATGAGGTCATTCCAGCAATGTTGCATAGAAATTTAATTTGCCAGAAATTAAAATTGAAGGGTAAAATAGCTTAATAGGGGAATGTTTGAAAACATTAAGGTATGGGTAGACAGTGAAAAATACATACTGGAATGTATATATTCCAGGTGAGAAGTGAGACAAAAATCTATTCAGTGAGGAAAGCAGTGTCAGATGTGTATAGGATGCTACCTTCCATGTGAAAAGGAGGAGGATAAGACTATATATTTATACCTGCTTGTCTTTGCCTAAAGGAAAACTCTTGGATGAATGCAGAAACAACTAACAGAAAAGGTGATTTCCCATGAGAAGGGTCTCAGTGGTAGGAAACCAGATAGATGGGGGCAAAGATGGGAGGAAAACACACTGTATACTTTGCTTTCCACATATATTAATGTATTGCTTATTCACAAACTTGACTTAACAACTCAAGAAAGAGACTGCAGAAGATAGTGGTTAAAAGTGCAGATTCCTTAGTGAGTGCTGACTTTGCCACTTACAGTTGTGTGAGACCTTGTTCAAGTTCCCTCTCTGTGTATAGTTTTCTCGTCCATAAAGTTAATTCTTGTAAAGCACTTGTAACAAAATGTGTCATATTGTAAGCTGCTGATATCACTATTACTAGGGATACTAAAGATCAGTAATTTCATATTACATTTCAAGTGTCTAATATTTGTCACATTTGTAAAAGTGTTAGAAATACCTGACACTTTCCTTTTGTCCCTATGATGCCATGTTGTGGCTGAAGAGGCTGATAAATGCATGTGGAGTTCTGGTTCCTTGTTTTTCTTGGCCTAGTGATTAAGAGCCTGGCCTGTGAAGCACACAGAATTGGGCTCCAATCCAACATTTCTCAGCACTGAATTCTTTTTTTTAGGCGATGTAAGAGATGCAAAGACATTTACATTGAAATGAATTGGTTGTTTTGATGGGGAGGGCACTGTCCCAAAGTCTCAGTTGAAGATGCTATATTCTGAAAGACTAGAAAGGGCCCGCAGGTGTGGCTCAGTGGTTGAGCATTGACCTATGAACCGGGAGGTTACAGTTCAATTCCCACAGATGCTTGGGTTGCAGGCTCGATCCCTAGTAGGGGGAGTACAGGAGGTAGCTGATCTATGATTCTCTCTCACCATTGATGTTTCAATCTCTCTCTCCCTTCCTCTCTGAAATAAATAAAACTATATTTTTTAAAAAAAGACTAGGAAGGGAGATCATTCATTCATTCATTATCAAGTCATGTTTCTGGTCTAAATATGCATTCAGGCAGATCCTGTTTCACATCAGCTGTTGCCAGAACAGTCTGGAGAACCGATTTTGGAGTGGGGCTGGTAGCTTAAGCAAGAACTGATGAGCATCAAACCCATGATTTCATTCTAGAATCAGTTAATGATTCTTTGAACTCAGGATGACTAGTCCAGATTATACCTGATGTTGGGCTCATATGGGAGATGGGAGTTAGTCAAAACTGGGTGTTTTTTTGTTTGTTTTTTTAGCTATTTCTTGTCCCTCCTATTGGTCATCAGTTATGGGCAATGCATGATTTGATTAAAAGCTGGCTGGTGCCACAGCTCACTATCCGTAGGGCTGTTGTTGGAAGAGTTTTCTCTAGTGGGGATGACTCCTGTGGTTAATAACATCTTCGAGCAATCTTTCAGAAGACCCCCAACTCAGAGTACACGGACTTATAAGGTACTGGGCTGTGCTTAGGAAAGGGGCTGTCTCAAGGAAATAAGGCACAAGAATGGTTCTATAAAGTTGAAGGGTAAATACATTATGCTCAGCTTGCCATCCTATATAATAAAGAGCTAATATGCAAATGGTTGTCATACCCTCATGCTGTCACACTGTAACGGCTCAGACACTTAACACTGGGGAGAGAAGAATGGGGACCAGCCAGGCACAAATGAGCTTGCAAGAGAGAAATGGGGACCAGCCAGGCTGCGGCCCAGGAGAGGGACAAGCAGCCCGCCCCGTGGTCCCAGGCGCCAGCAGCTGCACCTGCGCCTGTGGCCTGTGAGAGGGACAAGCCACCCGCTCCGCGGTCCCGGGCACCAGTGGCTGGGGCTGTGACCCAGGAGAGGAACAAGCTGCACGCCCTGCAGTCCCAGGCGCCTGCAGCCCAGGAGAGGGACAAGCCACCCGCCCTGCAGTTCTGAGCGCTAGCAGCTGTGGCCCAGGCGAAGCCACCAGCCCAGGGTCTCCTGCGGCTGCAGCTGGTCCGGGCAGAGCCGGCCTGGGTCCTGGGTGCCTGTGACTGGTCAGTGGAGGGAATCCTGGGTCCTTGGTGCAGGGCGAGGCAGAGGCAGTTAGGGGCGATCAGGCCAGCAGGGGAGCAGTGAGGGGCGATCAGGCAGAAAGGCAGAGATGGTTAGGGGTGATCAGGCAGGCAGAGGTGGTTAGGGGCGATCAGGCAGGCAGGCAGAGGGGTTAGGGGCGATCAGGCAGGCAGGCAGGCAGGAAGGCAAGTGGTTAGGAGCCACCGGTTCCAGATTGCGAGAGGCAGTCAGACAGCCCCCGAGGGGTTCTGGATTGGAGAGGGTGCAGGCCGGGCTGAGGGACCCTCCCACCCCCCATCCCCCACCCCTGTGCACAAATTTCGTGCATCAGGCCTCTAGTAGTAGTAGTAGTAGTAGTAGTAGAAGAAGAAGAGGAAGAAGTTATAATTGTATTCATTTTAGGGGAAATTGAGATACAATGGTGAAGCACCTTAGCTGGTTAGTGAGGGACAGGCCAGGATTGGAGCCGGGGCTCTGGCCTCTCAGACTCCACATACTCTTTTCAGAGGGACACTTTCATCTGTGGGTCCGTAGTCTGATTATAATGTTCGAGTTCTTCATTTTAAATAGTTTAAAATTATGGGGAAGTATTACCTCAGAAAGGCTATTATTTTATTTACTTTAAGTTAATTTTTGAGTTTAGAAAGGTTACAAAATATATTTGTTGTTGTAACACCTGGAGAGTCATCTTTTCCTTACTATCCAAAAGCAATAGAAACTAAGAGCTTTTGAGTCAGACCTTTTTTACTTAAGAGGATATTATATTTGTATGTTAACATGATAGGAGTGGGAACTATGTGTTTAACCTAGCATGACGTTATTAAGTTGCATATGTCTGTAAGTCTTTGCAATATTTTTGCTCAAGCATTATTTCCTTAGTTACTGTGGCCGACTATGCCTTTTACCTTCAAGACAAAATTTAAAGATAATTAAAAAATGTGTATTATATTTTTAAAATGACATGTAAACCAACAAAAATCCCAGTGTCCTTGCTGTGGTTAAGAAGGTAAGATGTAGTCATCCCAAATTGGTAGGTGTTTTTAAAATTTAAATGATAACCAGAAAGTTCCAGAGAATGCCTGGGGGCAGGGAAGCAGCAGGCCTGCAGTGTTGGCTCTCAACCAGATTTGAATTGTGGCCCTGCCACTTTCCAATGGACCTCACACTAAGCCTCACATTCCTGATTGTGTCATCCCAGCGCTGGTGCTGATTGTTGTTAATTAAGAGGTGAGCCCTGTAAGGAGCCCTGCTAGCACCTCCTGCCACATGCAGTGGGCAGGTGTCTCCCCAGCCCCGTCCCTGTGTTTCAGGAAGGAAAAGCCTCAGTGAAGCCTGCAGACCTTGGTAAGCAGCACACTCAGCACCAAGGCCTGTCAAACTGCCTTAACAAGCTTTTGCTGATGCCCAATGAGGAAAGTTTTTGAAGCAAAGGACTTCTTTCCCCCTTGTATTTAGTGAGGATGTCTTTAGTGTGGCACAGTGCTAGGTGTGAAAGTAATGAAGATATGAAATGACAGCTCTAGTAGTGATTTTAAAAATGTAAATGTGAAAATAGCCAAATGATTACCACCTCCCCAATAAAATTGGCTAGGGGGTCACATGAAAATTTAAAACTGAAAACAAAGCTCTTTCTTTTGAAGTCTTTACTTTTGCAACGTCTTTTAAAATCTTACTTATCACCCTTATCTTGTGATTGCTTTTTGAAGTAGATACTGGCTGGGGTCCTCACCACTCTCTCCTTCCCATTGTTATTTCTTCTGTGTAAACACGTGGCCCAGAGAAAGTGGAACCAGACAGCTCCAGCTTCCCACCTGTTTGCATTTTATTTGGAGGATGTTATTAAATTCACAATTGCTTATTATCAGGGATTTTTATTTTTCAAAAATAATGTATTCTAAAGTGTTTTATTTGTTTGCTCTTGCTTCAATTGTGAAAACTATTATTCAGTTTCTATAATTGGAGAAGGTGACACAGAATTTGTGCATGTCATTGTATAGTTAAAATATATTTTCAAGCAAATGGGCTTTAAATATATAAATATACTGTTCATGCAATCACGTTTCCATTTTCCAGTGTTATGAAACCAGCTTTGTTTGTACCAATGATTCCGGCTTGTATATTGGAAGGAAAATAGAGGATTAAGGCAGATTAGAGTGTTGGGATAATGTCTGTGTGCTCACACATAAAAATTCTCCAAATCTGGACGTTACTATGGTGATGTTAGCAGAAACTTGAACTTTCAGTTGGTATAGAGCTTAGTACAGTGCCTGCTGGAGTAACAGGCAAATCAGTCATCTTCTGAGTCAATTTGTTATGCCAGTGCTGGCAGCATTTGGATGTCGAGGTTGCTGGTGATGCAGAACTGCCACCAATCAGTGTCTGGGGAGAACACCTGTCTCCTTTCATGGTGCTCCTGTTAGGCATGGATTATACCCAAGAGGCAGCAGAATCTGCTGAAAAGAGTACCATTCTGGGGTTTAATAGAAATAAAAGAAACATTATAATAGCTGCACTTACTGAGTCAGACTTGCATTCCAGGCACCGTGTGAGCTGTGCTATTACGTTATCCCTAATGCATTTAAATCAGTTATTTCCATAGAGCTCCGACCGCTTGCTCCTAGTTTATGATCTTAATTAAGTAGAGCACTTGGGCTCTTTGGACTGAGTGCCCACTACTGTCAAACAGGGGTGGTTTCTTGCTGATGTTTGGAAGAAGAGCTCTGAGCTCCGTGAGATTACTGTTTTTATGGTAACAACACATTTTTGACATTCTGAAGCCTAGGAGAACATACCCTGCTTCTTTCTTGGTCCTGGGAATGGTTGTCTTTCAATGATTGCTAGTGAGTTACTTGCATATATTAAATGAACACGAAATTTGAATGAGGGTGCCTTATAGTGACGATTACTACTCTTTTTCTTTTAAAATTAAAATGTGGGAGGAGATGATGTTGTTGTTAATGGGGGTGGTGGTGGCAATGGTTTCCCACTGGGAAGTAATGTTCAGGTTTCATTAAGAGTTGCTCCTTATGGAGTGTGTATAGGGAGGAGGAGTAGGAAGAATCTCAGGAATTTTCCTTACACTTTTTTCTTCTGTTCATTTTCTAGTCTTTATAACCTGGCTTCACTGGAACTGAGAGAGAATCTTCTTACATATCTTCCTGAGTGAGTCTCTGGGGAAAATAAGAGGGATTTTGTACTGAATGAATTTCTTCAAACATTAAAAAAAAAAGTACTGTAGTATTTTGTCAAAAAGAGATTCTGTATCTTATGGAAAGTTTGGGAGATGTCAGCTTTCTCTTAATGGCCCGTCCTGTGCAATATTAATAAAATCCAAATAATCTTATTGTTGGAAACTAGTTTTAAGTGAGGGAATACCACATTGCTTGGCATTTCTAAGTATTATCTAAGAACTTTTTTTTTTTAATAGCTCTCTTACTCAGCTACGGAGACTAGAAGAACTTGACTTAGGAAACAATGAAATATACAATTTGGTAAGTCTGTATTGTAGAGTGCTTTGAATTTAACTTTTTTCTTACTTATGAACACAAATTTTGAGAGAGATATGTAGGGATGCTTTTAAACCAGTATTTCCACATGTTTAGCTTGGCAGCATAAAAGAATGTGTTACAGTTCACATGGGTTAAGAATTGTCAGTGGTTGAGTATCAACCCATGAACCAGGAGTCACAGTTCGATTCCCAGTCAGGGCACATGCCCAGGTTGCAAGCTCGATCCCTGGTAAGAGAATATGTAGGAGGCTGATCAATGTTTCTCTCTCATCATTGATGTTTCTGTTGCTCTCTCCCGTTCTCTCTCTCTCTCTAAAATCAATAAAAACATCATATATAATAAAGAGGTAATATGCAAATTAACCCTCACAAGATGGCTGCCTACGACCAGGCTGGCAGGGAGGTTAGTGAGGGATGACCAAATGACTGAACAAGCAGGCTGCGTGGGGTGACCAGGCCAGCAGGGGGTTAGTGAGGGGTGACCAGGCTGTCAGGGGGGGCAGTTGGGGGCG
>NW_005356519.1:153011-153495 GCF_000412655.1 Myotis brandtii
GAGGGTGCAGGCTGGGCTGAGGGGGCCCCCCCCCCCCGCACGAATTTTGTGCACCGGGCCTCTAGTATATAATAAAAGAGTTGTGATTGGGAGGCAGGGAGGGTTAGGATCAGAGATGATGGGCATACATGGACATGTCTGGCATTGTTGAGTGTTGGGGGTGCTCTTATGAAGGGGGCTTGATATTAGAAAAATACCAACAGACATCCTCTGTGGTACTCCATCATTAACTGTTGAAAATAGGATTTTTTCTTTCGTAATGGAAGACAAAGTTGGATTTTTGTTACCATAACATTATTCTTTTTGTTTTAGCCAGAATCAATCGGAGCTCTCGTACATCTAAAGGATCTTTGGTTGGATGGAAATCAACTGTCAGAATTACCTCAGGTACGTGGTAATTTCACATATTCTCCCCCAAAACATAAAGCAGTAACCACCACCACTCTCATATCTTCCCTGCTTCTACATGAGAGTTTCTTTAAAA
>NW_005356519.1:153601-174826 GCF_000412655.1 Myotis brandtii
AGAGAGGAACGGAGAGGGAGAGAGAGATAGAAACATCAATGATGAGAGAAGTCATTGATCAGCTGCCTCCTGCACACCCCCTATTTGGAGATCAAGCCCACAACCCGTGCATGTGCCCTGACCGAGAATCGAACCGTGACCTCCTGGTTCATAGGTCGACACTCAAGCACTGAGCCATGCTGGCAGTGCTGTAAAAGGGATCTTAAAAACCAAAAACTTTGGTTGAAAGAGCACATTTGGAGAAATATATTGAGCATTCATTATGCTGTATTGCCAGAGAAAAACTGAGAGCCCCAACCCACTATTTCTAAAGATAGAAACTATATCCTTTAGTGTGTGAAGTATTAATCCTTGCTACCCACATGGCTTACATCTAGCCCAGCAAATATGTAAATTACTGGGACCCCTGATTCTGATGGTATGCATTTCTGCCACTCTTTATGATGTGCCTTGGGCATAATTTTGACCACATTTTGCCCTGTAAGTGGTGTGAAAGCAATATTAAAATTCTTTATTTCACAAATGGGCATTTTCCTCTTATTTTTTCCCCTCCAACTATTACTGAATTTCATCCTCTGGTGCATAGTCCAGCCAGTCTTAAAGTCAGGGTTTATTTCATGATGGGCAGGTGCTTGTATTTGACAGTACCTCTCATCTGTCTCTGCCCAGCAGTGAGCACCAGTGTGGTGGGCTGTGCACTTCAGGTGGGGAATGCCATGTCGCCCAGGGAGTCTTGACACTAGAAAGAAGGTCCAGAGTGAAAATGTACCTGATGTAGCAGTAGCCCCGGATTTTCCATGACATCACTTAGAGCTAGTGGCAGTAGGAACTAATTTGAGTCTATCTCTGAGGTCTTGGCTGCATTTGGGCAAAGGGTAGGACTGATCAGCAATTGGTGTTGTGGGGTTTTATACTTAGATTTCTCTCGAAAAATATGAGAAATCCTGATTGAGAGAATTCTAGTTATTTTAGGAGTCAAAGGATGGAGAGGGGAAATACCAGGAAGTTGTCAGGGAAGTAATAAAATACCAGCTATTAGACATGAGGGGGGAAGAGTATATGTGTGTGCAAATGTGCATAAATGATTATATGCAAAGTGCCACATCCTAAACACCAAGAAATTAAAATACCAGTGATTGTGTTTTAAATGGTTATTTAAACATCTCAGTTGCTTTTCTTGTATAAACTTCTGTTAAATCAATGCTAAACACACCAGACAGTTTCAAATAATCAGAATTACTTTTGTCTCCATCGATGATAGAAAGAAAAGGATACAATGACATCGTTAAAAGGAATTAATGAAAAAGCAGAACAACTGCAGGGATCGCGTGTGAAATTAATAGACATGTAGTCTGCTTTCCCATGACAGGAAATGCAGGGGCGGGTCATAGGATGCATATTGGTAGGAGATAAACTGGAAAGAATAGATTAGACCAAATTAAATACAGATTGAGGAATTTGTACTTCTGAAGACATTGGGAATCCACTAGACTTTTTTTTGAGTAGATGGGTGGTCTGATAATGTGACTAGAGCTATGTTTCCAGGAGGGAAATACGGAAGCCAGATTATAGAACAAACTTGGGTAGAGAAAGACCAAGAGGCAGAGCTAACAGTCCAGGGCAGAGGGTAATGAGAGTGGGCACTTAATTGAGTGGCAGTGGAATGGAAAAGTGGAAGCAGTTATAAGAGAAAACGTGGACTTTTGTGAATGGAAGGGAAGGGAGGGTAACTCTTGAATAGACTGTTAGACTCATCCAGGTACTTGTCCCACTCCTGGGTAGACTGTTTTTCTTAAAAGCAATATGCGAGTTCTTTCTTCCCTTGATGTTAAATATGTCAGTGGGTCTGTATGCTCCAGTTTTTCTGGGAAGCAGCTGCATTGATATTTGTTGTAACAAGTACTACCTGTCATGGGAGACAAAAAGTAGATGGTTTCTTAACAGAGAAAAATCTCAGGGTTCCCTTGATTGATTCCAAACTTGGAGAACTGGTTTCCAGCCTCTTATTTCCCCCTGGTCCTGTGACCTTAAAGTTGTTTGTTCTCTCTCTGTGCCAATCTCTTCATCTGTTAAGTGACTGATTCCTTGCCTGCCTGAAGTTGGAGGACTTGGCATCGCTCCCAGCTCTGTGACTGATTCATGCAGCTTCCCGTTTTCATTGGAAGAGGGTCTGGAAACTTACTCCAGCCTTCACATCTAGATAGATGCTGAAGAAACATCCTTAGGACTACTCTGGGTTTTGGTTGCAAAATATCACTGTAAGACATTTCTCTGTGCTATGGCAGGTTTAAGCATGGGTTTCTTTTTCTGTGTCACTGATGTAGGAAATAGGAAATCTGAAGAACCTGCTGTGCTTAGATGTCTCTGAAAACAGGTTGGAAAGACTTCCTGAAGAAATCAGTGGCCTGACTTCATTAACAGATTTAGTCATTTCCCAGAACTTACTGGAAACGATTCCGGATGGCATTGGTACGTATTGGGAATAGCTAACTCCTAAAGGCGCTGGCTCTTCGGGCGTTTGGAGGACTCTGGTCCTTCAGTCACCACAGTCAGGAGCTGGGGATGTGGTTCCTTTAGTTTCCTTGTTTGTTTTTTAAGAAGGAATGCAAAAATAATACAATTTAAGTTTCTCTATAGGAAAGTATTTCCTTCACCTTGGTTTGGTAGCAATTATAGGTTTTATTTCTTAAAATTGTTGACTCATATCTACTTCATCCACACCTTGTCTCAATGACTTCAGTAGGGATTAGCCTACTGACTGTGTTTCAGGCATATGAGCCTTCATTAAGAAATTTCTAATTGAGCATTCTCAATAGTTGAGGAGAAAGTAACTTTGACCTTATTGCATAACCTGGGGAAGGGCTGCTCAAGCTGGCACGGTGCACTGGAGTTGAGCCTTTTCTGAGACATTGAGAATAATCCTTTACATTAACCATTCTGTGCTGTTTCTTTTTAAAAAATTAGTCCAGACATTTCCTTTAGCATAAAGGAATTCATTTAAGCTTGAGAAAATAAATGCAAACAGAGAAGGTATACACAGATGTGGACTAGCAGCCCCACCACAGCAAAGCAATTGTAAGAAGCTACATTTAACCATATAGCTGTCATAGGATTTCTGTCTTTGACCTTCATTACACTTTTATTCAAAACATCAAAGGGAGTTTTCTGAAACTTTCAGTAGGAGAAGCTGTATGGCAGAGGACTGCTTCCTTCCTGGGGTTTGGTCAGGATGAAGGTGACAGCAGCTCAGCCACCATATAGACATTGCCTTTTGGGGATTTTGACTCAAGGTAGAAATGTTCACGGAGAATCATATATGGCAACTGAAAGCAGTTGTAGGAGCTGGCGGTGTTTTAGTGCCTGTAATAGGAAGAAATAGGGGCGCGAGGTGGCTAGTTTCAAGCATTTGAAAGGCTCTCATGGAGGAGGGGGAGATGTATTATATCTTCCAGTTCAAATGGGAAAAGTCAAGGACCATGAATCTCAACTTGATAAGAAAGGCTTTAGGAGAGATATTTGTACAAGGTAGTCTGGGCTGCGTAGTGAAGAAGTGAGCACCCTGTCGCTGGAAGTATTCCAGGGTAGGCTGCAAGACCACTCGTCAGTCTGACTGTTGGGGACACTCCTCTGTTGGGGCTAGATGTGTCAAGTGTGGAATACAGTATGCCCTGTGGAGAACGCCAGTGTGCCTGCCTCCTGACAGGACAGGGTTCACAGTTGCCTAGAACCCTCTGGGACAGCGGTAATTATGGCTGGTGGTGCTAAATAAAGAGCTCAAGGAGGTTAGTTCTGCGTTGCCCTGTAAGGCCACCCAAGGCAAGCTAATCTTTTCGAATTTCCCTTTCTCCAGCTTGATGTCTCTCCTAAGATAGAGGCTGCTTTCTGGTTTTCCCGGGGAAGGTTAATCATGCCAGCCACTCTTAGTAGATAGCAGAGGACATCTGCTCCGTGGGCAGAGTCCTCTGAGTTGTAGTTGAGAATGAGAATCTGAATGACTTGGGATTTTCTTCACTCAGTGGGAACTCAAGGAGGCTGCAGTAAACAGATTCTTCTTTTCCATGGTGGACTCGGTCTTTCATGGCACTTGTCAAAGGTGACCATCTCATTCTGCATGTATAGAAATACTACAATATAGGGATCTTCACTAAGTCATGCTCAGTCATAAGTGATGGAATAAGCTGCACTTTAGTGTTCTTTGTTAGTAGGAGGATTCTTGGAGTAAGATAAAAGCCTGTCTCCTGTTTTAAAAGATCCATTAAGAGCCAGCTGTTTAATTTTCTTTAAATTTTCTGGCTTTGGTATGATACTTTTAGGTAGTGACTTTTAAAATGATTGGCTTCTAATTGCTGACTTTTTGATGTTCTGAGCAAATTGTTTTAACTCCCAACCTTTAGTGATCTGAATGAGAATGATGTAATTTCATAATGTGAAAAGCTGGGTGAGGAAAAAATGAATAACTATAACAAGAAAGAACAGCAGATAGGAAATACCAAATGATGATTAGGAAAACAATTGTTACTAATGAGTTTAATAATTTTTCAGGAAAACTAAAGAAGCTGTCGATCTTGAAGGTGGATCAGAACAGACTAACACAGTTGCCTGAAACAATTGGGGACTGTGAGAGCCTCACTGAATTGGTTCTCACAGAAAACCGACTGCTGGTGAGTGTGGTTTACGCATTCAAATGGATATTTATAAAACTTATCAGGGTGGATTCTACTTATTTGTAACTTGGGTGCACTAAATGGAAATTTTCTTATGTTACACACAAAAAAGGGACTTGCGAAGAAGCAAATACATGATACGAAGATGACTGGTTTTTAATCTGCGTAAGTGAGGAAAGTGGTGTTTCCACCCCCCTGTCAGATGTGTGTGCCACTGTGGTGCTCCCAGTACAGGGACCGCACGCACACCAGTGAGGGGCAGGGATCAGCACTGTTGGTGGATGTGCCGCTGCCGTGGGGGCCAAGGGCCTCAGAGGAAACACTGTTTTCTCTGGATTCTGTAGCAAAAGGGAAGAGTGGGAGAGATGGGCAGGAAATGGTGGCTGGCCAGGAAAGCCTCGTGGGACTGGGGGAGGAATGCTTTTTGGGGTGGGCCAGAGAGTGGTATCTGCTGGGCTTTGATGTGAGCTCACCCCATCCTAGAAATAGAGGGTGGCGGTGACTGCAGGAGTCCCGCACTTGGACCAGGCTTCCCTTCCTACCTGGGCACAGGCCTTGGCATGCACCACCTGCGGGGGCAGGTCAGCAGGGTGACAGCAAATCTCAGTTGCCTTCTCATTTCCTGCTGCTGCCTTTGTTTTCATCAGTCCTCCATCTATCACTTCATCTCCCTTTTCTCCTTTTTTAATACTCTTTTAGCCGCTATTGTTTTCTTCAGTTTACTTTCCTACATTTCCCTATTTGCTGTCTTCATTTTGTCACTTTATTTTTAACTCTGTTTTTCATTCTCTTTCTTCTTCTTCTCCTCCTCCTTCTCCTCCTCCTCCTCCTCCTTCTCCTCCTCCTTCATAAAAGAGTAAGTAATGGTCTTTTGGTGAAAAGAGCAACAAAGGACAGCAAGAGTTGACCAAAGATGGAATCAGCAGGAGAGGGGCTGCATCTCCTCAGGCAGTGCAAGCCGACTCCTCAGGCAGGCGTAGGGGGAGTGACCAAACCTTCCTGCCCTGGTTTGTGGTTTTAGGCTTAAAAATATTCTTCTTCTTCTCCTCCTTCTCCTCCTCCTCCTCCTCCTTCATAAAAGAGTAAGTAATGGTCTTTTGGTGAAAAGAGCAACAAAGGACAGCAAGAGTTGACCAAAGACGGAATCAGCAGGAGAGGGGCTGCATCTCCTCAGGCAGTGCAAGCCGACTCCTCAGGCAGGCGTAGGGGGAGTGACCAAACCTTCCTGCCCTGGTTTGTGGTTTTAGGCTTAAAAATAGTAATCATAACAGTTTTTTTTAAATATGTATTTTTATTAAACTCAGAGAGGAATGGAGAGGGAGAGAGAGATAGAAACATCAATGATGGGAGAGAATCATTGATTGGCTGCCTCCTGCATGCCCCCCACTGGAGATCGAGCCTGCAACCCGGGCATGTGCCCCGACTGGGAATCAAACTGTGACTTCCTGGTTCCTAGGTTGACACTTGACCCCTGAGCCACACCAACCAGGCCATAATAATTTTAAAAAATAACATTAAACATAAATAAATAAAAATAACATTTACCCTCGGATTCCTTGGGAGTGTTGAAGACCCCCACCTGTAGGATTCAGTGCTCCACACAGTAGCCCTTACACCTTCTCTCTTCCCTGGGGTCACGGCACCTCTGCTCAGCACTCGGGTCACCTGCCCCAGCACTGTGGCTTCTTAGACAGCCACGCGATCACATCAGTGTGGTTCTTGAAGGTGCGCACAGGGTAGGGGTGAATCTTGAAGATAATTAAACTCTCATTTGAGTTGAAAAGCCTTCATTACCTCTTTATTAGGTGTTTTTATCTTCCCAACCAAAATGCAAAATATCTAAGTCCACACCCCCAAGTGAAATTCACAAAGATCTGAT
Organism: Myotis brandtii; assembly: GCF_000412655.1. Lineage (NCBI taxonomy): Eukaryota > Metazoa > Chordata > Mammalia > Chiroptera > Vespertilionidae > Myotis > Myotis brandtii. Next base: position 160,145 of record NW_005356519.1, read on the forward strand.
ACTTAGGAAGAATGCTTACTTCTGTCCCTTGATGAGATTACAAGTCTTTGAAAAGCTCTGTTTTACTGTGCCATGTTAAAATATGTGTTAAGTTAATAATAAAAATGTTATTTTAACAGACCTTACCTAAGAGCATTGGAAAACTTAAGAAGCTGAGCAACTTGAATGCAGACAGAAATAAATTAGTGTCTTTACCAAAAGAGGTATGTGCTAAAAAAAAATAATAAAATAATAATTACAAAGAAATTATAATAACACAGAAGGGATCAAAAATGTCAAATACTTTAAAAAGACTTATGTGGTGCTTTTTAAATGCGTGAACTCTCGTCCGTGAGTATAGACGTGGTTGGAGGAATTCTATCAAAGAGTGATTGTCAGTGACACTGAAGAGAGTGGGTGGAAGAGAGAGACCGAGGCTGCGGCCTTGGCCGACAGTGAACAGTGACACCATGGTGATTTGGGGGTTTGGCAGAGGAAGGGGATGACTTCGGGTTTGATTGAATTTAATGTGAAGTTAAACTGCCCCATAAGCCATTGGAATGATAAAAATGGGTCTTGCTGCCACGTTGTTCCTGGGCAGAGATGACCCTTGGACAGGGCTCATGCCAAGCCACCCACGCAGAGGAAGGCAAATGGGAAGCGACAGCTGGGTTTTCAGGACTTTTTCTTGTCGGTGCTCCAAGCAGGAGAAAGTGGACGGTTGCTGCCCGTTGTGGAGAGTGGTGTGCAGACTTAGAGGCTGTGACGTTCTGCCGGGGAGGTGAAAATGCTCAGAACGAGAAGGAAGCCCATAGCATAACAAACAAGGAGGCTTATTCTACTAGGAAGTAGGAGAATGTGATTGGAGATGGGCAGTGTTGGAGCTTGACTTTTTAAATTAACAATAGAGTCTAAGACTAAGCTTAAGCCACCGTTTTTCTCTTCATCAATGTTGGTGAATCCCTTTCCCTTCGGCAGGGCCTCACATAGCAAGGTGTGGGATTGTGTGATGCGGTCACCGGCCAGGTGCAGTTTCCTTTGTATTTCTCTGTTTTGACAGTTTTCAACATCCTTGGAATAATTTCTGAGCTGCCATCTAACCAGCCAGAACTTGAGGAGCTCTTATTTTCCTGGTGTACGTCTCAGGGTGCCTGAACTTGGCCTGATTTTTCTTCCCTCCTTTCCTCATCTCGGTGCCCTGCCCTCCGTGTCCCAGTCTGCTCCCTGGGTTAGATTGCCAGCGTCCCTGAACGGAAGCACGAGGACATTCATTGTAAATGTGACCATATTCTGACACATCCTCAGTCTGAACACTGGCATCCAAATAAAACTGTCCCCGGCTCTCTGAAGTCTCCATCTCAGCCTAATTGGGGCACAACTAAGAGATTCTGCCAATCAAAACATGTGGTTCCAGTCTCTAAGTGATAAACCAGAATACAGAGCTGAGCATCATTCTGCACATTAATCGTACTCCTGTGGGATAGAACATGCACGTGGGTGACGACAGATCAGATGCAAACACAGGCACCGAGAGGTAGAAAGATTTATGACTTTCTTCCTCAAGCCCCCCGCTGGACTAGGAGCTTTCATGTGTTAACTCTGAGTCCTCACTCCGCTCTGAAGGTCATGGGGTTTCCTCATTTCACAGAGGAGGAAACAGGCCAGCAAGCAGCTTTCCTTGCTAGGGCTCACATAGCTGGGGGTCTAGAACTGGGCTGCAAAGATGTGTCTCCCACAGCCAGCTCACAGCTCACGGCTCTTCACTGGCCGAGAGTAACGGCCCCTCAGCTGATACTGACTCAGCCCAACCTTTTCATCTATGTGACCTTGAGGTGTGGCAGGATCTTAATTAGATAAAGAAAGGTCAGGTTATCTTTAGTTTGGGCATTTTAGAAAATTATTATATTTTAGGAATATTTCAATGTGAATGCCAAAGAGAGCACTTTTCAGTATAATGTTAATCCCCAGTTTCACCCCACCTCCCACTTCCCTCTCCCTTTCTTTTGATTTTCTCTCAAAGGAACACATTCTAGACAAGAGCTTTAGAATTTTATTTTTATAGGACTCAGCATTATGTTAGCCTCAGTTCTCTGTTCACTTTAAGAGAATGAAACCTGTACTCTTTGTTTCTTTTAGAGAGTTATGCCTAGTGCATGCTGTGTGTCTGCATGCATTTACTAGAGGCAGCTTTTCATGATTTGAAAAGTGAAAGTATTTCTAGCTTCAAAGCATTTTAGTTAGCTATCACGTTTTATCTACTTTCTGAGAAATTATCATTGGTTTTCTGGCAACGAGAATTTGATGCAGGAATGAGGTCTGTGCCTATCCCTCAGCTGCCGGATGCAGCAGAGAATGTATCAAGAACTGGATCTTTGCAGCACACCTTCACTCCTGCCCACACACTCAGCCCCAGAGTCAGAGGTGCACTGAGCATGTGTCTCCAATTCTGCTGCAGGTCACAGCGGGGTAGCCCGCAGAAATGGCTGAGTGCTGGCCTCTGACCATTGGGGCTGAGCAGCCAAGCCACCAAGGGCCTCCTGACCTCGAACTGCGTCATGTTGGTCTGGGCTGCACCATCATGCCATGAGTCTGTGCGCTGTGTGCTAGGCCCTGTGACCCTGTGTGTGCGTGTGTGTGTGGGAGGTGGGGGGGAGGCTTATGCCACAGTGACCACATGTGTGCACTTGCTCTGTCTCCAAACTTGATACCATTTGATCAAATCCTGCACTTGCCTGGTTGGATTATTTTATTTCAAATCTTTATTACTTTCTCTTGAACAATTAAGTTGCACGCATGACATATCTAAACAGAAATGCTGACTAATTCATTTTATATGCCCAAAAGCCTTAGTTGTATTAATTGCCATTGGCCTGCTGTGCTGTATAGTTCTTCCTAGTTTTTGTCTTTTTTTCAATGTGATAATATTGTATATTGTCAGTTTTATAGCACAGCTTCTTAGTCTATAGCAGCATTTATTTGCGTTTTTTCCAAATGCTTGAGGGGAAAATGTTTGTACTGTGTGGGTCACAATAATAGTTTGTTTGTGTTTTGTGGTGTTATTCGTAGTAAACATTTGCAAATCAATGAATGTCTCTTGTTTTCTTAATTGTTAGCTGCTTGGAAATTTAGAAAAGTCAGGTAAACTTGCTATCCTGTAAGTATGGTTCAGACCACAGTTGCATCTCTACCTTCCATTTGCTTTGTAAATGCATGAAGATTCAAATCAGCTGACTGCTCTGTGTGTACTTTACTGTAAAATATTGGACATTTTCCTCTAAATTCATTTTTTTTTAATGACTGCATGGCCTGGAACTTTATTTGTTACATCAGATTTGTTCAGATTATTTTCTCATAAGAGAATGCTTTTCTGTGAATTACATTTTAAGTTCTTCACAAACTCTCAGAGGCATAACCTGGCAGCTCATCTGTCTTCACTAAATCCTGGTTTATTGGCACTTTTCCATCTCTAATGGAAAGGCTAGATTTGCTTGATTTGCTACATGTGGCATGCTTCTGATTTTTCAAGCAACTTATTTGTATCTTTTCTCATCCTGTTGCTTAAGTATGTATGCTTCTGGGAATAGGAGGTTCCCTAAAACTCTCATATTTTTGGTAGAGGGAGGAACTAAGGCTGTGTTATCTGACAGGGAGTTGGTGTATGTGTGATCATGGGTATGATAAGGACAGCCAGCAACTTCATAATATTCTCCAAACAAATCTTCACTTTAAATAGTCTGGTCCATAAAGTTTCTGGCTGGAAGAGATTGAGCATATTCCCAAGTTTAGACCCCAGTCTTTTGTCTGCATTAGGTCAAAATAGTCATGACCCTAAATGCATCACACCTGTCCTACCTGAGACAGGATTTGCAGATTGTTGGACAGAGCCTTTCTTTATCAGGTGATCTGTCGACATTAATTACCCATAAATGTTATTGTGATATTCAGAAATGTCTGTGGTGGTCAGGTATTCTTATTATTACAATTTAAAATTACTTCAGTGAATAATTTAGAATGTTCCCATCATATTCTAAATGATTTATTGATAAAAGATACTATCAAACCTGAAAAATACTAGAATAAAATATAGTTGACTATTGGATTCTAAAATAAAGAAAGCATTCCTAAACTTAAAGAGGAAATAAATCATGAAAGAAACAGTTGATGGATTTGCCTATGTAAAAATTAGATTTCTGATCTTTAAGAAGTTACAGACAGCCTGGAGGCAGTGGGACATTTACAACATTACAGATGAATAAGGTCTCGCCTTACTTTGTTAGAAAATCTTTCATAACATTGAGAAAAAGATGTTTCCACTATGGAAAGTGGACAAAAACGAAAGCAAGGAATTCTCCCCTTCACAAGAATCAGTAAGCGATTCATAGAAGAAAAAATAGAAATGGCTATAAATATAAAAAAAAATTTAGCTCCATTAGTATCCACAGAAATGTTAGTGGAAGCGTTTTGACCTATCAGATTTTCAAGATTAAAAAAAAAATGATAATAATGATACCACATTTTGGCAAGGGTATAGGAAAGTGCATATTATTATGAAAGTATAAATTATTATGGCTTCTCTGGTGGGGGATGTGATATTATTATTAAAAACTTTAAAAGTGTACATACCCTTGGATTCTGCAGTTCCACTTCTAGGACTTTTATCCTGAGAAAAAAATTACGGATATACACCAAGAGTGTGCACAAGAATATTTCTCACAGTACATATAGGGGCAGCTAACATGTGCCAGGCACCCAGGCCAACCATGTAGAGAGGCAGCTAACATGTGCCAGGCACTGTTAGCTTTCATGCTTTTCTTACCTAATTTTCACAATAGTTCTGTGAGGTGTAGGTAAATCGTTATCCCTATGTAACAAGTTGTGAAACTAAGACACAGGGGTTAAGTAATTTGCCCAAGATCACACAGCAAGAAATGGTAGCGCTAACTGGCAGTGTCTAATCAGAGTGATTTGTTACGTCATCTGAGATACATCTGTAGAAGGAGATAATTATGTGGTCAGTAAAAATCTTTTTAGAAGTGTGATGACATGGGCAAACTTTCTTGATGTCATATGGAAACAAAGGTGCTGAAGGTCCTAGTGTTGGTCCTAATTTTGTTGAAGTGTATGTGCAGAATCAAATGCATGGCAATAATACTGAAAGATTGTCCCTCAAATTGTTAAATACTGATTATCCCTTTGTAGTCGGATGTGACTTCAGTTATTTTCTCCTTGTTCTTGTGTGTGTGTGTGTGTGTATAAGGTTTTTATTTTTCAGTCAACATAAATTACTTTCTTATCACTAGGAAAGAAGAATGCCATAGATCTTAGTGGATATTTTGATGTCAGAGGCCCAATAATTCAGAGCCCCGAAGCCAAGTGGTTTCCAAAACATTTATGAAATAGTGGACATTTGAATAATATGCCATAGATGATAGTGGGGCAAAAAAATAGTCCATCACACCTGTCCTACCTGAGACAGGATTTGCAGATTGTTGGACAGAGCCTTTCTTTATCAGGTGATCTTGTCACACCTGTCCTACCTGAGACAGGTAGGATTTTCAGATTGTTGGACAGAGCCTTTCTTTATCAGGTGATCTGTCGACATTAATTACCCATAAATGTTATTGTGATATTCAGAAATGTCTGTGGTGGTCAGGTATTCTTATTATTACAATTTAAAATTACTTCAGTGAATAATTTAGAATGTTCCCATCATATTCTAAATGATTTATTGATAAAAGATACTATCAAACCTGAAAAATACTAGAATAAAATATAGTTGACTATTGGATTCTAAAATAAAGAAAGCATTCCTAAACTTAAAGAGGAAATAAATCATGAAAGAAACAGTTGATGGATTTGCCTATGTAAAAATTAGATTTCTGATCTTTAAGAAGTTACAGACAGCCTGGAGGCAGTGGGACATTTACAACATTACAGATGAATAAGGTCTCGCCTTACTTTGTTAGAAAATCTTTCATAACATTGAGAAAAAGATGTTTCCACTATGGAAAGTGGACAAAAACGAAAGCAAGGAATTCTCCCCTTCACAAGAATCAGTAAGCGATTCATAGAAGAAAAAATAGAAATGGCTATAAATATAAAAAAAATTTAGCTCCATTAGTATCCACAGAAATGTTAGTGGAAGCGTTTTGACCTATCAGATTTTCAAGATTAAAAAAAAAATGATAATAATGATACCACATTTTGGCAAGGGTATAGGAAAGTGCATATTATTATGAAAGTATAAATTATTATGGCTTCTCTGGTGGGGGATGTGATATTATTATTAAAAACTTTAAAAGTGTACATACCCTTGGATTCTGCAGTTCCACTTCTAGGACTTTTATCCTGAGAAAAAAATTACGGATATACACCAAGAGTGTGCACAAGAATATTTCTCACAGTACATATAGGGGCAGCTAACATGTGCCAGGCACCAGGCCAACCATGTAGAGAGGCAGCTAACATGTGCCAGGCACTGTTAGCTTTCATGCTTTTCTTACCTAATTTTCACAATAGTTCTGTGAGGTGTAGGTAAATCGTTATCCCTATGTAACAAGTTGTGAAACTAAGACACAGGGGTTAAGTAATTTGCCCAAGATCACACAGCAAGAAATGGTAGCGCTAACTGGCAGTGTCTAATCAGAGTGATTTGTTACGTCATCTGAGATACATCTGTAGAAGGAGATAATTATGTGGTCAGTAAAAATCTTTTTAGAAGTGTGATGACATGGGCAAACTTTCTTGATGTCATATGGAAACAAAGGTGCTGAAGGTCCTAGTGTTGGTCCTAATTTTGTTGTTTTAGAAATGTGATGAGATGGGCAAACTTTCTTGATGTCCTATGGAAACAGGTGCTGAAGGTCCTAGTGTTGGTCCTAATTTTGTTGAAGTGTATGTGCAGAATCAAATGCATGGCAATAATACTGAAAGATTGTCCCTCAAATTGTTAAATACTGATTATCCCTTTGTAGTCGGATGTGACTTCAGTTATTTTCTCCTTGTTCTTGTGTGTGTGTGCGTGTATAAGGTTTTTATTTTTCAGTCAACATAAATTACTTTCTTATCACTAGGAAAGAAGAATGCCATAGATCTTAGTGGATATTTTGATGTCAGAGGCCCAATAATTCAGAGCCCCGAAGCCAAGTGGTTTCCAAAACATTTATGAAATAGTGGACATTTGAATAATATGCCATAGATGATAGTGGGGCAAAAAAATAGTCTTTGGTTTCTGAAATGACACATCATAATATTTCTCTTCAAATTGTATTTTGCTTATTGTACATTTTCCTTTTTGCCAGTGAAATGTGGGTTCAGTTCTGCTACAAATAATATCAAAAGGAAGCTACTAAAAGAAATGAAAGCACCTTTATACTTAATACAGGGATTCAAAAGTGGGATATAGGCAGACAAAGGTAGGCTTTCTTTTTGAATCGTTGAATCCATCTGATTATCTTCTCTAGGGTAATGTAACCCGGAGGCAATTAAAACTTAGTGAAAGTTGACCTGAGCAAAGGTTTGCTTAATAGCCTGCAGGTCCCATCTCCTTAAGATGGATTAGATTAGTGACAAACAGGTAAGGACAGTATCACCTTGACTTGAGACACAAAACAGCTAAACAAGGATTCTCAGTTATAGTTTGTGATCCTCAGAAGATCCAAGTGCAACCCCTTGTCTTCTGGAAAGGTGCTATTTGGTTTAAGGGAGGTTTAAAAATATCAGCTTCCTACATGACTGGTGATAAGTTACTTAAACAGTGACTCTGCTTCCCAGATTTCTAAGTGATAGGGACATTTTATCCAGATGGTCACTTTAAGAAACCTGTAAACTGTGCTTCTTGAACCCCAAAGAGAAAGCAGAAGCACATCTGAATGATATGAATAATGTACTACTGAACTCAAGTCACCTCTTCACTTTTATTGACATAAAATATCATTGTGAGACATTGTAAGGAGACAGAATTTTAAGAAGTTCAGGTGCGTCCGGGGAAGACCTCGCCAGCATCAGAGCAGGCCCAGCGTAGTAGGCACTCCATGGTGACTGCACTTCTCATTTGGATGTTTCTCTTCTCATTGGAGTTTCCCTTCTTTGAAAAACAATAGCTACTACATTTACTTGGCAGCAGTAGCAGTAGACAGGCTCTATGATAGGTGCTAAATTATATTCATGGTTTCATTTAGTTTAATCCTTATTGTTACTTTTGGTTAAAGTAATACAGTCAACCTCACAAAACATGATCGAGCCTGAATTCTCACCCAGGTCTGTGTGATCTCAAAGCACGAACTCCCTCCAACGCACCGCACTCCTCTGCCATCTATAAAGCATTGTCTTTTGATTTACGGTTCAGGCTGCCTAATAATCTTTCCTAAAAGCCAGAAGTTTGCTCCATCCCTTCCTGGCTGATTTGGAAAGAGGGCTCTGTTTGCATGGATGTTTGCCTGGGACAGCCTGTGCCTTGGCAAGTGATGAAGGCATCCCAGCATTCATCAGCAACACTCGCCCTTTGTTGGCATTGTTTTCCAAACACCATAGACAATGGAGGTCTGGAGGTCGCCTGCCCTGACAACCCAGAGTGCCTAGGAGGCTCTTGAATGCAATTGCTTTCCACCCTTTGACATCTCTAATGGGTGTGAGATTAGAGAGGGAAAGGAAAAAGAAAAAAAAGGAGACTGTAAACAGTAGACATCTCACACAGGCCTCGGGGGCTCACATTACTCCTCCCCACACACTTAAAGAATGTTCACTTGTCCAGAACTTCTATTGCTCCTACAACTTTTAGACCCTCTCTGATCAGTTTAATCAATTAATTAACTTTTGATTGATATGAATAATGTATATGTACATGATACAAATTGAAAATGTTCATAGATATAGTAGCAGGGCCCCAAAACAGATATTCTACAGGTGGCTGGGCCAGTGGACAGCTTCATGACAAAGTGCCCCAAATCACAATGTGGTCTTGTCTCTACATCCCCGCCAGGTGCTTCTTGTCCCATCAGGAGGGCCATGTAGGAGAATAACTGATAGCTGCTCTGCTTCCCTGGAGGAGCATGCAGGCCAGAGGGGTGTCCAGCCTCAGCCACGTGCTGACCTGCAAGGCCGCCTTATGGCTGCAGTCCCCCCACTGAGCCCAGACTCTAGTGCAGATACCCCTCTACATAAAGGGGTGTGTGTGGGGGTCCCCTCCATGAGAACCTTGAGTATTCCTTCCCATGAGTAGATTTTTGTTGGGATCATCTGACTTTATCAGGAAGAATCTACTCATGTCGATCCTCAAAAGATTCAGGGTTTTGATTTCTTTCCTTCCATGATGTTCCTGGGCACCCAAGTGAAACTGATGATTGCCTTCGTCAAGGAGGAGTGGAGTGCTTGGCCCCACAAAAGATCCCTGTAGGACACGACACTGGGGCTCTATATTCATAAATTATAAGAGAGAACACAGTGGTTCTTGCTAGAAAAAATTGCTACACATAGCTGCAGATAATAACTTTAAGTAGCAGCCTTTCCCTAGTAGGTAAATTAATAAATATAAGTGTATAAACATTCCTACGAGAAATGTTCGTAGGTAGATAGTCTTCACAGGTGAGAAGATGGAATGGGTACTATACTGGCCAAGCACCCTGATTATATGTAAATGTGCAGATTAAACAGTAGCTCAGTAAAGGACCTGTCAGAAGGTTGGTATAGACCCGAATTATGAAAAAAAATGCAGAGAGCAGTGTGTCAGTGTAGACCAGCGGGTCCCAGAAAGAGTGGAGGATGGTAAGCCTGATTTTGGATGATTGCTAATGTTTTGAAAGACAAAAGGAAGGACCCTTCCATAAGAAGTAGTTGAACCAAAAATATAAGGTATATCTTAGAGGACAGTAAGTGGACCTGTTTTGCTGGGATGGGAGATGTGAATGCTGCGAAGCCTTCTGCATACCTGGGCGTTCTCCAGGTGATCAGAGACAAATGTTAGTCCATGTTTTCTTATGTTTGTTTTTCTTTTACATCCATATACTTAAAAATTGTGGTTAAAGATATTATTTCAAAATCTTTACATTAACTCCAAAAGGAAGATGTAATAATAAGATTGTGCATGAAGGTAGTTATGTGGTAATTTCGTAAGTGGGCATCCTGCTGTTTAAGATGTGTACATATACTAAACCCATAAATAGAAAAGGTCAGAAGCTACATCAGACATCCTTGGAGATCCAGTCAAGTCTCGGCCCCCCCTCAAGTGGAGGCTCTGGAGTGCTTTCCCGTGTCAGTGGGTCCCTTCGTGAGCCTTTCCGAGCCCTGCTCTGGGTGAGGAGGAGCACAGGAGGCCGGAGGCTCTGGAGTGCTTTCCCGTGTCAGAGCGCCATCAGTGGGTCCCTTCGTGAGCCACTCCGAGCCCTGCTCTGGGTGAGGAGGAGCACAGGAGGCATTGGGAGCACAGGGAGTCCTGCCGAGGGTGCGCCTGGGATCCAGTTATTTTCTCACCCCCGTGGTGCAGCTTTCCTGACAGTAGAGACCACAGCCAATTTGTTTGGGAGCATCACTGAATTCTTTCGTGTTTATGTTCTTCATTGAAGACCAATTATATGAAGCTCAATTGTCTTTGAATTGCTTGCTTTTAAAAAAAAGGAAGTGATAATCAAATTTGGTGTGGATGTAGATATTGGCTTATGCTTTTATCAGCAGGTCGTAGCTGAGGAGATTAATGTGTGTATTTACCAAATTCACTATTGGCTAAAAATATTATTGAATTCCATTGGTCAAAGGAAAATGAAGTTACCAAACTAAGTTGTGAATGGAAGCTATTAAAAGTTGTATGGTGGAAATTAATGTACGGCTTCATCTATCGGATGACCTCCTACTGTTTTAAATAAACTGAAAAGCTGAGAGCACTGAAGTTAATGGGATGGACAGATCTTCAAAGGGGTGTGTGTGTGTGTGAGAGAGAGAGAGAGAGAGAGAGAGAGAGAGGGATTGGCCTAACTTTTGAAACCTAGAATCCTGGTATTTCCATATGACCACAAAATACTTGTCTGGACCTGTGTGCTTGGTGAATGTATTTAAAAGATGTGGTTGTATTAGATAGCAATAGAAAATGACTCCTTTCCAGAATGAAATTTTTAGACTATATTGTTTATTTTCTTGTTTTAATTTAGAACATGTGTGTCTAGTGTTATGCAGAGATTTTTATGAACACATTGGACTATTCTATTTTGTATGATTTAAATTAAGCATAGTTGGTCATTAGAGACTTCAAATCATGTGGTATAACTTTATGCATCCTTTTCATGCCATTTGATAAACAGGCCCACCACCATTTCCCACCCCCCAAAAAATCAATCTGGAAACAAGTTGTGTTTTCTTTCCTGTTGCAGATCGGTGGGTGCTGCAGCCTCACTGTGTTCTGCATGCGGGACAACAGACTGACCCGGATCCCTGCTGAGGTGTCACAGGCCACAGAGCTTCACGTCCTGGATGTGGCAGGGAACAGGTGAGCATGTTCTGTTTGCGCTGCTTGAGAGAAAGAAACAGGTGTTCACCCACCCTCGCCTTTGCCGTGCGTCTTTGCCATCTTGCCTTGCTCCACCTGATGGAATATATACTGATTAGTCGAACGACCCAGGCCCAGGAAGTTTTCAGTCTAGGTCCTGGAGTGACTGAGCCGTGTGGAGTAGAGAAGGTCAGAGATACCTGAGCGTGAGTACTTCCCAGTGTATGCGGACCCTCTGTACACATGCTTCCCAGAGCAGCGGGCAGTGATGTAAGGGACAGAGCAGTGCCGGGAACTGGGAGACGCAGGTTTCACCTCAGCTTCTGTAAGTCAGTGTGGGCCTCAGCTTCCTCTGAGCCTGCATGAGTTTGAACTAGGTTTGAACCAGGGGTCTTGAGATGCTCTGCCGGTGACGCTGAACTCGCCCAAGTTGTAAACATGATTGCATTCAGGGACACTTTTCTGGCGAAGAGGATCCACAACTAATGTCAGAATCACCAAGTGAGTCATAAGTTAAAAAGGAAGAGCCACCAGGCTGGCATCCCCAAGATCACAGCAGCAGCATTTCTCAGGTGCCCGGTGTCGGAGGTCAGGTTAGACTGCTCACCAGTTCTGGAATGTATCTTCTCTTCTCCTTGTAGAATATTGATTTGTTTTAGCCAATCTGAACTAATTTCATCACCTCGAACGTCATCTGCACTTTCTTCCCCCTGAGCCTACACAGGCTGTTCTGTCTAGCTGGGACCCTCTTCTCTGTTTCCCTACTTTTATTCTTCATCACTGATGCTTTCATTTTCTCCAGAAAGCATTCCTCTCCCTGAATCTGCATTTTTATTTACTGCTAACGCAGCACTGACCATGGCCTGTTTGCACCTGAGGAACCCTCCTAACCTAAGGTTACCTGAAGGTGGGTGTTGTGGTTTATGTGTCACTATATCCTTTGTCCCTTCACAGTACCTGGCACATGGTAGGTGCCTAGGAAAGTGTTACACATGTTAGTTTTGCAGCATGAATAGCAGGCCACTTTAAAATGCTTTGTATCACAGGCTTCACTGCCTGCCAAGAGGAATTGAAAAATGCTTTTGAGCATTATAGTTAGATAGGAGAGGGAGTGCTGAACCAGGGGGAGACAGATGGTCCACACCGTCTGGGGGATTGAGTCTGGGGGATTGAGCTAATGGTCACTTAGGTCAGGCTCAGCACCATCATTCATTCTTGCTGATGGATTGCAGACAGCGTGCTAAGTAACCCGCGCTCCACAGGAACCTGGGGGCGAGGCATGGCCTCCCTGAGTGCTCACCCTGTCAGAGTGCATTCTTTCAGGACATCCTGAGAGATTCTTAAGACCACTAACTGGTGACTGAAAACTCGGGATTAGTTTGATCTGGATGTGGCATTTCTGTGGGACTTAGCCTGGCATGCAGTTTACAGCTTGAGAAGGGTGGTGTCCCCACTTCTCGCCTCCAGCAGTAGCAGCTCAGTGAGTCCCAGCCTCTCCTGGTCCTTGCCATGCTGGTGAGTGGATTTGCCTCACTAATTCTTGGGTGGAAAGATGGCTCTGGTGTCTAAAAACTGCTTTTCACATGAGTGATGGCTCCATTCTCCAGTTCTTGGAAGAAGGGAAAGTTCAGTTTTTATTATGCTTGGGCTGGGGTGGAGAAAAGCCAGTTAAAAAGTTGAGTTACGTAGCTGTCATCTGAGTCACTTAAGTGTGTCATTTAGTCCAGGTATATATAGATTAATAACCAAATTTTAAGCCTATTAAAATATTTAATTACTACTCATTTTAAAGTATCAGTATAGAAACTAATAATAAAAAGGACTACCACGTCAGCTCTTTGGCCTGGAGAAATGTCACACCATGGGAAATCATACCAAATGTGAGAGAAGTTTCTGCCTCTGTAATCAAGCATATAAAAATAGCAAATAGCACAGAGACTACATCTTAGTTTCCAAAAAGTTTCTTTGATAAATTGGATACAGTAAGTCACAGCAAGGATAACTATAAAATGGCACTTGGAAAGTAAACATCAAACCTTCTGGTACAATAACAGAGGAGGTGTCTTGTGTCATCAGCTACTCATGGACACAGGATATACATTTATTAGACCTCCTCCCAGAAGATTATCCACCAAACACACAAAATTGGGTATTTGAGGATCTTCTCTGCAGTGTTAGTAGTTCCAAATACTAACAATGACTGTTAATGGGGAAACAGTTTATACCTTTGAATTTAAATAAAAAATTAAAATATTAATTTAAACATATATTAAAATATATCACCTCACAACTGTTAGCATGGCTATTATGAAAAAGATAAGAAATAACAAGGATGTGGAGAAAAGGGAAACCTTGTGCACAGTTGTTGGGAATGTAAACTGGTACAGCCACTGCAGAAAAAGCAGTATGGAGGTTCCTCGAGAACTTAAAATTAGAATGACCATAAGATTCAGCAATCCGCCTTGACCGGTTTGGCTCAGTGGATAGAGCGTCGGCCTGCGGACTGAAGGGTCCCGGGTTCGATTCCAGTCAAGGGCATGTCCCTTGGTTGCGGGCACATCCCCAGTGGGGGGTGTGCAGGAGCCTTCCAGACAAAGCCACAGTGGCAGGGGCCAAGGCAGAGGTGGTTAAGGGCGATCAGGCCGGTGGGGGGAGCAGTTAAGGGGCAATCAGGCCGGCAGGGGGAGCAGTTAGGGGGTGATCAGGCCAGCAGGCAGAGGTGGTTAGGAGTGATCAGGCCGGCAGGGGAGCAGTTAGGGGGCAATCAAGCCGTCAGGGGAGTAGTTAGGGAGCAATCAGGCTGGCAGGCAGAGGCGGTTAGGAGTGATCAGGCCGGCAGGGGAGCAGTTAGGGGGCAATCAGGCCGGCAGGGGAGTAGTTAGGGGGCGATCAGGCCGGCAGGGGAGGGCAGTTAGGGGTGATCAGGCCAGCAGGGGAGGGCATTTAGGGGCGATCAGGCTGGCAGGGGAGGGCAGTTAGGGGCAATTAGGCTGACAGGAGAGCATTTAGGGGGTTATCAGGCCAGCAGGCAGAGATGGTTAGGGGTGATCAGGTCAACAGGCAGAGGTGGTTAGAGGCAGGCAGGCAGGCGAGCAGTTAGGAACCAGCAGTCCTGGATTGTGAGAGGGATGTCTGCCGGTTTAGGCCTGATCCCGCAGGGCATCCCCCGAGGGGTCCTGGATTGGAGAGGGTGCAGGCGGACTGAGGGACCTCCCCCCCCCCCCCCCCCC
>NW_005356519.1:174893-190802 GCF_000412655.1 Myotis brandtii
GTGCGCTGGGCGTCTAGTGTGTGTGTGTGTGTGTGTGTGTGTGTGTGTGTGTGTGTGTATATGTATGTATATGTATATATATATAATGAAATATTATTCAGCTATGAGAAAGAAGGAAATTCTGCCATTATGACAACATGGATGGACCTTGAGGGCATGAAATAAGTCAGATGAAGGAAGACAAATATTGTATGATCTCACATGTGGAATCTAAAAAAGTTGAATTCATTGAAATAAAGAGTGGAATGTGGTTGCCAGGGACTGAGGGGAGAGGGTGGTGGGAGAAATGGGAGATGTTGGTCAAAGGGTATTCACTTCTAGTTATAAGATGAGTAAGTTCTGGGGATCTAATGTGTAGCATGGTGACTGTAGGTAACAGTATTGTATTATTGTATTATATACTTGAAAATTGCTAAGAGAATAGATCTTAAGTGTTTTTAACACACACACAGTGGTAATTATGTGAGGTAATGGCGGTGTTAATTAAGTCTTCTGTGGTAATCATTTCACAATTTTTAAATGTATCAAATCATCATGTTATACACCTTAAACTTACACAATGTTATATGTCAGTTATATCTCAATAAAGCTGGGAAAAATAAAAGTATTAAAAGACAAAACACAATACAACAGTATAGCTATGTTATAAAATACTAAGCAGTTCTAAGAATGAGATATTTCTCCGTAGAGACACAGGAGACCCAGATACTGATTAGTAGAGAAAGTATACAGAGCATTATCATTTTTGTTCATTTTTTTAAGAATACATACCTATTGTGGTACATCAAAATATTAATAGTAGTTCCCCTAGAGGAAGGGTGGAGGCTTAGGGTTACAGGGGCTTTCACTTTAGATATTTTGATATTGTTTAATTTTTTTTCATTGATTATATTCTCTTTGTATATCTTTAAACATTTTTGAAAACTTTGCTTAAAACTAAAAGTTCTAGTAGGAGGTAAAAGCAGATGAAATATTTAATTGTAAGAAGTGTGCAACCACTGGGGAACTTAATATTACATTAATCAGTAGACTGTTTAATGTTTAGTTCTTAAATACATTTGACAAGCAATTTCTGTAGAAGTTGAGGTGGGGAAGGTTTCTTCAGGTTGGGTTGGTCGTGGACGAACTGAAAATGAGAGACTCGTGGTTTATTTATTCATTTGCTTTCACCCTTGTACCATTGATGTCAGGAGTAAGTATTGGCCTTTTATTTTGGGGTGGGGGGCCATGTGGTCCTAAATAGAACAGTGTACAGTGGAGCTATGGTTTCTTGTGTTGATTCTGCAGTGTACAGAAGCTTCCAGAATAAACCAAAAATGTATTATTAACTCGTCTGGAAAGCTGGGATATATAATATCTATTTATCTATTTTCCACTTGTGTCTGGGATGGTTCACCCAAGAGAAACAGAGGCCTATGTGTCTCTTTCCCCCCAGGCCACAGAGAGTCAGTGAGAGGGTCAGCCCCGCCCAGTATGTGTGCAGACGGGCAGGACACAGGGCCTTCTTTTCTCTCTGACATCACAGGAGCACCTCTGTCCGCAAAACACTATGAACAGGCTTGTGTGTTGTGTGGGCCACGGGCATGTTCAAGCTGGCACTTTGATTCTTTGCAGGAAAACTGGCATTTCAGACAACAAATTCATCTCACATGGCTTGCTGAATGTGATTATGAGATGTGTTGTAGAGTCCAGTGACCTTTTTAGCTTTTACCATGTGGTTTTGTCATCAGTTTATTACTGATGCTCTGCCTGGCTTTTTATCTACTGTATACCTGTGCTTCAGCATTTGCTAGGGAGCCAGTGTTAGTCTGAGAAGGTACGATGACCGTGTTTGAGTTACCTGTGTTTTGTGCCGGCTTTCAAATCTTGATTTTTTTCTTCTTCTTCATGTTCTCGTGATTAAGAAAGGTAGAGATGCTGACTATAGATTTCTTGCACAAGACTTGAAACTTTAAACATTCTGGAGGATATTATTAGCTTATGTCCTTTTAAAACAGAAATAGGAACAGACTTTCAAATAAATGATCCTTTTGTTCAATAAAATGGAAAAGTTTAATGTACTTTAAGCTTTCATCGTATATTAGGCTCTTTTAAAAAATCACTGTCACAGTGCCTGGCGAATACATGTCTTTTGTCTTTAACTTCCTTGCCTTCGAGTACATGACATTCTTTGGGCAGAGGGAGAAATAACTGGTATAAGCCTGAGCGATTTCCCTTTCCATTCCCCTCGAAGAAGCAATGCCTCAGAACAGGAGGCGTGGAGCTGGGAATCTGCTGTCCCCTGCCCTCTTTCTCGTGGTCTGAGCATGGATTTCACTGCACTGGGTAGATTTGGGATTTAGAAATCCATATTTCTCACCTAGTGTGTCGCTCATTAGTGAAATATTGCAATGTGTGATACATAGAGACTTTTCAAGGGAACTTAACATATGCAGTTCTCATGGATGCATTGATTTCAGAACCTAAGTCCCACATAGATACAATTGCGCTGTGCTTTCCACCCAGTCCACGTGCGTGGGAGGCATCTATCTTCATGGACTCACGTTAGGAAAATACTGTCTCCTCTCCTCAGCTCTTACATCGGAAATCTTTGCAAAACATATTAATTGTTCTCCTGAAAAATTTGTTGATCATGCATTTGTTAATATTCTCTGTGCACTCTTTGATACTTTTTTATTTCATTTGTTAAAGTAGCTTAACCAGTTTAACATTTTCCTTAGATTACATTTTCCTTATTCGTTTTATATTATCAGAGTATACCTTCTCTTCATAGCTCTGCAAAAAGTTCTAGTTTATTTCCCACAAGTCTGTCAGTTCAGACTGGTATACAGGCGGACCTCAGAGATAATTGTGGGTTCAGTTCCAGACCCTCTCACTTCATTCTGCAATGAAGTGAGTGTAATCTTTTAGCTGGTGGAGGGTCTTGCCTACAATTTGTAAAACACACAACATCTGTAAAGTGCAATAAAGCAAAACACAGTAAGACAAGCATTGCCTGAGTATTTCTAATAACTCAGTATTAATCTGTTGGTAAGATCTACAGGTCGATCTTCCTCATATTAACCGGGGATAGGTGTACAATTTTGTCAAAGAAAGAACCCCAGGAATACATGCTGTCCTATCATTCTTCATGGGATTAATGGGCTAGATGTCTCTTCTAAGAAAATTTGCCTCATATAGAAGTTAACAGAATGTGAGTAGCTTAAATAGTCACTTCTAAGACTGATCCATAATTTAATATTTGGAGTCATACTTAGTGGGAAAATATGTGATCAGATATATCCTTAGGTTCTTTAAACCTTGAATTTCTGGTAGCAACATGGGTTTGGTTGTTTTGCAAAGTGAATTAGTAACTTGTATAAAGCATTAGTTTTTACTAAGCAGCGTTTTCACCCTCGGCACTGTTAGCATTTGAGGCCAGATAATTCTTTGTTATGGGGGCTGTCCTATGCATTGTATGATGTGTACCAACAACCCCAGCCTCTGCCCACTAGATCCCATATGTCTACAGACATGGCTGGATGCCCCTGAGGGCAGAGTCACGCCTGGTTGAGAACCACTGTGCTAACCTCTGGAGGTACCAAGTCCATGGTTTCTGTGGTGATCTTTACTGAATAGACCTAACTGCTTGCAGTCAAGCTGTGAAATATTTGTGCAAATATAAACATGAAACTAATCTTTAGGTGTCACATTACAATTTTAAAAGTGCTTTGCTTTATATATACATGATCTCATTTGAAACTGAAGCAATCTGATGTGGATATTAATTATCACGTAGGCGTCTGAGAAGTGGGAGCTTCTAGAAACTGAAAGATAAAAAGTTTAGGATGGAACACTTAAAATCTCCCTAGAGAAAGCAAACGGAGTCCATGAAAGAAATGTTTTAGCCTTTAGTTTAACTGCAACTTAACTTCTTCAGCACCCCACGCATCTCCTTCCTCCCGTCCTATTTGCCAGGTGCTGCTGGAAACAGGTAATCCCACAGGCTCCCGCCAGCCCCGGCGCCAAGGTGTTGCCATCCTGTGTGAGAACTCAGCTTCCGCGGTTACACTGGCTTTGGTTTTCTCTTTAAGTCGGGACCTCTGAGTGCAGGACTGAATTATGTGCCCCGCAATCTCCTCATTTCTTGCCCTATGGCCTGGTG
The DNA here is from genome assembly GCF_000412655.1 of Myotis brandtii. Lineage (NCBI taxonomy): Eukaryota > Metazoa > Chordata > Mammalia > Chiroptera > Vespertilionidae > Myotis > Myotis brandtii. The sequence continues at coordinate 179,038 of NW_005356519.1, forward strand.
GTGCTGATGAGATAGGTCAGTGATGGCGAACCTCTGACACCTCTGACACGCGAACTAATCTCCTCATTTCTTGCCCTATGGCCTGGCGGGGCTGATGAGATAGGTCAGTGATGGCAACCTCTGACACACGAACTCATTTTTTTGGTTGATTTTTCTTTGTTAAATGGCATTTAAATATATAAAATATCAAAAATATAAATCTTTGTTTTACTATGGTTGCAAATATCAAAAAATTTCTATATGTGACACGGCACCAGAGTTAAGTTAGGGTTTTTCAAAATGCTGACACGCCGAGCTCAAAAGGTTCGCCATCACTGAGATAGGTGATAGCAGAAAGGGAAGCACAGACTACTCAGTCTACCTGCAAAGTGTTATCTTACTATCAACCCAGCCCCAGGAGGTGTTCTCATTCTTTGCTGTTTTTATTGACAGGAGTTGATTGAATTACACCATTTGAGGCCTGATGTCTTCTTTTGTTTTATATTAGGTTGTCGCATCTGCCCTTGTCTCTCACGGCCTTGAAGTTGAAGGCTTTGTGGTTATCTGACAACCAGTCCCAGCCTCTGCTCACGTTCCAGACAGACACAGACCTCAGCACAGGAGAGAAGATTTTAACCTGTGTCTTACTTCCTCAGCTGCCTTCTGAACCTACTTGCCAAGGTGAATTTAAGGACTGTGTTCATTTGACCACAAGAATAGTAGGAGTTCATATCTCCCCATAAGATCTCTCACTTTCACATGTGACTGTATTTTTGTCCAATTCTGCCCCTTAGAGCTGGCCCAGGTGAGTTCCCTGTGGGCCTCCTCTGGGAAGGTCCCCTGCATCTTTACAGAAAAAATACCACTTACGCCTGTTTAAGCCTGAAATTCCTTAAACACCCTCTTGGTTTTGAATGATAGCCGAGGTTGAAAATACAGATACTCCTTAAAAGTCACTTAAAATCCAAACTGAGGGTTTGGAGGATGAGTATTGACTTCAGTTGGCAAATTGTTTTTAAGCCAGTGAGTTGTTTTGAGTCACTGTATCTTTGTTTTGTAAATATGTGTAGTTTCAAAAAATATTCACACTAACATCATAGTGCTGTTATAAATCCTTTGCTGAGCGCTGATTTTGATGGAGGAGAACTGGAGTACCCTGGGAGGGCAGGAGTCCCCTGAGTGGAAGGGCCCAAAGCCACTTGCCAGCCCCACCCGTGTTAGGTGAGCTTTGAAGACCCCAAGGGAAAAACGTGGTAGAATGTGTTACTGCGGCAAGTCCTGGTCTCTGACCCGTGCGGCCCCATCTAGTCCTGGTCTCTGACGCTTGCGGCCCCATCTAGTCCTGGTCCCCGAAGCGTGCAGCCACAGCACTCTCATGAGAATGTTTTTGAAGTGTGCGGCCCCATCTAGTCCTGGTCTCTGACACGTGCGGCCCCAGCTAGTCCTGGTCCCCGACGCGTGCGGCCCCATCTAGTCCTGGTCTCCGACGCGTGCGGCCCCATCGAGTCCTGGTCCCCGACGCGTGCGGCCCCATCTAGTCCTGGTCTCCGACGCGTGCGGCCCCATCGAGTCCTGGTCCCCGACGCGTGCGGCCCCATCTAGTCCTGGTCTCCGACGCGTGCGGCCCCATCGAGTCCTGGTCCCCGACGCGTGCGGCCCCATCTAGTCCTGGTCTCCGACGCGTGCGGCCCCATCGAGTCCTGGTCCCCGACGCGTGCGGCCCCATCTAGTCCTGGTCTCCGACGCGTGCGGCCCCATCGAGTCCTGGTCCCCGACGCGTGCGGCCCCATCTAGTCCTGGTCTCCGACGCGTGCGGCCCCATCGAGTCCTGGTCCCCGACGCGTGCGGCCCCATCTAGTCCTGGTCTCCGACGCGTGCGGCCCCATCGAGTCCTGGTCCCCGACGCGTGCGGCCCCATCTAGTCCTGGTCTCCGACGCGTGCGGCCCCATCGAGTCCTGGTCCCCGACGCGTGCGGCCCCATCTAGTCCTGGTCTCCGACGCGTGCGGCCCCATCGAGTCCTGGTCCCCGACGCGTGCGGCCCCATCTAGTCCTGGTCTCCGACGCGTGCGGCCCCATCGAGTCCTGGTCCCCGACGCGTGCGGCCCCATCTAGTCCTGGTCTCCGACGCGTGCGGCCCCATCGAGTCCTGGTCCCCGACGCGTGCGGCCCCATCTAGTCCTGGTCTCCGACGCGTGCGGCCCCATCGAGTCCTGGTCCCCGACGCGTGCGGCCCCATCTAGTCCTGGTCTCCGACGCGTGCGGCCCCATCGAGTCCTGGTCCCCGACGCGTGCGGCCCCATCTAGTCCTGGTCTCCGACGCGTGCGGCCCCATCGAGTCCTGGTCCCCGACGCGTGCGGCCCCATCTAGTCCTGGTCTCCGACGCGTGCGGCCCCATCGAGTCCTGGTCCCCGACGCGTGCGGCCCCATCTAGTCCTGGTCTCCGACGCGTGCGGCCCCATCGAGTCCTGGTCCCCGACGCGTGCGGCCCCATCTAGTCCTGGTCTCCGACGCGTGCGGCCCCATCGAGTCCTGGTCCCCGACGCGTGCGGCCCCATCTAGTCCTGGTCTCCGACGCGTGCGGCCCCATCGAGTCCTGGTCCCCGACGCGTGCGGCCCCATCTAGTCCTGGTCTCCGACGCGTGCGGCCCCATCGAGTCCTGGTCCCCGACGCGTGCGGCCCCATCTAGTCCTGGTCTCCGACGCGTGCGGCCCCATCGAGTCCTGGTCCCCGACGCGTGCGGCCCCATCTAGTCCTGGTCCCCGACGCGTGCGGCCCCATCTAGTCCTGGTCCCCGAAGCGTGCAGCCACAGCACTCTCATGAGAATGTTTTTGAAGTTAGTGTTCTATATCATTTAAAAGAGACAGCAACTCTGTCCCGGGCTTTTTCTTTTTATTTCTTTTTAATCCTCATCCAAGGATATGATTTTACTGATTTAGAGAGGGACAGAGGGAGAGAGAGACACATCCATCAGTTTCTCCCATACGTGCGCCAGACTGGGGATCAAACTCACCCCTGGTACGTGCCCTGACCGGGAGTCGAACCCGAGGTCCTTGGGTGCACAGGATGACGCTGAACCAGCTGAGCCACACGGCCAGTGCCCTTTTCTTTTTGTTTTTAACTGTTTACATTACTGCATAGCAGTGTCCAGTCACCGACCCGAGCTCCCTGCTGATGTGCCTTTGTCGTGACAGAGAACCTGCCTCGCTGTGGGGCCCTGGAGAGCCTGGTGAATGACGTCTCCGACGAGGCCTGGAACGAGCGGGCAGTACACAGAATCAGTGCAATCCGATTCTTGGAAGATGAAAAAGATGAAGAAGACAACGAAATGGTATGGAAATGGAGAGTCTTGGCCTCAGTAGAAGTTCAAATTTAAAAGCCTTCCAAGATTAATAATGGCGCCCAATAAGGATTTCTTGTGTTTTCAACTAGTGTATTTTCTGTTTTGCCTTTAGAATTTTAGGGTTTTTAGAAGACAAAACTAGGTACTTCTAGGTACAGATTCACCAAGTGTGTGTTAGGCCAGTGGAACATTTGCGTCTTTTTGTCTGAATAGTTTATGGTACTTCTTTTCTTTATTTGTGATAGTTTCCCCTCCCACCCCCACTGTTTTCTTAAAATTGATTTTTCTTTTTTGTTGTTCCCACTGAATAAGCCCCTTCCCACACTCCCAGGTATTATGATATCATGTTGGCTGCATTCACACTTCCTGCTGTGTCGCAGCTCAAGTTCAGTTGTGCTGACTTCTCTCTCTCTCTCTCTCTCTCTCTCTCTCTCTCTCTCTCTCTCTCTCCACCTGTGGCCTTAGTTGGATTCCTTAAGGAGTTTTTAGTCAGAAATCAGGAATAGATGTGAAAGTGCCTCTCAGCCTCACTTTCATCCACACCTGAGTGTGTCTCAGCCGCCTCCGGGCGTCAGCCACAGCTCTTCCTACACGTTGACTTTGGCTCTTAAACTCCTCGCTCATTGAGATTTTCATAAGCAGAGCTTCGCGGGAGGACTCGCAGCCCCCAAACCAGGGGTGGCTTTTAAATTATTATATGTTAGTCTGTTATTCCAGCTGTCACCAAAGGGGATTTTCTCCTCTTACAGGTCTGTGCAAAACAGGACTTAGGCATGACAATACCTCACTGGGCGGCTCTTTCCCGAGGGCGATTCTCTCACCAGGGACTCCTTGCCTCTGTAGCACTCTCATGTTATTAGCCTACTTAGCTCCTCCTGCATTTAAAAGATGTAAATGCCCTTTTATGAGCTGAAGAGCATGTAGCCTGTGAAATGATATAATTTTAAAGTATTGCCCCTCTCCTTTCACTTCACTCCTAGCTCCGTGGTCTTTATGAGGAGCTATGAGGCGCGTGTGATGGTTCCCTAGTGGGTCACATGCACAGCGCACAGCAGGATAAGGACAGGCGGCCTTCTCTTTACTCTCCTTTTTCTTCAACTCCCTGCCCCCAGCCACAGCCACTCTGAGTAACAGAACATTACAGTGATTTTAATTCAGAACTCTTTACCCCTTCATTTTTTTCCCTTCACACCCCACAATTACATCTTATAAATCTTTTATCTTTTTTCTCACAGTTCATGGAACTTTATTGTTACGCAGTAATGTCCTATTTTAAAACGTCTTCTTTTATTCTGAAAGTACTCCTCTATCTTGGCTACATAAGTTACATGCACCACTGTCCTCGCCCATTAACCACCAGGAAGCCAGAGTAAGTGCTCAGAGCTCCGGCTCATGGTCTGCAGGAGGCAGGCTCTGCTTTGGAGGCTGCCGGGAGCTGCGTGTCTGAAAGAGAAACAGATAAAACCTAAGCACTCACTCCACTGTCTGTTTTCAGAGAACACTTCAGAGGCGGGCCACGCCACACCCAGGGGAGCTAAAGAACATGAAAAAGACAGTGGAGAATTTGCGGAACGACATGAATGCTGCTAAAGGACTGGATTCCAACAAAAACGAGGTCAATCACGCCGTTGACCGAGTGACCACTTCTGTGTAGAATTTCGCCTCCAGATTTTACCTCCTGCGTCTTCCCCTGCTGTCTTTCGAGGAGCCTCCTGCAGTCCTCGGTCCTCACCAGAACCCCGCGCATGGGCTCCCCACGTCTCCCCACCTCGCGTTCGGACGCTGCTCTCTCCAAGGAAGTGCCTTACTCTAACCCGTCAGCCAGTGGTCTCCCAGCGTGACTGTTCCTTTCCCTACACTCCAGCTGTTTGTACAAATAGAATACACTACTGTCAACATCTGACCTTTGTTTTTGTCTTATGTTGGGGGAAGGGAGAGCAAGAAGGGAACATTGATCCTCCTCCCTCCACGAAGTGCTGGGACACTTTAACCCAAGTTCTCTTGGACCTATTGGTGAGAGATGGTTTTATGTGTGATGGAAAATCGATACTTTTTAAAACCCTTTTGGCAGCTCAGATGGTGTAAATTTAAACATTTTGTATAGGTATTTCGTAACAAAAAATATGTATTTCTTTTTTGTTATTTTATCTTGAAAACGGTACATATTTTAGTATTTGTGTGGAAAACTCACACACAGTCCTGAAGTATTTGCTTTTATTTGTACCATCCACTGTGCCTTACTGTGTCCTGTGTCATGTCAAACCAGTCGTGCGCAACAGCAGCCCGAGCAGAAGGGCGGGCCAGGGACGCGGTACATCCCCCAGCAGTGTTGGCTTCTAATTCTGATCTACCTGGGGATTTGTTCTTAACCAAAAAGAAGTTACCACTGATTTGTAGATTATATTGGATGATTTTTTTAAAAAGATAAACCAAAGGATTAGGCTGCTAATATTTCATTTCTTATACTTTTAACTTTTTATAAATGAGTCTCGTATAAATGAGTGGAGTGTCTGATTGTTCCTACTTGGAAGGTATGTGCCATTTGTAAAATAAAATAGAACAGGCAAGCACAAAAAGAGAAAACCGGTTTTGAAATTCATGGGTAAATAAATTATGTACTGCGAAAGAAAGTATGATTTTACGCAAGAAAACTTTCAAAGTTTTTTATTGAGATATAAAACCACAATAAAGCAAAATAACCTACTATGCCGTATTAGAAATGTTGCTATCTTTATAAGTGCAATTTGTAAATAGTGGTTGAATCAGTGTAACAAAATATTGCTTCATGTTTTAATTTTAATTGTGCTAATTTAAGGAGTGTGGGGTATATTTTGGTATGTTTCCACTGATTTGATTTTTTTTTTTTTTTTGGTATGATGTGATAAAAGAGGAATGAAAAGTGCCAGTCACTGTGTGGTGTCTAGGAAAATCGTGTTGGTGTTTTTTTCTCTCCATGAAATAAAGTCACCCTGGACATTAGTCATACAGCTTTTTAAAATTAATTATCATCTTGCATATTCAAATGAGAGCAGGTGGCTGAGTTTTTTGTTTTGTTTTTTGTTTTTTGACAATGTGCTGCCTTCCCTTACATATCTAACCCACTGGTCGGTTTTGAGTTCACTGCTGTGGAACTCGCATTCACTGCTCCTTCTCCCACCCCCCGGGGCAAAGCCCAGCACTGCCATCAGCTCAGGCTCCTGACTGGGTTGTGGCATCTGGCCAACCGGATGCCTTAGAAACCTGCTTTCAATCAACCAGATATGATACCTTCTTTTACTTCTGCACATCTTGCTGAATTCACTTTGCTTTTTAAGTTGTTTGTATATGTGTGTATATTTGACAAGTATTTATTGAGTTGAAAGTACATGGCACCTAAGTGGTTTCTGACCTGTCAGTTTTATACCTTGCTCCCTAATCTGGGTACCCAACTTCTTTTCTCCATTTTAAGATTTTGGCCTACTCTGTTTTGTTTTATAAAGATGATGCCACTAACTCATGGGCTGCTACACAAGCACATTGGTTTTCTTTAAGGAGAGCTGTCTGGACTCTGAAAAACAAATAGAACTTCCATAGTGGTTTTGTTTGTTTGTTTCTTTTCCTATAAAGCCTACACTTTACTACTCAGTTTGTGATGGTCTTTGTGGATGAGAGGTGTGCATACATTTTTCTAGGAAATTTTATGCTGGTTGTTTCCTTGGGCCTGTCTCCTGTACTTGACACTCACCTGCGTTTTTGTTTTGTTTTGTGTCTTGCTTTCCATTTTTGAGATTTAGTTTCCCCCCCTCCTGGAGAGGGAAAAGTTACTTTGGGCCGTTTATTCTCAGTGGCACTGCAGTGCTCTTTCCCTCCAGGGGGCTGGGAGCAGACTTTCGGCTTCACCATGGCAACAGCACCAACCTGTCAAACCCCTGGAGAGCATGCCAGCCTCTTCCCAGGAGCCCTCTCTGCTTATTATAAGGAAAACTTAATTATTTGGAGGGATACCTTTGCTTGTGGGCTGGAGCCAGGTCCCTGACCTTTCCTAGGGGTATGTGGTACCTCACTGTCAGGCGCCACCCCCAGTCTGCCTCTCCCACCAGGAAGGGGAGGGGTGTGGCCACTGCCTGTTTGTCTTGTAGGAGCGATAGGTAAGAGCAGGACAGATTAGTAGGACCTGTTCACCTACTTTTTCCATAGCCCCTTTTTTCCGCATTTTAGCCAGGAAATTACACCTAAGTGAATAAAGTCGTCAGAATTTAGGGTAAAATAATGAACGTCACTGATGATGAGTAGAGGGACAGGTAAGAAAACTAGAACTAGTATTTCCCCGGATGTTTTGCTTTCTCTGGGAAGTTTGGAGGAATGGTCTGGGCAACCCAATCTGTTTGGAAGCTTCCTGGTTAGACGTCCCAGCTGAGGAGGCGCAGGCGAGGGCTCGGGTGGAGCCGCTCCCACAGCCTCAGCGCAGTCCTGCCCTCTCCTGTGAAATCGGCCGCACCTGCGAGGTGTGACGCCTAATGGATGGGGCGGAGGCTGGGAAAGATTCCTTCCCTGTCAGAAAGGTGCTCTGAGCCGCCAGTTCTAACCTTGTAAAGTGGCTGGCACCCTGCCAGGGCGCGGGCTGGTGCACAGGAGCCTGCACAGACCCTGATGGGCCCGTGCTGGAGCCGCTGAGTCATGGGAGGTGATGAGGGATAGAGCACCTCCGTGGTGTCCGCAGAGCTGAAATCTCACTTCGCCCAACTTTCCAAAGAGCCAATTAAAAAAATTAACCCCGACACTTGATTATGGCTAGTAACAAACATGCAAAAGCAGAATTACATAATGGACCCCCTTACACCTATCCTTCAGCTTGAACAATTACCAGCACAAAGACCACTACTAAGCCCTTTTCAGGGAACTGCATTAAGTTTTAAAATATTCACAAGAAGAAGGCTGAGCAATGAACTAAGTAAAAGACAGGAAACACAATGTGAGCCTGCCGGGTGAAGCAGCACTTGGGGGCTGAACTTGCTGAGTCAGCATGGCAGCCATTGGAATCATGGACAGGTTTGCATCCCAGGCCCGCCCCCAGCTTTGGAAAAGCTACTTAACCTCACGGGCTTCAGGTCCTTCATCTCCAACGGGGCAGTCAGACCTCTTCCAGGCGTAGGGAGAGGGTAGCTGGGATGCACGGAGCCAGGTCTCAGGTAGTGGGAGGCAGCTATTGCTACAGGGCTTGCTGGTGTTATGGTGCTACTGGAAGCTCTGCACTCCCTCCTCAGAGCCAGCAGCGTTTGGCCTCAAGGGTAGTGTCCATCAGGAACGAGAGGACACGTGCTAGTCTCTGGCAGGGATCCGAAGACACCTCACCTGTGCTACTACACATGCTGTGTGATGGGCGGGGGGAACTTGAATTTGTGAGGTCGGTTCCCATAATGGTCAGGCTGGCACACTCTCTTGGGAACCGCCTCACTGTCACTGGACTTCCCGGCCAGCTGTCCTGAAGGTAAAGCTAGTTTCTACCAAGAAACACAAACCCTGAATTGAGAAAAGGGCCTCTGGCTTTCCACACAGTGTCCCCCTCTTTGCCCTGCCCTCAGTTTTCAAGGATTTGGTCTGTTGTGCTCACTTACTATCTTACCTCGAGTTCACCGTTGATTTTGGTCAGTGCTTCCTTTTTCACCTCTTGCTATGATCTGTCTCCAAGGGAGACCTCTGAGGCTTTTTATGTGTCAAGGGAGGCAAGTACAGTTAAGAAATGGGTCACCCACAGAGAAAAGCCTCCTGGGTAAAATAAAAAATGCAGCCCTACTCCGCGTGTAGAGGACACGCCCATCTTCTGCCCTGTTCTCTCTTTTAAAAGCTGACAGCTGGCGGGAAAGGGAAACCAACCAGAAGAACCTGATCTGGCTGCTTTTTTTCAGCAGGCTGAGGGGAAGGGAGGAGGCGAGTTTTGCACCTCACAGGGGGCCAGGAGGACGGTGAAATTTTAAACTGTGAGAGTGCGCAGTCACGGGGCAGGTCAAGGCTCTGTCCTGACCAGGCAAGAAGCGGATTGGGTTGGTCCTCCAAGGTCTTTTTGAGGCATCAGCATTTAATTTCTAAACAGTACAGTTGACCCTTGAACAAGGTAGGGGTAGGGACCCCCACCCATGTGCCCTAGAAAATTCACCTCACTATTGACTAGCAGTGATGGCGAACCTATGACACGCGTGTCAGAGGTGACACGCGAACTCAATTTTTTTGGTTGATTTTTCTTTGTTAAATGGCATTTAAATATATAAAATAAATATAAAAAATATACATCTTTGTTTTACTATGGTTGCAAATATCAAAACATTTCTATATGTGACACGGCACCAGAGTTAAGTTAGGGTTTTTCAAAATGCTGACATGCTTGGAAGGTGTGCAGTATGAAAACTCACCAGTTAGAGAGAGAAGTACACGAGACACCTGTCTGGTGTTGACTCCCTCCGCACCCGTGGGGCTGGTGGTCACTGCCCCCTCCCAGGTAAAGGTTGTGCACCCCGTGTAGAAACAGTCTTTTGGAAACCCAGGGTTTGTCACCCACCTGTGGTAAATGTGGGGCCAATTATCAAACCTCCTGTTTGCCACCTCAGAATAACAATTTCATGTAGCGATTTCATGTTGTGAGAGGAAACAATGTCAACAAAATATGATGATGCTCTTGTATGGCTCTGTTCACAGCTACTTGTGATCGGATTGCTTTGGTCCTGAAAGAGCTGGGCATTGGGTGGCCAGGAAAATCCCTGCCCGGCTGCCCTGTCTCCTTTCTCAGTGCTCTGGGTTTTACAAAGTCTGAGGTCAGGGCTGCTCAGCGTGGCTCAGCATATTCTTGCTCACCATCCGATAACCTGGCACCTCCTATAAGATAGTGGGGTCTTGAGTAACATCATTTCATTCAAAGTTTTTTTACGTTATAACATCGATGAGATGCCATAGGAACTTAACTTATTTATATCGTTACACATTGTTTTGCTCAAAGTCACAGAACCTAGCGAGATGTTAAGTGAGGCCTTACTGTACCCTCTTTTTCTTAGAGACAGCATCTGCAGTGGCTTCAGACTTCAGCATGCACCGGTGTTTAAGCAGACTGCTGGGCCCACCCCCAGAGTCTCTGATCAGGAGCCTGGGAGAGGGTGAGAGAATTTGTGTTTGTAGCAAGTGCTGCTGTGCCTGGTTTGGGGACTAGGCACAGAGAACTGCTGCTCTAGGGTGTTAGAAGGAGTAGAAATTAACCAGAGCTGGATTTAATCCGGCTGTGGCATTACTTAGTTTTGTGACCTTGAGGGATTTTTCTTGATTTCTCCAAGTCTCAATGAATGCATCTCTAAAATGGGAATAATAGCTACTCCAAGAATTTTTAGAGAATGAGGTGACAAAGATGGCACATAGTAGGCTTTCAGGAATTACCAGCTCTTGTTTTCGATCCTGAAATGTGTGCACAGTAGTTCCACATGGAGGCAGAAGAACATTTTGGTCTCTCTAGCCAAGTGCTGGACTTCAGGCTCCTCTTGTTAACATGCCTAAGCTAACGGGAGTAGAGGAGGTGATAGCAGAAGTAAGCTATGCTTGCCTGAGGGTGAGTGCCCCAGGGGAAGGCTGGCAGTGCTGCTGGCCAGGCCTGGTTAGACTGTGTTAACACCTCCTGACTTGCCCAATGGCAGCAAGTATGTGTCTTACTCATTTGGTGTGTCTGTTCCGACACTCAAGCCCCAAGTCTCCAAACTAAAAATCTGTTATAACTGGGCTGTTGGAGGAAAGCTCTCAACCACAGCATCTCTCAGAATTTCAGGATCCCGGACCTGGCCTGTGTCCTTCATGCCCTGCAACCATCCTTTTCGTGTCCCAAGAAACTGAAGCCAATTCTCTCAGACATTCTACGTTTCCATTACTCTCCCCCAATCCATTATCCCCTCCTTGTCACCTCAAGGATGTCCCTTAGAGCGGATGACTAGTGTAGAAATATGTAGTAATGCATAGATCAGGGGTCCTCAAACTTTTTAAACAGGGGGCCAGTTCACTGTCCCTCAGACCATTGGAGGACCGGACTATAGTTTAAAAAAAAACTATGAACAAATTCCTATGCACACTGCACATATCTTATTTTGAAGTAAAAAAACAAAACGGGAACAAATACAATATTTGTATTTGCATATGGCCCGAGGGCCGTAGTTTGAGGACCCCTGGCCAAGACTGTAGCTTCTCTTCATTACTGTATCACCAACAGCTAGTGCTGGGTCACTTGTATAATAAAGTCTCAGTAACATTTTTGAATAAATGAATTTTTATGAGCGCTTATCAACTTCCTCTTAACTATAATAAGAGAAACGTCATTATTTCCTATCACCTTGTTGATAAACAAAAAGAAGCTTTCATTTGAGCAGAGTTTATGCCTCTGGTATCAGATTTGACAAAGTTTGTTCAACTTGTTGCGGGGGGTGGGGGGTGGGGCGGGA
>NW_005356519.1:191105-192875 GCF_000412655.1 Myotis brandtii
GACCATTCTAGGCGGGGCTGAGCAATATCATTATGTGACCATCATGGAAATCACTTCGCATCTTGTAGGAAAAGCTACAATATTTTAAAAATTGTGAATGCAGCACATTAAGATACTGCTGAACGTCAGCCTTGTTTTATGGAGGAAATTCAGGCCTTCCCACGTGAACCGCAGTCTCCATTCCCCGCTGTGCTCCTTCATGCAGCGTCTAGGCTGGGCTCTCTCCTGTCCCAGACCTCACTTCTTGGTCACAACTAGCTCTCCCAGGCACTCCGCTGGCCCTTTTTTTCTTACTGCTTACCTTGCTCCCTCAAGGAATCAATGGTCCACTTTGCCCTCTCTCTTCAGCCGCTTCTATAAATGTATTTAAGACCCATCTCAAATAAGCAATAAACCTTGATCTTAATTCCCTGGGTAGCTACCTGCTTCCCTTTTTCTCTGCCAAGGTTCCTGAAAAGAGGCCTATTGTTGTTCTCTCCCTTTCTCAATTCTCACACACTTCTCCACCCAGTGCTGTGGACACTCCTCCTCCACCCCGCACGGAAACCACTCTGGCCAGGCCACCAGACTTCCCTGTCTCTATACCCGTGTCACCCCTCCCCACCACAGCTTTGCTGAGATACAATTGACGTATAATATTGTATAAATTTAAGGTGTGCAATGCATTGATTTGATACATTTATATATTGCAAAATGATTGCTTACTGCCTCCTGTAATGTTAGCTCACAATGGACATCTTGATTCAGCTCTCGGCTGCCACTGGAAAGGAGGCTTAAATGTGGGGCAAGGCAGTCCCTTCAGGGGAGGTCATTCCTGGGTGGGTAGGGGAAGGGCAGGACTCGGGGCGAGCAATCAGCAGCCAACTCCTACTGGACAGCTGGGCCACGGCACCTGAGCTCTGAAAGGGGCATGGGTGCTGGGCACGGCGGTGCCCATGACAGATGTGGTGTCTACTCCAGCGATCGTCGACATTCTGGTGACTTTCTGAGTATTTGTTCAACTTTAATCTCTTTTCTGGAACTCAGCTTTTTCTTTTTTCTTCTCTTATCCCCAGGACTTACTGAAAGTTTGTTTAAAAGGCCTTTGCTGTCTTCCACCTCTTAAGTCAGGACTAAAACACTGACGATATAGTCAGGTGATTTTTCTTTTTCTGAGAGACCATTTAAAAAGTAACTTTACAAAATGGCAGATAGTTGCTCAACCTAGTATTTCCTTGATTTCCCTCAGTCTCTGTTTCTATATCATCAACTTAAAAAAAAAACCCACATAAAGTCAGAGGTACTTTCAGCATTCAGCTATACATGTGCTACACAAAATAAAGACATGACCCTTTTCACTTCCTTCTTACTCTGCTAAAATGTTTTCAATGGCATGGCCTCCCTCATATTCAAATATAAATGGTTACATTTCATGCACATTTCAAACAATGCCACATAAAATTGTCTCATTTTATGCACAAAAAAATTAAACAATTTTCATCATCCCCAGCCCCAGCCCCAGCCCCAAAAGCTTGCTGGCCGAGTAAACTTCAGATTAGATTTGTGCTATTTTCATTTCATAGCGAAAGTTATCTTGTCAACAGAAATAGCCGCTCTCCTCATCACCCACGGCCATGTGACCTCCCTGTTGTTTATGAACATCGGTACTTCTGCAGGGAATCCTCCTGTAAGACCAGTCCCACACCTCTTGTTCCCATCCTGTGACCATGTTTCGCAAGCCTTCACTTCATGCTGGTGCTGGTGCTGGCAAGCGTGCCTCCAGGTGGAAAC
>NW_005356519.1:193299-198275 GCF_000412655.1 Myotis brandtii
GCGACAGGAAGAGAAATAGTGCTGAGCAGCAGCAGCTGTGTGCCCAGCGCGGCGGGCTGGTTGGAGGAGAGAAGTCTGACCGGGTCAGGTCAGGCTTAGCTCCTCACCGTCAGCTGAAGTCTGTCCATCAGTCTCCTGCTGTTTACTGAGCTCCTTTTCTGTGCGGGGCTCTGGGAGACACTGGACATAACAGAGGACGAGACAGACAGGATCCTGCCCTCGTGGAAACAGCTAGTCTTGTTAGTAGGAAAAGATAATGTCGGGAATAACAAAAAAGCTGCAAGGGAGAACTAGAGGGTGATCTGTGAGAATCAGAGGAGACTTTATTGCCTGAGTCACAATTCATGGGAGGCCGAGGAGTGACCTTGACCTCTTCGAGGCTCGGCACCTGTGCTCACCCCACAGGGTGCTGTGAGGCTAGGAGTGGAGACGTGGGTTTGGGTAGAATTTTATTTACAGAACAGGCACAGCCGGTTGGGCCCCCAGGCCACGCTCCGCTGACCTTGAAGCCAGAGGCGCACGTCCTGTCAATCATTGTCAGTCTGCTCACTTGGGTGGCTATTGGCCTCCAGACTTCAAGGACCTCACCTTCCCCCGTCTGTTCTCAGGGGACTATTGATTGGTCATTAACATATAAAGAAAAGCTGTTTTCTTGAGCGCAGTAAGGCTCCTCATTTCCTGGCTCTGTTTCTTCCTGTGGGATGAACAGATTCCTCAAATATGATGCCCAAATAGCCACACTTCTCTCTGCTTTCCCCTCTGCAAGTGTGTTTCTTTGTGTGTTCTGTTCAGTTCACTGCACTGCCACCCACCGAGCCATCACAGCCAGGAACCAGGGTGGCCTCAGTCCTGCGTGGCAGTTCTCCCCCTGCACCTGCCGGCCCTCCATTCCCATCTCGACATCTGGTTTGTGCCCTCCTCCCTCTCACTCACGACCCATCTGAGCTATGTGGCCACCATGAGCAGGCAAAATGTCTGGAGACCCTTCTCACTGACATTTTTCTTTTCTGTTCAATTTTTTTAGAGGAAGGGGCTGTATGGAAGAAGGTTGGTGGGGGAGATGAGCTGTTAGCATACGTGGCTCTTGCAAAATCTGGAGCAATTCCACGCCACCCCACCCACCCAGACCACTTAGCACAATAAACGTCCAGCAACAAACTCAGAACACACCACCCTCCGTACTCCTTAGAAGGCAGCTCAGTAGTTCAAGTCTGCACCTCGCGGATCCCACTACACAGCAGCTCTCAAAGCACCTGCTCCATCTTTGCTTCATCCTCTCACCGAGAAGAGTTTGCGTTACCTCTTGTTTTCTCCATCTTTTAAAATTCTAGTGGACGTCCCAACACCTGGAGCAGACTGCTAACCTGTGTGCTAGTAAGTAGCCTCCTTTTTCATTCTTTTACTGTATTTCATGTAATGCAAGACACCATCATTATAAGATGTATTAGATTTTACCTCACCCCTAAAAAAGGCGCCCAGTGATGGGGAGTCTACGAGGTACCCCCGACTAAGGTGAGATAGCAAAGGGAACAGGAAATGAGAGGCACACCCTCACACACCCTGAAAAAAAGGGCACTTTCCCTTCAAACTTGAACCAGGAGCTGTTACACTGATTTGTGGTCTGAATTCATACTCACTGAGCTTTTAAAAAGTCTCCAGCAGAGAATTAAATGTACAGTATGTAAAGTAGCCTCATGTGGAGAATGCCCCCAGATTACTGCAACGAACATGCAGTTCAACTCTGGAAAGATGCAGAGTTGATGGTGATTGTAAGCTGGGTGCTGAGTTTGGAGATGTGTATGTGAGTGTCTGTGTGTTGCAGAGTAGATGAAATGTGGCAGTGATGAATTTCAGTTGGCCCCGTGGCCAGGTGTCTAGAGAGTACATTTCCCAGCATCCTCTGCAGCCAGAGACCATCAGGTGACTTACCGGCGGAGAGCAGGCTCAGGTGCTCTCCTACCTACTAGTATTCCCTGCAATACCTTTCCTAGACCCCCTGTGGAAGGCCTATGTTGAAGATGGCTGAGCTCACCTCCCGACCCTGGGCCCTGGGCGACCTGAGGCTCAGAGACAGCTATTTGCACTAAACCAGAGGTTGCTTTGATAGTAAAGGGTCAGACAGTAAGTATTTTAGGCTTTTCTGGCTGTACAGTCTCTGTTGGAACTATTTGACTTGGTTGTTGTAGAGGGAAACAAATATAGACAATAAGTCAATGGATGGGTACATCTGGTTTTGATAAAACTTTATTTACAAAACAGGCAGCAGGAGGCTACCCTTGCCCTACATGTGTGTTCTACTATGTGACACACAGAAACATCTATATCTATTGATTAAGCCACAATCTTTTGGATTTTCTATTATAGCATCTTAGCCTGGATGTGAATACATGCAGCTTGCATTACGGATGCACAGTTCTCCAAGCAGTTTTCCACTGGCCCAGTTCTTAATCTCGCTCATGTTGATTGTCTTCGGATCTCGGGCATTCCCACGTCCAGGCTCAAAACCCTGCATGTCATTCTCCAACCTGCCACCAAGAAGGATCTTGGGAAAACAAAGGTCTTATTAGGTTTGTTGTCCCCTTAAAATGCTCCGTGTTCACTCATTGCAAAGGGTGGAATACAACCTCCTAGCGCAGGAGGCCCTGCTGGGACTGCCCCTGCCTGTGTCTTCAGCTCCCTGCGGCTGCAATGAGCTTCGCAGGCTAGTCCTCCTGGTGCGTGGTCGCAGTCGCCTGTCAGGGCTTGGGCCGTGGCTCCTCTTCTAGGGAGCCCTGCGAGGCTCCCCCGACGAAGAAGGGAACTGCTGTGAGCAGGGACCCTGTGCTGTTGGCATCTAGCACAGAGCTGCCTCATTACATGCTTGACTGTGTGATAACTCCTCCTCTGTCACTACTAGTAGTTAAATTGATCTCTTTACCTATGAAACATGGAATATTTATAAAATCAGAGAGTGGAATGGAATAGGCCACATCATTTAGAAATGATAAAAAGAGCACTATGGACGAAGTCTGTTGCTCAAGGTTTATTTATATTTCATTTATTCATCCTCACATCCCACCTGTTGTGACATCTATCCCTCTCAATCAACCCACGCTTCTACCTGTGTCTGCTGTTCAACCCTTTCCTGTGTCCTGCCCTGCTTTGCAGGACACCTGCTGTGCTGACCTTGATCCACTGCTGCCCGGACAGCCGCCTGCTTCTGTTCGATTTCTCCGTCCTTTCCTTTCTCACACTATTTGCTCAGCCACCCTGCACACATGTCTAGTTTCTTCACTCTTTACCTGCTGCCAGGGATGGTAAGTGAAACTTCTGCCCAAGAGCCCAAGACAATCAACATGAACGTGAATTGTGTGAGGGAGCGTCCTCTTTTGCAGAACTTGTGAAATGTTAGTGGTTCGGAGCTGGACTGATGGTTTCTAAACCTCATTTGTTCAGCACCAAAGGTGTGATATATTGGGAGATCAGAGGATGGGGCGGGTGGGGGACATGTAGAATGAGTTGCAAGTGTCCTGTGAATTGCCTCCTTCTCCCACCAGCACCCACCAAGAAGGATGGGTGAGGGGTGTCTGTCCCTATTGCTATCATTGCAATTAGCTAGTTATTATTATTAATTACAGAAAGAGAGCAAAGGGGAGGCCAGGCATAAGCCTGGCCATCTGGGCAGCTTCACCAGGAAGCTACAACTTCACGCTCCCCAGGGAGCCACCGGTCCATTCCCTGCAGAACACTGGGGGAAGGGATGGAACAGAGGGGGAGACAGACACATGCACAGTGAAGTAGGAATGACAGAGGGAAGGTGCTTGCCAGCCAGTCTAGCCTGGGAACAATGGATTGATTAGGGGGGTGGACCCCAATGCAAACATGCGAAATCTTGAAGGGTTAATTGTTTGAGCTCCTGGTTCTAGTCCCCAGACAAAGAGTTTCTCTCTCTCGCTTTGCTCTGGCACTCCTGCTTCTCACTTGCTCCGAGACCCACACTCATGTGCTAGCCTGTCAGGTGGCCTTAAGCAGCTGCATGGTCCATGGCCGTGTGGACCCCCCACACAATGGATTGCATGCAGCTGGGAACACAAGCTAACCTAGCCAGATGCTGGCCTGGACCGCACTTTAATATGGAACAGGAACTCTGGGCACTGGTTTGAATTCCGGTGTTACTGAGGACAAGAGGGAACCTTTCCCACGGCGGGATGGAGGAAAATGCGACATTGGAAACCCAGGGGTTTCAATCCACAGAAAGATCACCCATCCTCCCTGAGTGAGTCTCAGGAAATTCCTCTCTTTGCGACATTGCAAGAACTCCACTTCACTGGTAACAGGTGGGGACGCAGAGGGCACCCCACCCGTAGCACTTTCTTCAAGTCCTGCAAGAGAGCCTTCCATGGTACCACCCCTCAGAACCGGAGACCTGGATCTGCAAATCTTAGAGCTACAGGGTCGGAGGGGACTGAAGATGGATGCCTCCCACTTAGAGAAAAGTGGTCCAGCTGGGCAGCCAAGGGAAGGAGAGCTGCTCTGGGTCCAGGTCGACCAGGCCTCCCAGAGGTGGTCCCTTCTCTCCTGGAGGAGATCCAGGTGCAAGCGAGAGGCGGCCACTGCAGCAGTGAGGTCAGTTCAGCAGAGATAAGCCGCAGATAGGACTAGATTTCTAGGAGCTTCAAGCAGCCAACCAGGATACAGATGCCAGTGCCTGGGCCAAGAGGACTGGAGGGGAAGGTCCACATTGCCAAATGCCCAAAAGCACCAGTGAGAGGAACAGTGAGCTCCATCAGTTCGCCAGGCCCAGGGCACAGGAAGCCTGCTTACAATGGTGCCGGTGGGGCTGCACTTTCCTGCCCGCTTCCCTCTTCCTCCTCCTCTGCCTCTCACAGGTCTCTCTTTAACCACACAGGGGGCAGAGCAGGAGGAGATGGGCCAGGTGGGGCAAGAGGACAGCTGCTTTCTACATAGGGCCCTGTGGAGGAGGCAGGGAGGGAGGG
>NW_005356519.1:198814-209035 GCF_000412655.1 Myotis brandtii
AAACATCGATGAGAGAGAAACATCGATCAGCTGCTTCCTGCACACCCCCTACTGGGGATGTGCGCGCAACCAAGGTACATGCCCTTGACTGGAATCGAACCTGGGACCCTTCAGTCCGCAGGCCGATGCTCTATCCACTGAGCCAAACCAGTTAGGGCAATATTTATTATTTTTAACTAGAAAGTGCTGTAATATTTAATTTTTGCCAAAATTAAAGGAAGAAAAGTTGAGAGGCAAGTGATGTGCTCTTGGAACTGGGGAATGAGAGTGTATTTGCTAAGAGTGAGAAAACATACCACAGGGACATGGAGCACCCAGCCCATCTTCTTGGCAACCCCATCATCAATGTGGACCTTCCCCTCCAGTCCTCTTGGCCCAGGCACTGGCATCTGTATCCTGGTTGGCTGCTTGAAGCTCCTAGAAATCTAGTCCTATCTGCGGCTTATCTCTGCTGAACTGACCTCACTGCTGCAGTGGCCGCCTCTCGCTTGCACCTGGATCTCCTCCAGGAGAGAAGGGACCACCTCTGGGGGCTTGGTCCACCTGGTTCTGGAGTAGCTTTCCTTCCCTCGGCTACCTTCCTTTGACTACATTCTCACACACACTCATAATATTTCCTAAAAGCATCTCCCACACCTCAGCTGTCTCTGGGACTAGGAATCTACTTTATTTCCCACCCCAGCTCTGCAGCCCTTTGGAAAGAGGAGCACACAGAATTACCCGGAATCCATTCCATTGTGAGAATCCTGTGGATATTTAGAAGATGTCTCATTAAGATCAAAGATCAAAACTGGGCTTTAAATTCCAGATCCTCCCCAGGGAAGTATTTTGATTTGAAATCTTTTTAAATTTTATTTTTTTATGGATTGATTTGAGAGGTAGGTAGGTAGATAGATAGATAGATAGATAGATAGATAGATAGATAGATAGACAGATACCTTGGTTTGTTGTTCCACTTATTCATGCATTCATTGCTTGATTATTGCATGTACCCTGTCCTGGGATTGAACCCCTGTATCAGGATAACGCTCTAACCAAAATGCCGCAGGGGATAAAGTATCTTCAGAGTTCGCTGTGGCTGGGCTGTGCGGGGAGCCACGGGGAAGGACACCAGCCGTCTGGACCGGCACCGCTGAGGTTCGCAGGCTCCACAGTGTGTGAGTGATGGTGGTGGCAGCTATGGCATCACCTTCGTTTTGCCTCAAATCACTCACAGAATGGCTTCCTTTCACAACAGCTCCGTGTGGAATGAATACTGTTGCTATGGAATTAGAAATGGGGAAGCCTCGGTTTCAGGATAGAGGTCTTGATTTTAGAGGGAAGGCTCCATGGGAGTGAGGCAGAAAGGACCGGTTTTGTGAAGGGTTACTCCCTTGTGCCTGCCTGTGGCTGCCCCACCCACAGGCCTCCAAAATGCAGTGGGAGCCTCTATTCCATCCAGGATGTTGCTTTGGGACTGGCTAGCATCCGTCTTTTATAAAGCAACTCCTTTATCTGGAAAATTATTTGATTATCCATGAATATATAACACACAAAGAGTTTACATGTGTGTATATTTAAAAGGATAATAATAGAAATAAAATGAGCACTCACACATGCTATCCACCTTAAGAAACAGAACATTGCCAATATTTTGGAATTCCTCTGTGTGCCCTATCTCATGTTCTTTCCCCTCCTCACCCGGAAAGGGGAGCACACAGAATTACCGGGAATCTATTCCATTGTGAGAATCCTGTGGAGATACAGAAGACATCTAGTTAAGATCGAAGATCAAAACTGGTCTTTAAATTCCAGATCCTTCTCCAGAACTTTTTTTTGTCCATCCTTTGCTTCTATTTGACATGTCCCCACACATGCCTACATCACTAACCGGTACATGTAATTCTGCCTGGTTTTGATCTTTATAAAAATGGAACTAGGGTCTGTATTCTTTTATAACGTTCCTTCACACCATTATATATTTGAGATTCCTCCCTGTTGATGTGTGTAGCTGCCCTCCCTCTTTCCCACTGTGTCATGTCCTATGGTCTGAATGTAGCAATGGTTATATATTCTATTGGTTGATATCAGGATACTGTCTTTTTTCTATTGTAAGTACTGCTACCATGATCAGTGCATCAATAATAGTGTCTGTTGGGTTACGATTCTTGGAATAGGATTACTAGATGGTAAAGTATATTTATGTCTAATTTTACTGGCTGGCACCAAAATGTTTTCCAAAGTAGTCGTTCCAGTTTATAATCACCCTGGCACTGTACAGGAGTTCCCCCTGTTGCACATCCCTGGTTACCATTGGTGCTCTCAGACCTCACATGTTTTATTAGTCTGGTGTGTGTGAAATTATATTTAATATTTTATTTGCATTTCTTGGATAATGCAATTCCTGATTGAATAAGGCAGAGCATCCTTTCAGAAATTATAAGTATTCTTTTCCCTCTTCTGTGAAATTCCTGTTGCCATGTTTTGTCTGCTTTATAGGGTTCATTTTTCTTATTGTGTCAGAGATGTTAACTATTTGTCATCTTTGGTTAAGTGTATTGCAGATGTTGCCTCCTAGTTTTTGCCTTATCCTTTCACTTTCTGTATGGTGTCTTTGATGAACAGGATGAACAGAGTTTTAAAATTTTAATGTAGTCAATTATACCAACCCATTTCTTCATGATTTGCATTAAGAAATCCTTCCTTACTCCGAGTTCATAGATTCTTTTACTGTGCCTATAACATTTCAATCTCTTAATCCATGTAGAATGTGTGTGTGTGTGTGTGTGTGTGTGTGTGTGTGTGTGTGTGTGTGTGTTGTGCTTGACCAGTTAGACATTTCGTGCCTGAAGAGGTATGCTGGCACCAGGATTCGGAGCAGGAACCCTGCTCCTTCAGTCATCTCTCCAGTGGGAGTCCACTCAGCACTCAGTGGCCATTCTTAGCCCTATAGTGACAGTTCAGATGCGGAAGGACATCACTCTGGCTTAGAAGCTCCAGGCTCAGCATGAACCAATAACTCTTCCAACTATGAGCATAGTTTTCAGATCCTGGCAAGGGAAATGCCTAGTTTTACATTCCGTGGCATCAGTGAAGTTCCCGCAATATGTTTATGATTCATTCACAGTCTTCTGGGACAAATACAATTTATCAGTCAGTGCTCATTTGTATCATAAGCACTGCTGCCTTGCAACAGAATTGAAAATTAAACTTTATCAGGTTTCAAGGTAAACAGAAGGGAAAAGGTAATGCAAAGCCAGTTTCTTATGTCGAAGGAGAAAAGGTTGTGTTGTGTTAACCCTTTCCCTTCCCTCACTGTGTGTGTGTTTATACAGTATGAATAGGAATCTATTTTCATTATTTTACTTTTTAAATTTTTATTTTTCAATTACAGTTGACATTTAATATTATTTTGTATTAGTTTCAGATGTACAGCATAGTGGTCAGACAATTATATAATTTATGAAGTGCTATTCCCAATAAATCTAGAACCCACCTGGCACCATAAATAGTTATTATAGTAATAGAGGCCCAGTGCACGAAATTCATGCATGGGGGGAGGGCCCCTCAGTCTGGCCTGCACCCTCTCCAATCTGGGACCCCTCG
The DNA here is from genome assembly GCF_000412655.1 of Myotis brandtii. Lineage (NCBI taxonomy): Eukaryota > Metazoa > Chordata > Mammalia > Chiroptera > Vespertilionidae > Myotis > Myotis brandtii. The sequence goes on from NW_005356519.1 coordinate 202,400, forward strand.
AGGGATGTCTGACTGCTGGTTTAGGCTCAATCCCGCAGGGATGGGGTCCCTCAGCCAGGCCTGTGCCCTCTAGCAGTCCAGGAGCCCTCAGGGAATGTCCTCAGGGGAGCGGGCCTAAACCAGCAGTCAGATATCCTTAGCTCTACTATGGAGGTGGCTCCCACCTCTGCTGCTGTGCTTGCCAGCTGTGAGCTCAGCTCAGGGCTTCTGGCTGAGTGGCACTCCCCCTGTGGGAGTGCACTGACCACCAAAGTTTGTAACTATTGATATAATTTACAGGATGCATCATCAGTCATTATCAATTATTGCAGGGGGAAGCTCCTGCATTGAGCGTCTGCCTCCTGGTGAACAGTGTGCATCATAGTGACTGGTTGTTCCACCGTTTGGTTGATTTGCATACTAGCCTTTTATTATAAAGGATTATTGACTATGTTCCCTATGCTATATTTTATTATTTTCTATGTGGATAACAAGTTCTTCCAGCACCATTTGGTGAGTAAGTTATCTTTTTCTCACTGATCTGCAATGCCAGATAGGTCATTATTTTTCAGGTTACATTGTATATATGCGTCTGTTTTATTAGCTCTCTATTCTTTCCCAATGCTACCCTATGCTACTCTCTACCACATAGTTCTGATTAATATAGTGCTATCATAAGCTCCATAGCTGCCTATTTTTGTAGATAAGTCTTCTTTATGGTGATGGCTTTTTTGATCTGTCAATTTAGCTGGGCTACGGTCCCTGTTATGCAATCAAACACTAACCTAGGTGTTGCTGTGGAGTAAAGCTGCAGATGTGATTAAAGCCCCTAATCAGTTGGCTTTGAGAAAGCTTCCTTCCTTCCATAATTTTGCATTTCTGTAAGAATTTCCAAATCATCTGGTTTAAAAACTTATATAAACGGAATTATGCAGCAAGTATACTTTTGTGGATGCTTGATTTATGACTCAGTGTGAGGCTGTGTTATTATTTAACCTTCACTCTTTCTGGTGAAATAAATATTGGACCTTTATGAAAGGTCCTTCTTTATCTCCTAAAGTCTTTTTTTTTTTTGGCCTTAACGTGTAGTTTATGTGATGTTAAGATACCATACTAGCTTTCCCCTATTTTTTATTTGTAACCTTTCTGAATTCCTATGCTTACATCTTTGCCTAGAACCCTTTATTATTTTATTGCCCTCCAAGTTAGAAAACATATATTTTGTATAAATGTTCAGTTGTCTTAAGTAGGAAGGTTAGTGCAACTTAATCTCACCTGCGGTTATCAGAAGTGGAGTCTTTTCTTCGTGGCTGGCTTGTAAAGTTAAATAGTGCTTGTGTATTAATCTTACATCCTGCAGACTTGCTAAACTCCCTTGTTAATTCTAGCATTTCATGTTTAAATTCTTTGGTGTTTCTGCATAGGTAATTATATTATCTGCAAATAATGGGAGAACTCATTCTTTTCAATCCTTACAACTTGAATTTCTTTTCCTTGTCTTGCACTGGCAAGTCCCACTAATATACTAAATAGAAAATAGGAATATTGGTCATCTTTTCCGTTTCCTGATTTTAAAGGGAATCCATTTAATTTTGCTGTTAAGCAAGATATTTGCCACCGTTTTTAAATAAAGATTATCATATTAAGCAGGTTCTCTTTTATTCCCAGTTTGCTAAGAGTTTATTATTTTTTTAATCATCAGTGCTTATTTAATTTTATTAAAGGTTATTCTGCATCTATTGTGAGGATCACATAGTTTCTGTCTTTGAATCTGTTATTATAGAGAATTATATTACTAGATGTATCTAATGCTGAACCAGTTTTACATCCTTGAATAAGTCCAACTTGATCGTGATGCATTATTATTTTTGTATATTTCTCGATTTGGTTTGCTAATGTTTGGTTTAGGAATTTTGCATCTGTGCTCCTAAGTGAACTGGAATTTAACTTTGTTATAATGTTAGTGTCTGGTTTTGGTATCAAGTTTGTAGAGGCCTCATTAAACGAGTGGGAGTGCTCCCTGTTGACCTTTCTTTGAAAGAACTAGGGTATGCTTCGAATTATCTGTTCCTTGAACACTTAGGAGAGCTCATTTCCCAGCCATCCTAGTCTTGTGTGTTCTTTGTGGGAAGTTTGTAACTATTGACATAATTTACAGGCTGGATGGTCAATCATTAAAGCCTCCTGCCAGGGTTGTGCTTGCTGTGTTAGCAGGGCCGGAGCTGTCTGAGGGGCTGGCAGGCTCCTGTTACTGGCTGTCCAGAGTCCCTCCCCAGCTTTCTCAAAGGTGGAGTCTACCTGGGCTGCAGCGCCCCCAGTGGCCACCGATGGGTGTCTCTGAAGGAGAGCGTGTTAGTGGTGGGCAGCAGCTTGGGGAGACCAGTCAGTGCTGTCAACTGCTTGTGTTGCGGGGTGTCATCTTCCCTAAAGGGCTGTGGGCTTGCTCCGGTCGGAGGGAAATGAGGGGACAGGGAGTGACAAGAAGGCTGGCTGGTGGGTAAGGGGGCTGATGGCCTTCCTGGAAAGGCTGGGAACACAAGGGGAGCCAGCAGTGCGTTCCTCCCCGAGGCTCACACAGTGATGATTAGAGGGTAGGTCAGGGCACATACCAGGAAAGAGGCAGCGGAGGCAGGGCCTGGTGGAGGGTTACCTGGGCAGGGTGTGGAGTTCAGTGCAGCAGCTCTCTATCAACAAGTAAGGAAGTTTTACAAAATTTTAATGCCTGTTTGAGCTGCTCTACTGTGCACCAGTTCTGATCAACGCATATATGTTTCCGGATTTTTGCTTCCCTGGCCTTTTGTATAGAATGGATAGGATTGGGACCAAATAGTATAAATACAGATGTTAGATGACAATAAAAAGAGGAACCTGGCTATGACGATCACCTGAACACTGCCTCCGTGTCATTCCTTCTCCTCCGACTCCGTCCACACCTTTGGGAACCCCTGGGCCCGCTGGGGCTGGACCCCAGCAGATTTTCTTTCAGCTCTTTGAAGATGTTATATCACAGGCTTCTGGCTTCATTATTCTGTGAGAAATTAGCTGTTAGTCAAAAGGTAGTGCTTTGTAGATAATTTATCTTTTCTCTTTAGCAGTGTTAAGATCTTTTTCCTCTTCTGGTGTTTTGTGGTTTCATGATGATCATATCTAAGCGCTATTTCTTTTTATTTATTGTGCTTGCGTTTCCTGATCTGAGGACTGGAATCTTTCATCAGTATTAGGAAGCTCTCTGCTATTATCTCTCGAATATTTTCCCTCCCCATTCTCTCACTTACCTTCTTCTGGATTACATGTGGTGCCTTCTTACTTTTCCCTCGTGTTTTTTAACACTTCATCTCTCTATGATGTATTCTTGGTCATTTCTTTAGGTCTAAATTCTACCTCATTGATTCTCTTATCAACCACATCTAATGTGATATTTAAATGAATTTTTCATCACCACTTATTCTCCCTATACCCCTACCCCCTCTTCCACCTCCACTCATCCCCTCCCTCCCACAAACACACTATTGTCTGTGTTCATGAGTTCTTTCTCTCTCTCTCCTTTTTTCTTTTTTGCTCGAGTCCTCCGTGCCCCCTGCCTCTCACCCCATCACCATCCCTAGAGCTGTTGGCTTTTATTCTGCTCTGTAACTATGAGTCTGTCTCTATTTTTCTTGCTAGTTCAATTTGTTCATTAGATGCCACATATGAGTGAAATAATTTCATTACTCCCCCCCCCCCAGTGTCTGGCAAACTTCGGTAATTGCTTGTTTCTACATTATATTTCCAATTCTTTTCAATCTTAAACATGCTTATTTAAATTGTCTATGCTATTTCCAGTCTTTGAAGTACGTATGGGTCTGTTTCTGTGACATCATTTTGATGTTTCTTTCTCAAGGTGGCTTATTACCTCTGTGTTTGCTGATTTTTGATTGCAAGGTCTGATTCTTTACAATTTTATCTGTGGTAAACCTTTGAGACTCTGAGTTTGAAGTGCTTGGACATGGGACCTGACCTCTTTAAGCAAAATGTTCATATTGGGAGTTTGGAAGTATCACACAAGTAGTGTGAATTCCATATCCAAACCCATTTGATTGTGAGCTTGTAGTTAATAATTCTCAGGAAAAGGTTACCTGCACTCCTCCGAGTGGACCCAGAGGCAAGGCGAAAACAGCCACATAGAAGGTGACTACCTGCTTTCCCTACGGGGGAGGGAGCCTGGAGAGGTTCTATTTTATTCACTGTGCATGTCGCCCTTCAGAATCTCAGCCTTAGGAGTCACGGTTCTCCTGTCCAACCTCCTAGCCTGCCCACCTGACTTGAGCCCAACATTCTCCTGAAGCAAATTAACCAGATTTTTCTATGTGCCATGCCAGGCCAGGTTTCCCCACCTCCCGCCTGGCAGTCACACTGCTGGGAATGGGTGTATACTAGCACTTTAAATCAAAAAAGCATATTTCTTCAGTCTCTCCTCCTCCTCCCCTTGCCCGGCCCCACCCTTTATCTGGCAGCTTACAGGACTCTCAGCAGGAATGCTGACTCTTCCCGCCCTCCCCCAAGCCCTTACCCAAGAACAGTTCAGGGAGCTAACATTGAAAGGAAAACTAATCACTTAAGTAATTATTTAAATCTAACAGACTCCAGAGATCCTGTTCAGGGCAATTTATTATAAAACACACACATCTCATCTGCTACATATTACACAATATCCTACATGCTTTATAAATATTAACTCCTTCAATACTTGTAATAACCCATGACTCATTTTCAAGGTTCCCATAATTATACCTGGAATGGGCTAACGTGAATAAAAATTTTCACGACATTTGCCAGTGAATGAATTAGCTATTGGGCATCCAGCAGCCTGGAGCTGCACACATTTTAGGGGAACAACTTTTTGATCATTTAGGTAAAAAATATTTTGAACTATATGATCTTTTCTTTATTTGTTATGAATATTTTCTTAAAAATTTGATTTTAGCGAGAGAAGGAAAGGGGAAGAGAGAGATAGAGATAGAGATAGAGAGAGAGAGAGAGAGAGAGAGAGAGAGAGGAACATCAATGTGATAGAGAAACATTGATTGGTGGCCTCCTGTAGGAACCTTGATCAGGAATCAAACTGCAACCTAGGTGTGTGCCCTGACCGGGAATCTAACCCATAACCTTTTGGTGCACAAGATGACCCTCCAACCAACTGAGCCACCTGGTCAGGACTTCTATGAATTTTTTTCATTAACTTTTTATTATTCTCAAATAATTTTTCTCTGACAGAAGGAGATTTATTTGTGATTTGATGATAGTTAAGATTCTAGACTGTCAGAATTTAACATTAACATATAAGTATTCCATTCTTTGAAACTGCAACAAATGTAATCATATTGGCCAACCTGAAATATGACACAGAGCAAGCTAATTCTTATTTTTAGGAATTCTTATCCTCCCAGGCAGCTAAGATGCACATCATATGATTAGTAATTTGTTCACTCATTGTACAATGTAAATGAAAACAGTTTTTAAAAAGTAGCCAGAGTTTTGTATGGGAGTGTATGTTTGTTAAAACCAATCAAATGGAAAGCTTAGAATTTGTGCATTTCACTGTATGTGAATCTTACCCTCAAAACTGTAAAAAGTATTGAATTATAATGGGTGGTATATATGTGGATATGTGAAAGCACTTAAGGTGAAGTATACTGCTGTTTATAACCTATTTTGAAATATATTTTAAAAAATCACGTGGATTAATGGGAGGACAGATAGATCTGTGATAACGCAAACAAAGCTGGTGGGTATTTGCTGTCCATTGTGTATTTATTTCAACTCTTTAATATGTTTCAACATTTTCATAATTAAAGGTAGCCAACAGCAGGGGAAATGTAGCCACAGGTAGATCCCTACATTATTGTAAATTTTTTTCAGGTGTCTTCCTTCTGCTTTTGTGAGCAAACATACCGAATATGGTGTTTTGTACACATAGCGAACCCACAAAGCACAGAAAACTAACATACAGGAGGAAACAGTAGCTCCCTGAGTTACCAGAAATGGAACTAAAATTATGATCCTGGAATACACTAATAAATGGTGCAGCTATTCATTCAATGTTTGTGTCAAGCTTTGCCCTAAACACTTTTGAATGTCACTCATTTTATTTATTTTTAAAATTTTTTATTGATTAAGTTATTACATATGTGTCCTTATCCCCACGTTACCCCCTATCCCCCCCACTCATGCCCTCACCCTCCTGTTGTCTGTGTCCATTGGATAGGCCTATATACTTGCATAAAAGTCCTTTGGTTGATCTCTTCCCCTAACCCCCACCATCTGCTACCTTCCCTCTGAGGTTTCACAGTCTGATCGATGCGTCTCTGTCTCTGGATCTGTTTTTGTTCATCAGTTTATGTTGTTCATTATATTCTATAAATGAGTGAGATCATGTGGTATTTATCTTTCTCTGACTGGCTTATTTCACTGAGCATAATGCTCTCCAGTTCCATCCATGCTGTTGCAGATGGTAAGAGTTCCTTCTTTTTTACTGCAGTGTAGTATCCATCGTGTAGATGTACCACAGTTTTTTAATCCACTCATCTACTGATGGCCACTTAGGCTGTTTCCAAATCTTAGCTATGGTGAATTGTGCTGCTATGAACATAGGGGTGTATATATCCTTTCTAATTGGTG
>NW_005356519.1:209437-226952 GCF_000412655.1 Myotis brandtii
GTTTCCTTTGCTGTGCAAAAGCTTTTTATTTTGATGTAGTCCCATTGTTTATTTTTTCTTTAGTTTCCATTGCCCTAGAAGCAGTATCAGTGAAGAAATTGCTTCAGCATATGTCTTAGATTTTGCTGCCTGTGGATTCCTCTAGTATTTTTATGGTTTCCCGTCTTATGTTTAAGTCCTTTATCCATTTTGAGTTTATTTTTCTGTATGGTGTAAGTTGGTGGTCTAGTTTCATTTTTTTGCATGTATCTGTCCAATTTTCCCAACATAATCCTCACAGCAGTGTTCTAGGTGGGGGAATGTGGAAGGCATTATTTTCAGATTAAAGATGAAGAAACTGAAGCGAGGGGAGGGCAGTTTTCTTCTGGATTTTAGGAGGCCAGAGTAATGAGAGAAAACGTAACCAGAAATTAGGTGGCAGCAGTAGCCCAAACTTCATCAACATTTAAAAATGCATTAACAGCTAGCTTGTGATTATTCTTCAAGGAAATCAAACAAAAAAGAGAGAAGGTTCACACATTTCAGGAGCCAAGAGCTTGGAGCTTTCTAAGATGGTCCAAGGAAGCAGTCATGGATTCATTCAGTCAGTAAATATTTACTGAGCACCTACTGTATTCCAAGTGTTGTTTTGGTTGTAGGGAGTAGAGGAGTAAACGAAACAGATAAAGTCCTTTGAATTGTGGACTTTCAGGTGGGCATCTCTAAAGTGAGTGATGGACAGCTCAGCGCCAGGAGAGAACTCTGCGAGGCCATGTAGGCAAAGATCTTCCTCGTCCCTCAGGTTATCTTTGTCTCCTTAGGACCCAGCACTGAGCCCCATGTAGTGACTTACAGAATGAGACCGAGGCCTTTAGAGGATCTAACCATCTAGAAGTTTATAGTGCTTTCTATCCCCATTTGCCACGTGTAATTGAAATAAAACAATACAAAATTGAAAATTATAGGTGAAAAGTTGGTTGAGTTTAGAATTTCCCCAAGCTGATTACATTGGTATGAAAGTCCTTCTCTACCGCAGCCTGACCCATGTGCTCTCTGTGCATGTCCCTGCCTTCCTGTTTCTCTGCAGGGTTTGCCGTGCCAGCTGGGTGGTCCCGCACTGTGACATGCAGACATATGCGCTCATTGCAGACGAGGTGGTTTCAGAAGGGACTGAAGCTCCCCCAGCCCTGGGAGTGGTACCTCTTAATTTCACCTCCATCCAAAATGTCTTCTCTTGTTATCTAGACAAAATGTCTATCTCTTGTTATTTAGCATCGCATCTCATGAAATCCATCTTTGCTTGACGCTCAGCTGTTACGTGCTGGAATTTTATTTTGCACCGATTCAGTTTGGCTTTAGAAAATATGCACTTCGGTCTGCCAGGCTGCCTCTCTAAACACCATTGAACATTAAAAATACTGGCTGTCCTCTGTGTGTTCAGTCCTTTGAACAGTTTGCATTTTTATTGCTTTATGCTGTTTCCCTCAGTCACTTATGAAAATGACTCTCGGGAAACCTCAAGTGGCTGCTGGCTTCCCAGGGGAAGGGGCACATCTTTCCATGACACGGCAAGAGGGCAGCCCTCTCATTTCTTTCCTGGTCTTGTGTCTTGTTTAGCTGCCACCCGGGGCTGTCAGCCATGTTCTAAAAGCTCTGATTTAGTTTGGATATTTTACTTTTATTTTTTATTGTATTTTATGTTTCTTATTAGTTGTTTTGTATTCCTATTTATCAGAGTGCTGTTTCAGTATTTGATTACTGTTGCTTCAGTGTGAGTTCAGTATAGATGATGTCCAATAAAGTGGGCGGGCCTTCCCTCACTCCCTCTCTCTCCTTCCCTGGAATCTCCTTCCCACCCTCTCCACCAGGCGACTCTACAACAGGAGGAGCCCTGTGTTTCAAGGGCTCTAGTCGCCCGGCTGGAACGCAGCCAGGCCACTCAGGGAGGGAGCCAGAAGATGCAGGCACCAGTAGGCCTGTATTTCTGAATGACCGAGGCAAACCCCAGGGTGTTTGTTTTCCTCCCAGGGAACTGGGAGGCAGAAGAAGCATGACCGCCCATCCCCATCCTCCTTGTCCTGTAGGAAGCCTGTGTGGGTCCCTCCGTGAATCATGCTTTAGGATCGCAGCGAGGATGGAGGCTGGCCCATCGTTGCTTCAGTTTGAGAGGTATCCAGGGCTGAGACTGCCTGAAGAGTCCCTAGTTATCAATGCCAGCCTTAGGTATCTTCATCAATGTTGTCTCTGACAGGGAAATCACATTGTTTTCCCGGAAACTAGAATGCACTATCCTCGTTGTACAACATGTGAGGTGTCTAGGCTAAGCAGTATCTAGAATAGATTTCTTTAAACTTGAATAATGCATGCAATCCTTTATATAATTTTCATTTGCCCATGTTGACTAAACAATTTTTTATTTAAATGTAATTAATATATAAAAAATAAAACTCAGCCCTGGCTGGTGTGGCACAGTTGGTTGAGCATCGTCCCATGCACAGAGAGGTATCTGGTTTGATTCCTATCAGGGCACATGCCTGAGTTGTGGGCTCCATCCATAGGAGGAAGTGTGCAGGAGGCAGCCAATCTATGTCTCTCTCTCATTGATGATGTTTCTCTCTCTCCCTCTCTTTTCCTCTCTCTGTAAAATTCAGTAAAACATTAAAAAAATAAAACTCATATAGTCCTTTTGTTTATAAGTGTTAGATGACTATGAAACCAAATCAAATTCATAAATTAAATAAACAATATTGTGTGAAATGAATAATGATCACACTTGTAAAGTGTTTCCTATGTGTGAAGTGCAGTCCCAGTGCTTTATGGCTATTTTACTCATTTAATGATCACAGAAGCAGGTACTGCTCTGATCTCATCTGATTTACAGATGAGAACCTGAGGCTCACAGGCTGCTCAGCTGTTATGTGCTGGAATTTTATTTTGCACCTATTCAGTTTGGCTTTAGAAAATATGCACTTCGTTCTGCCAGGCTGCCTCTCTAAACACCATTGAACATTAACATGATACTAGTAGATGGCATTGATCAGTTAGCATGACTGCAGTTATTTGGTTTAACTCGGGAGAGGTATATGTGTGTATCAATCTGATTCTTTTATTTTTTTAATTTTTATTTTTTTAATATATTTTATTGATTTTTTACAGAGAGGAAGGGAGAGAGATAGAAAGTTAGAAACATCAATGAGAGAGAAACATCGATCAGCTGCCTCCTGCACACCCCCAACTGGGGATGTGCCTGCAACCAAGGTACATGCCCTTGACCAGAATCGAACCTGGGACCTTTCAGTCCGCAGGCCGATGCTCTATCCCCTGAGCCAAACCGGTTTCGGCTCAATCTGATTCTTTTAATTCAGAGTCTGACGGACTATTCCCTGAGTCATCATCATGACTCCTGCCATTCTTTTCTTTTTACATAATGAATGTTTTAACAACATTGCTGTTATTTGGATGAACCAATTTAAAGTGCACTACAAAACACGATTCTGTAAAACTAAAAAAATTACTTCATTGAATATTTACTAATTAAATGGATCATTGGTCAACTTTTGCAAGATGGCATGAAAAAGACATCACCTGAGGAATACACTCCAGACAACTCCTGTGGGCACCTGTGATTTTAGAGGCTTAGACTAACCTGTCACAGGACAGCTCACTCATCCTACCAGTTTCCCCCCTCATTGAACTGCAAGAGATACCTTCCTATGTGTTGTTGCTTGGCCTTCTTTGGGCATCACATGATCATAAAGACAATGAAGGGGTCGACAACCTGTGGCATATTGGAATTGGAAGGTTGCCATACAGATTCTCCAGAATTTGCTTATGCTAAAAAAATTAATCATTTTTGAGATAAAAATGCAACTTTATATTTCTTAAAAAGTTGTGATCTCTTTTTTAAAAAATATATTTTATTGATTTTTTACAGAGAGGAAGGGAGAGGGATAGAAAGTTAGAAACATCAATGAGAGAGAAACATCGATCAGCTGCCTCCTGCACCCCCCCAACTGGGGATGTGCCTGCAACCAAGGTACATGCCCTTGACCAGAATCGAACTCGGGACCCTTGAGTCCGCAGGCTGATGCTCTATCCACTGAGCCAAACCGGTTAGGGCAAATAGGAGGAAGTGTGCAGGAGGCAGCCAATCTATGTCTCTCTCTCATTGATGATGTTTCTCTCTCTCCCCTCTGACTGGCAATCAGTAGGATGCTGAAAGGAATGAGGGCAAGTGGCGGGGCTGCCTGCTGGAGACGGGAAGCTTTGCACACGGTCGGTGGCATGACCACTCCAGAAGGAACTGGGATTGGAACACTCCCGTGAAACTGTAAGGGGCTTCCTGCTTCAATCTCTTGACAGTAGTGATGTCTCTAGTCCTTTTGTTTATAAGTGTTATATGACTATAAAACCAAATCAAATTCATAAATTAAATAAACAATATTGTGTGAAATGAATAATGATCACACTTGTAAAGTGTTTCCTATGTGTGAAGTGCAGTCCCAGTGCTTTATGGCTATTTTACTCATTTAATGATCACAGAAGCAGGTACTGCTCTGATCTCATCTGATTTACAGATGAGAACCTGAGGCTCACAGGCCCTGGGCCTGTGTGTGGGGATGACCTCGCTTTGCTAAAAAGTGCCAGCGTATTGTTGCTAAAAGCAAGGCTTCCGTTGCATTCATTTAATGAATCTGTGGGTGGTTTACCATTGGAGCCCCAACTTCAGTGCCATGTAAACAGAGGGGTGCCGCTGGTAAGAATGGCCTGACGTGGGATTGTTGGAGGACCTTGGCCCACACAGTTTCCCAGTTTGCCTTGTCACTGCCATGTCACCAGTTCTTGCGCACAGCGAGTGCTCAATGCCGCCACGCTGAGTGATGAAATGCCATTATTCCTTTTAAGAACTTGAGAGATGTTTTTAGTTCCTCTGTGGAACAATAGGATGGCAGGTGTTTTATAAATAGGATCAAGTGATGTAATGGCCTTGATGGGAATGTCGTAAACGATGGCCTCTGATAAATGACAGAATGGACTTTTGTTTGTTTGTGTGATCAATGAATTATTTTCCTCGTCTCATTGGACATCTGCCTTTCTATGTTACTGAAACTCTTCCAGCTGCGACCTCAGCCAGGGCTGTCAGTACACCCCACACAGGACGGTTTCCTGAGGATTCCAGTCACCCATGCTGTCTTTCCTCCCAGGGTGTGGCCAAGAGGCCCCTGAACTTGCCAGGTTCCCACTGGGGCTCATTCCAGGGAGAGGAACATTTTCATGGAGGTGTTTGGACAAGCTCAGCTTAGCTGCTAAAAAATGAAGGAAAAGTCAGTCCAGAGCAAGAAGCTGAGGAGATAGAATGCGAGAGAATATTGCCTTTAAAATACAATATATTAGGTTTTTAAAATTTTAGTTTTAGACCCTTTTTGGCAGCTATAAAATTAACTATTAACTAAAGAAATGCGTTTCTAGTTCTTGTCCAAAAGAGCACGTGGGGACGATAATACTGCTGAGCAGCCACTTGGAGTTATTTTCTCTGCCGAGTGGTGGGTTGCATTTACTTTCTCCATCCTCTCAGGACTGGTCCCCTCTGTGTTTGATGGTGTGTTGCCATGGAGTCATCGAGAAGTGCTTTCTTGCCAATGGACCTGTTAATGGACTATTCTATTCTCGGTATCAAAAAGGGAGTGGAGAGGAAAAATATAATTTAATTAATCAAATTAACCGAGTAAGTCCCATGAATGTTGGAAAAATAATGACGAAAATATTTGTATGCAGAGGAGTTATAAATAACCCTTTGATAAAGTGGTATTCATGAGCAACATGCTTCTCTTTGTGCATTAAAATTTATTTATTTACTAGAGACCCAGTGCATGAATTTGTGCACAGGTGGGGTCCCTAGGTCTGGCCAGCGATCAGGGCCGAGTGGGGCCTTCCTTCGTTCTGTGCCGCCTCCTGGTGGTCAGCGCACATCATAGCGAGCGATCAAACTCCCTGTCTCCTGGTCAAACTCCCAAGGGGATACTTTGCATATTAGCCTTTTACATGTATAGATAGTCTGAAGGCTAGAAGTCTGAGCTCAGGGCGCCAGCAGGTGAGGGCTCTCTTCCTAGTTTTGCAGACAGCTGCCTTTGCAGAGAAAGAGAGAGACAAAGAGAAAGTGTAGACAGCTGCCTTGGGGGGCGGGGGGGAGAGAGAGCTTTGCACAGTTGGTGGCATGACCACTCCAGAAGGAACTGGGATTGGAACACCCCCGTATAACCGCTAGGGGCTTCCTGCTTCAATCTCTTGACAGTAGTGATGTCTGTGGGCCTGTGTGTGGGGATGATCTCGCTTTGCTAAAAAGTGCCAGCGTATCGTTGCTAAAGGCAAGGCTTCTGTTGCATTCATTTAATTTAATGAATCTGTGGGTGGTTTACTATTGGAGCCCCAACTTCAGTGCCATGTAAACAGAGGGGTGCTGCTGGTAAGAGTGCCCTGACATGGGATTGTTGGAGGACCTTGGCTCACACAGTTTTCCCAGTTTGCCTGGTCACTGCCGTGTCACCAGTTCTTGCGCACAGCGAGTGCTCAATGCCGCCACGTTGAGTGATGAAATGCCATTATTCTTTTTAAGAACTTGAGAGACATTTCTAGTTCCTCTGTGGAACAATAGGATGGCAGGTATTTTATAAATAGGATCAAGTGATGTAATGGCCTTGATGGGAATGTCGTAAACGATGGCCTCTGATAAATGACAGAATGGACTTTTGTTTGTTTGTGTGATCAATGAATTATTTTCCTCGTTTCAGAGTCATTGGCCATCTGCCCTTCTATGTTACTGGACACTTCCTTGGTAAGTGCTCGAAACTCTTCCAGCTGCGGCCTCAGCCAGGGCTGTCAGTACACCCCATGCAGGAGGGTTTCCTGAGGATTCCAGTCACCCATGCTGTCTTTCCTCCCAGGGTGTGGCCAAGAGGCCCCTGAACTTGCCAGGTTCCCACTGGGGCTCATTCCAGGGAGAGGAACATTTTCATGGAGGTGTTTGGACAAGCTCAGCTGCTAAAAAATGAAGGAAAAGTCAGTCCAGAGCAAGAAGCTGAGGAGATAGAATGTGAGAGAATATTGCCTTTAAAATTCAATATATTAGGTTTTTAAAAATTTTAGTTTTAGACCCTTCTTTTTGTGGCTATAAAATTAACTATTAACTAAAGAAATGCGTTTCTAGTTCTTGTCCAAAAGAGCATGTGGGGACGATAATACTGCTGAGCAGCCACTTGGAGTTATTTTCTCTGCTGAGTGGTGGGTTGCATTTACTTTCTCCATCCTCTCAGGACTGGTCCCCTCTGTGTTTGATGGTGTGTTGCCATGGAGTCATCGAGAAGTGCTTTCTTACCAATGGACCTGTTAATGGACTATTCTATTCTCGGTATCAAAAAGGGAGTGGAGAGGAAAAATATAATTTAATTAATCAAATTAACCGAGTAAGTCCCATGAATGTTGGAAAAATAATGACGAAAATATTTGTATGCAGAGGAGTTATAAATAACCCTTTGATAAAGTGGTATTCATGAGCAACATGCTTCTCTTTGTGCATTAAAATTTATTTATTTACTAGAGACCCAGTGCATGAATTTGTGCACAGGTGGGGTCCCTAGGTCTGGCCAGCGATCAGGGCCGATTGGGGCCTGCTGGCCAGGGGGAGGGATGGGGGGAGGGACTGCAGGAGGTTGGCCGGCCAGGTGGGGGGAGCCGTGAGAGGTTGGCCACGGGCCCTGAGAAGGGAGCCAGCCCTCAGCCCCCCTGGGAAAGGAGCTGCGTCCGCCACCACCAACCCCCATTTCACTGTTCCAGTCCAGGGCCTGAAGGCCCTGGCGGGGTCTGGAAAGGAGGCGATGGTCGCCAGGCTGGGCATGGAAGGAATGGACGCTGAATGCCGATGCTGCCATCGGCGCCCTGCCACCACAAGGTTCCCCGCCTCCCCCCCTCCTCTTTCCCTTGCCACCACCGTGCTGCCACTGCAGCGGGTGGGTGGCAGGCTGATTGGAGCCTGGCAACCGGGGGGAGGGATGTGGGGAGGGACTGCGGGAGGTTGGCTGGGGCAGGGGAAGGGACTGTGGCTGGCCGTGAGAGGTTGGCTAAGTGGGTGTACTGACCACCAGGGGGCAGCTCCTTAATTGAGTGTCTGTCCCCCCGTGGTCAGTGTGCATCATAGCGACTGGTTGACCAGTCCTTTGGTCATAACGATTGCTTAGGCTTTTATATATATAGATCTTTTAAAATTTGTTTTAAACTCTTCAATGCTTGATCTAACACTGGAGTTTACCTTAGAGAATTTCATCAGATTACCTTCTTATTAGATCTTATATAGTCACTTGACATAGTATTGTTTCTCATAGGATATCACGCTTGCATATAAAGGTGCTTTCTTTATAGCAATTTAAAAATTTTTCTATGTATCCTAAAGAGCATTAATTTTGCTGTAATTATTATTGTCAACATTGCTTAACTTTTAAAACTGTTTACTGATTGTTTTAATAGTTTGCCTCTCATTTTGGTAACTCTGGGTTTAAATATTTTACAGACAAGTTTTGGCAAAATTCCTCCAAAGTACTGTCTTCTTGACTAGCTTAATTCAGTTTACCTCTCCCCGCTCTGTATTTGACATTAAAAAGGCAGTTAACCCTTTAAACTTGAATGTATTAAAGAAATAGCTTTGCCTATGTGAAGTTATGGAAAGGAGGACCATTGGTGAGGGCTACAGTGCTGGCAACTTTAGCATCTCGGAAGAGGAGGCAAGAGTAAACTATGGCAAAGAGGGAAAATAATCTATTAAAGACGCTCCCTATGCTAGAATGTTGTCCACCAGCAGGTGAGCAATATATTTTGAGATGAATGTTATCTCTCTGCTTTATTATCATTTTAGAAGCTATCCCCTATTTCTTCTCCTAAAACCCAAAGCACAAGCCAGTGCCATGGTGATTTCTTGGCTACTGAGTCAACAGCAGTGACTAACGAAATCCCTGGGAAGTTTCTCATGACCAAAGAGCTCCAGGCAAAGGGGGCGCTTTGATTGTGATCAACAGAAAGAGGACACATTAGGTTCCAGCCTCATCTCTGGAGACGCTCAGGGTTACTAACATCCCACAGTGACAAGCAATGGAGCAATCCTTGAAGGTAAAGGAATCCGTTCAGAAATATGTTGACATCTTGCTCCTTAGAAGCATCCTCGTAGAAGACAAATGGCCTCAGTGGGTATTGGTATATGTGTGTGTACATGTGTGTGTGTGTGAGTATGCACACACATGCATGTGCTGTGGAGTGTGTTTAAATTACACAATTTACACATTGCAATTGATTTCTCTGAACCCACATATTTGGAAACTACTAGTTATTCTCCTCCTTCAGAAATGACATTTTCTTAGTCTGATAGTGTAAGATGGAGAAGTTTATCTTGTAGTCTCACATTTGAAGTGAGGTTATTGGAGTTCCATCTCCACTTATACACAGTAACACATCTTTATTGGCCTATCACTTTGCATGCATCTGTCTAACATGGAGGCGGCAAGGGCAGAACTAGCTCAGGAGGTGGTGGCTACGTCTTTATCTGAGATCTATCCCTGACTGGCTGTGTGTCCCAAGGCAGGTGGCTTAATTGCTCTGGACTTCTACTTCCATATGGTGTCTAAGGTCTCTTGTCATCCCCACGTTTCATAGATCATTACAGAATCTGCAGGAAACAAGGATCTTTAAAGTTTTTGTAGCCCTAGAACTGCCAATCATTTAGAGGAGCAACATATAAACATAGAAAACATCACTATCTTAATGCATTTTATAAAAACTTTTCAAAAACCCAGGCATGGGCTGACTTACATAGTCGCTTATTTCCGCCATGGTGGTTTTGTGCTCTCTCCAAGGAATAAACTCTATATAAGGGCCTCTGAAAACGTTCTTAGAAAAATGCTGAGTTAACTACAAGGAATAGGAGAAGAGACAGATAACCTTTTTTAAAAAATATATTTTATTGATTTTTTACAGAGAGGAAGGGATAGGGATAGAGAGCTAGAAACATCGATGAGAGAGGAACATCGATCAGCTGCCTCTTGCACACCATGCCATGGCGGTTTTGTGCTCTCTCTGAGGAATAAGCTCTAGACATAAGGGCCTCTGAAAATGTTCTTAGAAAAATGCTGAGTTAACTACAAGGAAGAGGAGAGACAGATAACCTTTTGTTACTTCCTTATGAAATTCTTAGTGACCAGAGATTAGAGGGTGAGAGGGAGACCATTTTTGCTGCTGGAATGAAATAAAATGTTTTTGTTGATGCTATAATTTTTTGAAAAATGTTTGTTCAAATTTTCTTTTGAATGCAGTATTTACAGTTATTTGAAGGATTTTGAATTGAAACATAATCACTCACTGTGGGAAGGTTAATTTATAGTGAATGAAAACTAAAGCAATGAAGAGAGGACTGCACGGGTAGGAGATTCAAGGATGGAAGTACTGGCTTGGTTTTAGAGATGATAAAGGTTTGATATCAATCAAATCTTTTTCTTCTATGTTGTAATGGAACTGGCTAGAGTTTCTTGAGACAGGTAGATCAGCTGAAGATGGCATAGACTTTTTGAAAAGAAATTTAGCAACACGCACCAATAACTTAAAAAATCCATACCATTTGACTGAATAGTTCTACTCTTAGAAATCTATTCTTGGGAAAAACGATTAAAAAATGGAGAAAGATTTATGTGTACAATATGCTTATTGTATGGCTATTTGAATATCAATCCATCTCCTGATGTTTTGACTTGGCTTCTTTCCAGGCTAGGTTCCATAATCCAGTATTGCAATCATTCTCTTGCAACTGCCTTCCTTCTTCTTGTCTGCCCTCCTTTTAATTACTCACTGGGCAAACCCTAACACGGGGTCAACCCAACTCTTGTTGCTCTCTGTCTGTACCTCACCTTAGAAAGAATCACAGTCAGGCAGAATTACAGCACTGTAAGCTGATGATTGCCAACCCTATAAATGTCTACCTTCAGCCCCTGCCTCTCTCCAGAGCCTTAAGTCCCCAAATTCAAATACTGACTTGACAGAGCCACTTGGCCATTCACTAGCATCCAGGTTTGACATCTCTTTCCACCTGTTCTTCCTTTAGGAAATGCTGTTCCACCCACAGAAGATAACTTCCTTAATATTTTGGTGAACTTTATGCTAGGGGAATTATAGCTATTTGTGAAGAAAAATACAAGTGTTAGAAAACAAAACAACTTAGAACCCCCCCCCAAAAAAACCAACCCCAAAACCAAGAAACAAACAACCCCCCCATCCCCCTGACACCCCAAAACCAAACCAAACAAAAAACAAACCTAAGAACGTTCCTACTCAGTTACATGACTTGGGTTGCTTGCAGAGTTCATTAAGCTTCTAGTTTATCAAATGCAAATGTTAGAAGTTACAAAACATGGAACACTTTATTAAGAGCTAATCGGATACACAATGGTAATTTGAATGTTATTTAAAACAATAAAAAACCCTGGCCAGTTTCTTTGATGTTACATCTGTAAGTTAGACAAGCAGAAAGCACACCAGATGTGAAAATGGCTACTTCTCAGAGGAACAGATCCACAGATAGTCTCATTTGCACCAATGCACCTGGGACCAGTAACATTAGCACAGACACCCTACTTATGCCCATAGATTATAGAAACACCCTGAGGCGTGCAGGAAAAATAACTGCCTCTATTTGTGTGGTTTCCTCAGGGAGCAGCAGAGCTGGAATGTGAGCGCTAACAACAATGATTCTCTTATGAAAAGTAGATCAGAAGTCAGAAACAATTTTCTAGCTCAGTGGTTCTCAGCTTTTCAAAGTATGAGAATACCTTTCTAACACCTCCTTCCCATAAAACAAAGCAAAATTAAACCAAACCCCCAGACAAAATCATGTGGCTGTTATGTTTTTATTTCTTTCAACTGAGAAAATAAAGTGATAAGAAAGTTTCTATGAATTTGGCAATTCTTTAAGAAACTTGTATTCCTTTCTCTTCTTTCCCTTGCCTTTCTTCCATATTCATATCGACTTTTCTAGTTTTACAGAAAAGTAACCCTAACCCCAACCCTAACCCTAACCCATATATGGTATGTCACTCAGATTCTTTGTAGGTAGTAAAAAGAAATTAATTTAGTAATTTTTATTGGGTATTTTTTAAAATTATGAATAATTTATATTTAAACTAGTTAAAGCTACAGGTGCAAATAGTTTAAGAAGTCAGACAATTCTACAGGGCTTGCAATAAAAAATACCAGGACTCCTCTGTACACCCTCCCAAATGTTTACTCTTCAGCAACAATAACTTTCAAATAATTGAGCTGTTTTTTGAGATTTACTTCATACCTCTATATAGTTTATGTTGTCACTTATTTTTTGCTGCAGCTGTATTACTAAATCTTTGCAGTTTTAGTCATAATGTATTGACTAATTCCCTTGCCTGAGACTTTTTCTTTTGACCTAACCTATATATTTACTTCCTGCCCCTCTCTCCTAATATAGCTATAGAAGAATTTTGCTTATATCAATATTCAGTGTTATTATTTTGATCATAAAAATGTTATTTTACAGATAAGCCAAGTAAATGCTTTGTTTTCCTTGGAGTTGATAATTGTTTTCTCCATCCTATATAATAAAAGCCTAATATGCTAAGTGTCCAGTTGGCCATTCAACCAATCAAAGCATAATATGCTAATGATATGCTAAGGCCACTCAACTGCTTGCTATGGCATGCACTGACCACCAGGGGGCCGATGCTCTGACCAACTAGCTTGCTGCTGGGGTCTGGATGATTGGGACTAAGTGAGATGGGCTGGACATGTCCTGGAGCCCTCCTGCAGTTCCTCCCCAGCTGGCCAACCTCCCACGTCCCTCTCCAGCCCCGATTGTCCACCGGTGGGGTCCCTTGGCCTGGCCTGTGCCCTCTTGCAATCTGGGACCCTTCAGGGGATGTCGGAGAGCTAGTTTTGGCAGACCGACCGGTCGCTATGATGCGTACTGACCACTAGGGGGCAGATGCTCAACACAGTAGCTGCCTCTTGGTGGTCAGTGTGCTCCCACAGAGGGAGCACCACTCATCCAGAAGCTGGGCTCATGGCTGGCAATTGCAGCGGTGGTGGCAGCCTCTCCTGCCTCTGTGGCAGTGCTAAAGATGTCCAATTGATGGCTGGGGAGTGGGCCTAAGCTGTCAGTTGAATATCCCCTGAGTGCTCCCGGACTGCGAGAGGGCGCAGGCCAGGCTGAGGGACCCCCCCTCCCCCCAAACCCGGCCGAGTGCACGAATTTCATGATCGGGCCTCTAGTTATTTTATACTAGGAGCCCAATGCATGAAAATCATGCAGGAGTAGGCCTTCCTTCCCCAGGCTGCTGGCACCAGCTTCCCTCTGGCTGCCAGCAGGCACCCAGGACCCGGGCTTCCCTCTCAGCCCTGGCTTCGTCTGGAAGGACCTCTGGTCTAATTAGCATATTATGCTTTTATTATTGTAGATGCTTATCACCAATTCAATGCCAAACTCTCTGTCAGTGTTCAAATTTAATCAGCCACATTAAGTCCTAGCTGGTTATTTTCTTGGACCAAATCCCTTTTGGTGCTTTCTAACTTGCTTTAAACTCTGTTAGTTGCTCTAAAGACCTGCTTCAGAATCACCTTCTTGGGAGCTCTCTGTACCATCTACCTAGGGATATTTTTCACTCTGATGTTGGATTGCCTGCTTTTTTTGGTTCCCTTGTCTTTCTGTTTCTTGGTTTCCTCCCTTGTTTTGGTGGAACATATCCTTTGATAGTTTCCCGAGAAAGGTGTATCTGAGAAAAGGTTTTTCAGACTTACATGATCAGAACATATTTTTTATTTCACTCTCACTTTAAATTTATAGTTTGAGTATGTAATTCTAGGTTGAACTTTTTCCCCATCATAATTTTGACTGCTGGTTTCCAGATTTTCTCTTGGACAGGTCAGTGCCAATCTGATTTTTAATGTTTTGTAAGAAAAAAATTATTGAAGCTTTTAGGATCTTCTCTACTTTCCTGTTGTTTTGAAATTTCACAATGATATGGCTTCATGCACATCTTTATTCATCTGTTTTAGAACTTTGTCACCTTTCAATGTAAAAACTGATTTTCTTTAATTATGGGGAATTAAAAATTATCTTGATTATTTACTCTCTTCTTTCTCTGTTTTCTCTTTCTAGATTTTCTGCTCTTTGTGTGTTTGACCTACTGGACTTTTGTAATTTTCTATTTTCCATTTTTTGTGTGTTTTACTTTCTGGAATATCCATCCTTCTAAGTTTTTCACTTACGCTATCATATTTTTGATTTCTCAGAGCTCCTTTTTGTTCTCTGCATATTATTTTTGATAGAGTCCTGTTTTTGCTTCATGGGTGCAATGTGTTCTCTTATCTTTTTGAAGATATGAATCATATTTTTGAATATATATTTTTTATTTCTACATTGTATCTGCCTTCTATAAGTTACCTTTTTCTTGTTATTTGCATTGGTCTCTGTCTTTCATTGAGACACTTTTCTCCAGTGTCTGGTCCTTACTTGTCTGCCATTTTTTTTCTAGTGAGTGTGGCCTATTTTTAATTTTTAAAAGATTTTAATTTATTGCTGAGAGAGAGAGAGAAATTTTCTGTTCCACTTATTTATGCACGCCTCGATTAATTTTTGTATGTGCCAGGCTGACTGGAGAATGAACCTGCAACATTGGTGTATTGGGATGATACCCTAACCCAGTGGTCGGCAAACTGCGGCCCCTTGAGTGTGGCTCTTCCACAAAATACCACGTGCGGGCGCGCACGTATAGTGTGCCACTCTCAAGGGGCCAAAGAGCCTCATGTGGCTTGCGAGCCGCAGTTTGCTGACCACTGCCCTAACCAACTGAGCTTCCCGGCCAGAGCTGTCGGCTCATTTTGTAAGTGGTTGGAAAAACCACTTAAAAGCTGGTTAGAAGCTCTGTACCTTTATAGGAGGCCAGCTGCCACAGGCTGTCCTGTAAAGCAGTCTGGTCATGTCAGTAAAGTTAGAACTTTTGTCTTGGGCTGGTGTGAATTTCTGGAATAGTTACCTCCAATTTTCTTCCTAGAATGTCTGTACCCTGGGAAGGGAGTGTCTCAAGTTTCATATGTGAGCTTTTGCTTAATTTTACCCATGTGGTTGCATAGGATAATTTCTCTTAGGTTCTATAAGTATAAAGAGAGAAGGGGAAACCTCCAAGCCCTGAGAGAATCTCTGTAGTCACCCTGCAAAATAGGAGGACCCTCACTCCAAGTTGGTCCTGGTGGTGCCATACACACACTAAAGGGATACGAAAAGGTTTAGTGCCACATTAATGAGGATTTCTGGGTGAGGGGAGCAGGACAGATTTCTAAAGCAGGTTCAAAATGTCTTGAGAGAGCCAGGAAAGGAGACTGGCCTGGGTTTCTATCTTGGTGAGGGGTGGGCTGGCTGAGGGCTACATGTAAAAGAGAATTAGTGGTTTGAACTTCCCACCTACGCCAACACAGGGAGCACCCAGCCGGGCTCAGATGATAGCACAGGGGAAAGGGAGGAGTGAGGTTTGAGAGCTGTGAGCAGTCAGACATCAAACATCAAACATAGAGTCAGGCTCTGGCCCGTGTGGCTCAGTGGCACCGAAAGGTTGCCGGTTTGATTCCTGACCAGGGCACATGCCCAGGCTTGATCCCCAATAAGGGGGCGCGCAGGAAGCAGCTGATCCATGGTTCTTTCTCTCACATCGATGTTTCTCTCTCTCTCCCCCTCTCCCTTCCTTTTTGTCTCTCTCAAAAAAAAAAAAAAATGGAGTCAGGATCCTCATTACAAGAATGCTCTGAACAGAGGGCAGAAGAAATATTTTAAGAATGGCTTCCATTTATAGAAAATGGTACTAGGAGAGATTGTCTTACTCAACCAGGTCTGAGATACAGAAAATCTTTTAAAGTTCAGTTCTCTCCTTGTATGGGGAATGAGAAGGCCAGGAGTTCATAGGTTATTTTATTGTTAGAAAAAACGTATTTAAAGCAGTGACTTTCAGAGTGTGGCAGGTCACTACCAGCAGCAGCATCTCCTGGGAATTAGTTACAAATGGAAATCCTCGGGCCCCACCTCACACCCGCTGAACCTGAAACTCTGGGGGCGGGGCTGTGCAGTCTCTGTCTTGAGGAGCCCTCCAGGGAATGCTAGCACTCGCTTAAGTTTGAGAACCACAGGTGGAGAGTGTGCAAGTTCAGACAAGTTTGGGAAGGGACAGGAGAATGTAATGGCACAGCATCCTGAAGAAATAGGGTTTTTAAATTTTCCAATGGCAGGTGGAAATAATAGGTCACTGTCCCTGGCAAGGGTGGACAGCCGGGAAGTCTTCACAGAGGGGAGAGGCCCCCCTGCCACACCGCAGAAGGCTAGGGAGTGAGGGAGAAGAGAGGTGGTGAAAACTTCCAGGTTTTAGGGATGACCAAGGACCGCTTAAGGGTGATGATGTGTGATGCTCTCTTGTAAGTTTTCTGTGATGCAATATCTGTTGTGGACCAACATTCGCGAGAATAAGACCACCGACTCCAATTAGGTCTTAAACAGCAAGCGAGGATTTATTGAACTGGCCAGTGACTGCCACAGGCTTTCTCCTGTAACAGCCCTGAGCTTTGGGTTCCGCGAGCTTTTATCCCCAGAAAACACAAACGTCCTTGATTTACAGTTACAAGGGTCTAATCAGGACCTCGACGCCGATGTCTGGGAGTGGGAAACTTGGAGTTATGCCTGGTTACCTGTCCTTGACCCCATCCTTGTTAAATTTTTTTTACTGACATTCAATTCATCACACTCCCTACTGGTCTTAAGAGACAAATTCAGACCCTGGATTCGTCGCTAGTATCCACTAGCTGAGAGCACTGGGTGTGCAGGACCATGAGTTTGACAGCTTGGATTCGGTCTTGGATAAAATTGAGGATACACCTGAACAGGCAGGGTCCGAAAATGAGACCTACTATTAGGAGGAGGAGGGGCCCTGCCACAGCAGATTGGAGGGTTGTGAGCCAGGGGGACCAGGAGAACAGATTCTCATACCAGTTCCCCTCTGCCTTATGGGCCTCTTCTCTGTCCATCAGCCGTTTCCTTAACTGACTTAAACTTTCTCTGATTACCCCGGAGTGGTTAGTGCAGAAGCAGCATGCATCCCCTAATGCTAGGCACAGTCCCCCTTGTTTCAGGAAGAGTAGGTCAAGTCCCCTCCTGTTCTGTAAGACTACTTCAGCTAAGGAGCCTACTGATTCCTATGAATTTTTCTAGGGTACTCAGGTCTTGGTCAATTTGATTACCCAGTTCTTTGTAATTTTGATGCCCTGTCACTAGGGCGGCTGTCCCTACCGCTGTGGATCCTGCAATTCCGAGTCCTACGAGTAGGCGAACCAGAACCGAGGCTCTCTTAATCCGCTGAGGCTCTATGAGGAGGTGCTCCCTTCCTCCTTCCCCTGAGTAATAATACACTTGCGGCAGGATATGAGTTAGGACGCAGAGCCCTGGCTC
>NW_005356519.1:227858-231320 GCF_000412655.1 Myotis brandtii
GTTGCAGTTTCCAACAGTACAGTTCCTTTCCGGGGCCCCTGGCCGCACCTGTCGGGTGAATCGTATGTTCCTGTCCGGAAGCTTCGGGGGCCATTGGGCATAGGTTTCACAGCCCCACTGTCCACAATAATAATCCTCCTGGTCTCCACACTTCAGAAAGGGAATCCGGGGCGGGCACGGGCAGACATATAGGGGAGTATGCCATAGTTGTTGCTTAGTCCCTCGGGTCCCGCAGCCATAGGTGGTTGCAGCCTTGTGTGTAGCCATTCCCTCAGGGATCCCCAGCTGCGACCCGGCTGGGCCCAAATTCATGAGCCTGGGTCTGTCCTGGGGCA
The DNA here is from genome assembly GCF_000412655.1 of Myotis brandtii. Taxonomy (NCBI): domain Eukaryota; kingdom Metazoa; phylum Chordata; class Mammalia; order Chiroptera; family Vespertilionidae; genus Myotis; species Myotis brandtii. The sequence goes on from NW_005356519.1 coordinate 228,194, forward strand.
GGTTCCAATCCTCCCCGAAGAGGCTACACAGGTCACACCGGAGAGTCCGTTCACCGGTGCCCGTTTCTCGGGCCAGTACTACCCCGTCCGTGGTGCGGATCACCTCCCAGGCATAATGTGGGGCCTGGTGGGAAAGGGGCTTACCGAACCTCCACATGACAGCGAGCAGCAGTAGATAGATCATGATGCAGGTACTAGTTTCACCTTTAGTGGGTCCTGGGTTGGTTTCACTTTCCACCTCCGGGGGCTGTCACCGCTGTCAGCCGCCTTCACTTGGGTGTGATGGATCCAATGTCTCTTCCCGGCTACCTTGACTGCTGAGGGGGTGCTGAGGACCACAGTGTATGGACCATCCCAGTGTGGCTCGAGCCCTCCGGGTTGGTGTCTTTTCACCCAGACTAAGTCGCCAGGGGAAAACCGGCTCGCCTCTCCTGCCTCCGGGGTGTCAGCATTTCGGTAAGCCTCTTGCTTGATCTGTTGTACTGATGTGGCAGCTTGCTGGAGCGCCTGCAAAGACTTAAGCAAATTACGGCTAGATAGACGGGCGACTTCTTCCTCCCCCAGCTTGGGCACCAACAGTGGTGGTCGCCCAAACATTATTTCAAAAGGGGTCAATCCTTGGACATACAGAGTGCACCTAGCTCGGAGAAGGGCAAAGGAGAGCAAACTTATCCAGTTCTCGCCAGTCTCTATTCTCAGCTTGGTTAATGTTTCCTTCAATGTCTGATTCATCCTCTCTACCTGTCCTGAACTTTGTGGCCTGTATACGCAATGCAATTTCCAAGTGACCTTTAATGCCTTAGCTGCCAATTGGGTGATCCTGGCGATGAACGCCGGGCCGTTGTCGGACCCCATGTAAAGTGGTAGGCCAAACCGGGGGGGGGGGGGGGGGGGGGTTCAGAGAGGAGCTTCTTAACCACTACCTGGGCTGTCTCAGTCCTGGTGGGGTAGGCCTCCGGCCATCCTGAGAAGGTGTCTATGAACACCAGAAGGTATCTGTATCCTCCCTGGCCCACTGGGAGCTCTGTGAAGTCAACTTCCCAGTGCTCCCCTGGGGTGCTTCCTCGGAACCTTACTCTAGGCGGGTCGGAGCGGGCTTGACTGGGGTTCACTTGGGCACACACCTGGCATCTCCGAGCCACATCCTTGGCCATCCTTTGTAGACTAAATAAATGATGTGTCTGTGTATTTTTAGAATTTATGATAAAAACGTAGGCACTTTTTTTTTAAAGAACTAATTTGTTGCTTTAGGCATTTTATGTATTAAAAATAGAAATGAAAAATGCATTTAATTTTTCTCCTTAAAAATGGTATGTGATTTCCTTATAATAGAATATACCTATATCTATAAACATCTGTATACGTTATCTACACTATCTACATTTTCCTTGAAAATTGTTAAAATGAAGTCTTATTCCTATAGACCAGTGGTTCTCAACCTTCTGGCCCTTTAAATACAGTTCCTCATGTTGTGACCCAACCATAAAATTATTTTTGTTGCTACTTCATAACTGTAATGTTGCTACTGTTATGAATTGTAATGTAAATATCTGATATGCAGGATGGTCTTAGGCGACCCCTGTGAAAGGGTCGTTCGACTGCCAAAGGGGTTGCGACCTACAGGTTGAGAACCGCTGCTATAGACAGATGTCATGAGTTTCTAGAATACTTTTTCCCATATTTAAAAAAGTTAAACATTCTTATTAGTGAATACTATAAAGTAAATATAATGTAAAACAACGACTAATGTTCTCCATAATAACACATCTAGAGATGGGCATCATGGGGAATTTAGAACTGGAAGAGACCCACCGGTGTTAATCACATACCCCACCTTACAGAGCTCCCTGCCCTCCCAGCTCGGGGTTTTTCCCTTCAAACATTTACTTACTGATTTAGGCCAAAGTGTCAGCATCAATTGTCATCCTTCATCATTTTGAGTACTTCTCCATCATGGCCATTGTGGTGAAACAGGAATTTTTAGGGGTGAAAAAGACAGGTTTTAGGAAACTTTAGAAGTTAAGGGGACCATGGAAGAAGCACAGGGCTGCAGAGCAGCAGAAGGTATATTTCCATAGAATGGGGGAGCTGAAAAGCTGCAACAGGTACATTTCCATAGAATGAGGGAGCTGGGAAAGCAAAAGGTCTATATTTACAAAATAAAGGGAAGGAAGCCCTTCATCCAGAAGAAGAAGAAAGCCCAAAGGGAATAGGAAAATAATAAGGAAGGAAGGGGTGGGGGAGAGAACTCACATGTCCCAAGTGAGGTTCAACCTTTGAGCTCAGGAGTTACTATAATAACCAGTCTAGGGGAATAGTGACCAATCAGAGGGGCCATCAGGGCACCAGGATCTGCAGCCTTTATAAGCCATAGGGAAAAGGGCACTCAGTGGGACCCTTTCTCCCTCCCCATGTGGGAGTCCATTCTGTGGGACTCTTCCCCCTCCCTCCATGGGAGTCTGTACTTGTTCTTCAATAAATCTCCACCTTTGCTATACCACTTTGTGTGTTCTCAGGGGCCTTCATTGGCGGGCTGTTCCAGGAAAAATCCCACAGAAATGCTTGGCATCCCAGGAAGAGGAAAACAGCCAAAGGTAGGATGGAGAAGATATTTTTTAACCCACTGAATTGTGTCAGATTACACACTTACTTAATCCTATGCCACAAGTTGTAACTCTTGATGTTGTTTTTTTCCTAGATTACTTTCAGTTTTTCCAGATTACTTCTTTAAAAAATATATTTTTATTGATTTCAGAGAGGAAGGAAGAGGATGAGAGAGATAGAATTACCAGTGATGAGAGAGAGTCATTGCTTGGCTGCCTCCTGCATGCCCCTCACTGGGGATGGAGCCTGCAACCTGGGCATGTGCCCCGAACAGGAATCGAACCTCAACCTCTTGGTTCATAGGTTGATGCTCAACCACTGAACCACCAGCTGGGCTAAAATGGTCTTTCTTAAGAGCCATTCACTTTTATTTTATTTTTTAAATTTAAATTCTTTATTGTTTAAAGTATTACATAAGTCTCCCCCCCCAACCCCCCGTCTGTGCCCACTGGTTATGCTCATATGCATGCATACAAGTCCTTTGGTTGATCTCTTAACCCCCTGCCCCCCCCCGCCCCCACCT
>NW_005356519.1:231430-283253 GCF_000412655.1 Myotis brandtii
CCCCCGCCCCCACCTTCCCTCATAGGTTGGACAGTATATTCGATGCGTCTATGTCTCTGGTTCTATTTTTGTTCATCAGTTTATGTTGTTCATTATATTCCACAAATGAATGAGATCATGTGATATTTATCTGACAAGAGCCATTCACTTTGAAAAAGTGGATATGGATCTCAAATTATATGCCAGTTGAGTTTTCTGGTCTTTTTCAAGTGCTTTATAAATGTAAAGGACTACTTGTATTTATTTTCTCATTATTATTAACCTGCACACAATTTGCCTTTTGCAAAGCTCTTGGATACACACACACACACACACACACACACACTTAAAGAAATACATGATTCTTTATTTCAGGTCATGAACTAAGCCCATTTGGCATAGTGTTGGATGGAAAAAAAACAACCAGGCCTGGTTCCTGTCCTGAAGGCATTTATCCTCTGGTTGTGACGGCCAGTTGGGTCCAGGCCCACCTCCTTCAGCCATACATTCTTCTTTCAGACGTCTCGGCACCCTTGATAATGTTCAGCTTATGTTTATACTCTATCAGACCAGATTTTATTTCTAGCGTTATTTTCTCTGTCTTGACCAAGGAGGGAAATACCCCAAGGCTGCCTCGGGGTGTTTGCAAGTTGTGCATCTGGCACTCGGCAAGGCTGCAGCTTGCTCAGCCTGCTCATCAGCACGGGGTGCCCTGACCACTGGTCTAGTCAGTGGTCGGCAAAATCATTAGTCAACAGAGCCAAATATCAACAGTACAACGATTGAAATTTCTTTTGAAAGCCAAATTTTTTAAACTTAAACTGTATAGGTAGGTACATTGTTATTAACTTAAGTAGGGTACTCCTAAGGCTTAGGAAGAGCCACACTCAAGGGGCCAAAGAGCCGCATGTGGCTCGCGAGCCGCAGTTTGCCGACCATGGGCTGGGTGATTTTTGCAGGTTGCCCATTTTATTTATTTTGTGTTGGTGTCAGTAGTTTAATACCCAGAGTTCTGGAGGAGGTCGCCTTACTTTTATCCCTAGGTACCAATCATATAAGATACAAATGAAAGAAAAACAAAGACCATACATTGTAAATATAAGCATATGATAAGGATTAGATGACTTGAAAAATGCATTCTTAAACTTCAGAGGTAGGCTCGCAATTGTGGAAATATGTGGTAGAGTCAGAACATTTGGTTTCTATGACCAGTTCAGTTACTTATTGATATTTTGATACTTGGTGGGTTATTTAACATTTAGGAGCCTATAGGAAGTGGAAACACCTGTTTTCTTGGATCTTTACACATCTCACAAGAATATGCAAGAGGGAGTGTGGTAGACACAAATGCTATATGCAGAGGTGAGGTCAAGTCGTCATCATGAACACAGGGCATTGGAGTGGTTTGGGAAGGAGAGTCCTGAGCTGGGGTTAAATATAGAATTTATTGGTGCATTAGACTGAAGGTAGGATCCATATTTTGTAACCATCTCTCCCTTAAACACTTAGATGTAGTGATGAACTCCCTGGTTTTGAAATGAATAAAAAAATAGGTAAAGTCTACAAATCCAGGGAAAAATGTAACATATATTGACCCAAGCTCTCAAATCAACAAATATATCCTTAGCATGCTCACTATGTGCCAGCCATAAAGGTAGACACTGAGTATATAGCAAGGAACAAGACAGAGTGGTCCTTGCCTTTAAAGGGTGCTGGCAGGGCAAGAAGATATTTAAAAATTGATTAAAAATATGGCCCTGGCCAGGGTGCTCAGTGGTTAGAGCGCCAGCTCATGTGTGGAAGGGTCGTGGGTTTGATTCTTGGTCAAGGGCATGTACCTGGGTTGTGGGTTTGCTCCCTGACTCCATCAAGGTGCGAGTGGGAGGCAACCAGTTGGTGTGTCTCTCTCACATTGGAGTTTCTTTTCCTCTCTCTCTCTTTCTCACTCTTTCCTTCCCTTCCACTCTCTCTGAAAAGCAATGGAAGAAAAAATATTAAGGAAAAAAAATGATGAAAAATGTGTTGCTTATTATAAAGAGATGTCGAGGTACATAATTAGGAATCTGACAATTGCTCATTTTAAGACTATTATTTAAATACATTAAAATACATTTGCAGAAACAGTTTCCTCTCAAAGGACTTTTAGAACAAAAATTGGCAGTTGATATGATTTGCCAGACTCCTCCTATTTTCTTCTGTTGAGAGACTTGTTTGTAGATTCTTTATGGTATTTTCTCACAGGGGCCTAACGTATGACAGCCTTTTCTAGGAAACATTGAGTGGCATTGCCAGCTTGGAGTTGTTTATTTTTGAAGAATTTATTAAACATTTACTAAGTGCAAGGAGATGCCTGTAGAAATGCACTCGCCACACGGTCCACAGACACGTGCACTTGAACTCTGGTGAGACCAAACTGAGATGTGCTTTAAAAAGTTCTCAAATTTTTCAAATCAACAAATATATCCTTAGCATGCTTACTCTGTGCCGGCCATAAAGATAGGCACTGAGTATATAGCAAGGAACAAGACAGAGTGGTCCTTGCCTTTAAAGGGTGCTGGCAGGGCAAGAAGATATTTAAAAATTGATTAAAAATATGGCCCTGGCCAGAGTGCTCAGTGGTTAGAGCATCAGCCCATGTATGGAAGGGTCGTGGGTTTGATTCTTGGTCAAGGGCATGTACCTGAGTTGTGGGTTTGCTCCCTGACTCCATCGAGGTGCGAGTGGGAGGCAGTTGGTGTGTCTCTCTCACATTGGAGTTTCTTTTCCCCTCTCTCTTTCTCACTCTTTCCTTCCCTTCCACTCTCTCTGAAAAACAATGGAAAAAATATCCTTAACAAAAAAAATTGATGAAAAATGTGTTGCTTATTATAAAGATGTCCAGGTGCATAATTAGGAATCTGACAGTTGCTCATTTTAAGACTATTATTTAAATACGTTAAAATACATTTGCAAAAACAGTTCCCTCTCCAAGTACTTTTAGAACAAAAATTGGCAGTTGATATGATTTGCCAGACTCCTCCTATTTTCTTCTGTTGAGAGACTTGTTTGTAGATTCTTTATGGTATTTTCTCACAGGGGCCTAACGTATGACAGCCTTTTCTAGGAAACATTGAGTGGCATTGCCAGCTTGGAGTTGTTTATTTTTGAAGAATTTATTAAACATTTACTAAGTGCAAGGAGATGCCTGTAGAAATGCACTCGCCACACGGTCCACAGACACGTGCACTTGAACTCTGGTGAGACCGAACTGAGATGTGCTTTAAATATAAGTCACATCCTGCATGTGGAAGAGTTAATATGAAAAAAGAATGTAAAATATCTCATTAGTAATATTTTTGCATCGATCATATGTTGAAATTATAATATTTTGGATTTATTGGTTTAAATATATCGTTACGATAAATTTTACTTGTTACTTTTTACTTTTTTTTGGCATGTGGCTACGAGAAAATTTAAATTATACGTGTGACTCACATTTGTGGCTTATATTAGCTTTCTCCTGAACAGTGCGTTTTTAGACATTAATATGATAGGGAGACAGACACGGAAGCAAATCATTAAAAGTCAGTGGGACAATGCTTTAAGGGAGATACCTGGGAAGGATAGAGGGTGTGGCCAATTTGCTGGTGTGCTTAGGAAAAGATTCCAAAAGGTGGGCCACGAGATTAATTTTAAATGCACAATAAGATTTTTAAAAGAAAACTGGGAGGGGAGGCAGGCCAGGAAGAGAGAGAAGTATGCATAAGGCAGGGAAAAGACCCGTGACTCTATGAAAGCATCTACCTTTAAGGGGGACAGAGAAAACGAGCCCAGAAAAAGCAGAAGGAAACTATAGAAAATTTTCATAGCATTCCATGATGTAACTAAAATTTAATTTAACTTATTTAGAATGTTATTTATTTGCCTTTCAATCTGAATGACAAGAATTATTTTTCTTACACAAATTACTCCAATGTCATGAATGCATTATCTGAGGCACCACCAGATGGCACTGTGCCCTAGGATTGAAAAGCAGGTTGGCAAGAAAAAGTGGCAATTTCTTGGCTCAGCAGTGGCCTAAATTTTCCAAGAATACTTCCTGTCATGTTTGAGCATGTCAACTCAATATATATGTGTCTATTTACGTAAAAATTATATACCTGATGCTGCACTAATATGTTATGTCAACTTAAGACATACGTATAGAAAAATTGAAATATACAAGGCTATGATCAAGATTAAACTTAAGTTCTAATGTCTTCCCTACCCTTCATTGGGTTATTTGTGTGTGCCTCACTCTTGAAAGAACACTGATCCATTTCATGGATTTTATCTTTTTAAAGATGAAAGTAACACGCAAAAGTCTAAAACAATATATTTTTACTACGAGAGGGAATAAAATATGCATTGCAGTCGCATACCAATGCATGTACAGCACTAAAACTAAGTGACAAGACTTGTTGGCTTAAGGATCTTTATATTTTTCAATTCTAAACCAGATAGGATCTAATATATTTTGTTGTTTAAAAGTCACAGGTTAAAATTTTAAAAAGTAACTATAAACAAAAAACCCCCCAAAGAATGGCCTAAATGATATAAATAGATTAGTGGTGGTGCTCATGCCAAATAAATATGTAGAACTGAGTTTTAGTAAAAGCCCTCCTAAACCAAAAGCAAAGAAGAACCTTATCCTGACCTTTTTAGAGGAATACAAGTAATTGCTTTTGCCCTGATTTCTATAAGTAGTTTTTGTTGTTTTTTAAAAGATGACAGACTTTTGGATTTTGCAGAGCATGTGACCACCAGGATCAGACCATCCTTGCTGGTCAGGTGATCCCTGGGGGTCCATTCAGCTGTGGTGGAGGCAGTCTGGATTACAGAGAGATAAACATAAACCCACTCCTGTGATTTGGGGGTGAGGGTCAGATTTCAGAGAATAAGGATTATGAGGTAGGCAGGGACTCCAAAAGGTATCAACTAGGGAAGGATAATTCCTGGTAATTATACTTGTGCAATATTTTAAATCTTTTTTGTAAGACGTACAGTATGGTATTAAACACAGCTGCAGGAAGAGTTAGTAGCCTCCATCATCACAATAATACTCTTCTAACCAGTTTATTCAATAGTCTTAACTCACTGAGCTTCAAACAGAAAACAGACTGGTTAATGAAGATTATGTTTCTGGGAGAGGTTGAAGCAGCAATTAGGTCATGTATTAAATCTAAGTTTGGTATGGGCTTTAGCACAAGTGATGCCATTTTGGGCCTGTGGTTTTCTCTTTAACATGGTTTACCAAACAAAGCAAGGAGCAAACTTTAGGGGTGGTAGGCAATTAAGCTGAAAAGAAGCAATAATTTCTTGTTCAAATCCTTGTATTAATTGTCTATTAATTGAAGCACAATTTTGTAATTACCTTTGGAATGCATTTATTTATTTATTTAAATTTTAATTTTTTGGTTTGCATTGGTCCTTGTAAGGACCTGGGGAGTTGAATTTACAGCTCTAGAGGAGCCTTATCGAGTGAGTTATCCCCAGGGAGTTGGGGGTTGGCTATCCCAATTGTACTGAATCTGGAGGAAGTCAACATCTTCATGGCTTTGGGGGTTGCAGTCTGTTACAATGAGTGAATGAAGGACTGTGTAGATAATTTTTATTTATTTAAAATTCACAACAAGAGGAAATAACATAAAAGGGACTTGATGAGTTAATTTTTGCCCCTCAGGAAGCACTGTCTCAGAACCTGGCTCACCTAATTCTGCTGATGACTCAACTTCCCAGGGCACTCCATTCCGGAAAGTGAATTATGCAATAAGAGTAAGTTACACAGGTAACAGAGAGAGATGACCTCCTTAGTGCTGTATTTAAGCCAATGTTTTACCACCTTTTCTGTCTGTCATTCCTCAGATATGTCAGATTAGGTCAACACAAAGAGCTACACTTTTCTGATGAGGACATGGTTGCCATGTTAGCTTCTCTTGCCCTTGACTGTGCTATTTTGAAGATCAAATTCTTAAATTTCCCAGACTTTGAATTCAAGAAAAAACTCAATTGCAGGTTAGCTTTGTTAAAAAAACCCCCCCACAAAATTCATCCAAGTAAAATTTGCAGATTTAATTGGCTTTATTGAAAGATTCATGAATGGGGCAGTATCCTATCTAGCAAATAGAAGGGAGCTCCATTGAATTGTGGAAAGTGGGGCTGGGGATGGGGGCAGGAAATTATTAGCAAAGAATGCATTATTTCAGGCAAGGTCACCCTTTTAAGGGGGAATAGAAGAGGTCTCTCAGGGCTTTACCTAGCCTAGTGCTGACCAGGAAGTTCTATGTTGGCGGGTTAGAGGTTACATTTCTGGGGAAGCTTGAAACTGTAATGAGGTTAGGTATTAAGTCTTGGTTTACTGATGTGGGGCCTTAACACAAGTGACTTCAATATGGGCCTGTTGTCTCTCTCCTTTTTTAAAGAACAGCCTAAAGGGTGTACAATGCCCTGGCAGGACTTCTTATGAGAAATATAAACATAACACCATGTTTGTGACATTAATATTTTCATGGCTTTGTGGGTAGGCTACATGTGGGATATATACTGATCCCTGTGATTCCACTAGACCAAACTCCATCAGCTTTGCTTTTAATTATGATTGATTGATACTGATGCATTTCCATTGTCTTACTGGGCTCCTTTGGGATAAAAGTTCCAAAATTTTAATATTAGCCTAGGACACATGCACATTTAGGATGGAACTGAGATTTTAAGATCAAGCGCCTTACTAGGCAACATATAATTTTCAACATGACAGTACTTAACAGAGTATACTCTCTAAATATTTCCTATTGTACTTCCGTGTTCTGCAGACTTTTTTTTGGGGGGGGGGGTAAGGCACTGATATTAATGAACAATTTTATTTATATATCATGTACATCTATGTTATTTAAATGCATCATGGTATTATTTTATCATGAAATCAAAATACATACAAAATAATAACTTCTGACAGGATGAGGTAAAAAAACAAACAAATATAAATCAAAGCTCTGATCATTTCTTCTTGCCTGTCCTGGGATTTGTGTTCTCTGCTTGGACTATGCTGAGGTTCACAAACTCAGCATTGGCTGCACCTTTCCCATAGCTCTGCAAATAAAAACAAGAACCATGTCATCATTCTGGAAGGAACTTCTCAGAGTCTGCTTGTCCAACTTCTTGTTTTTTAGGCACAAGTATGAGATTACTTCTAAGGTGAAAATTAATTAGTTCTCAAAGTTCTACATTTTGAAGGGACTTGCTCACTCATGTGTGGGAGTAGAGTTCTCCCTAATAAGTGGGAAAACACATACGCGGTGACATCACTCTGTGATTCATGCCCCACTGTGTGGCCCTCTGTTTCCATAGAACCAAATGTTTGCTTGAGAGCTGGTGATGCCCAGGACCTGGGGAAATTGTGTCTGTGTCCAGGATCCCTGTTCTGTAGCCTGAGTCACAAGCACACAAAACCAGGGGATGGTTAGGCAGACACCTAAGGCCAGGATGGAACCTGTTAATAGACACAGCTTCATTTGGTCCCTCTCTGGCAGCTCCCATAGCTACTCCCAATCCACAATCAGACGGAATGGAAAGGTACATTCATTTATTTGTCCCGTAATAATTGAAACTAACCTGAGCACAGCTTGTTCAAATGAGGAACAGATAGGGCATTTATTTAAAGCAGCTTTGAGAGCCAGAGAGGAAACTTGTGTGCCTCCTATTTCCATTTGCTACTGATGTGTCTAGGCCTTGTTACCATGGCTTCTGAGAGCTTCCACCCAGACACCAGGCGGGAATGGGTCCCCGTGGGGATGCTTTCTCTGCTTGCAGATGGCTCTTGTTCAGCATCTTTCTCTTTCCCAAGGCTGTTTACTCCTCGCTTAAGAATTTTTTTTAAATTTCACATCTTTTTTTAGTAGAGCTCAGAAAGTTTTACAGTTTTCTCAGACATCACTTCATTTGAACTTCATAACCCTCCAAGGTGGATAGAACAAGGTGTGGGTGTCTTCCTTTTATGGATAAAGAAACAGAGCCTTAGAGAGGTTCAATGGCTTCAGTAAGCTGCAGAGCTGGGAGAACACTGGTCCTCTGATTCTTCCCACAGAGTCAGAAAAATTATAGCACAGGAAGTACACTTTCTTATAGCATTAGGCATATTCAGATTAATTCTAGTTTATATTTTATTTCAGCTGAATATGTTGCAGTTCATCTATTGCTGTCCTGGAGTTCATTTAGATGGGGTCACCTGGTCCTAATATAGATGCCTCCGCTGCATTTGTAGCCATCCTCCCAGCAGAACTCATTAGCCTGGTGCCAGGAAATTGATGATAAAAACAGGACGTGTGCAGTGCCATCTTAAGAAGCCCCCTTTTAAATAAAACTATTGGAAATGTGTCCTTCACTACAGAGGACATTTAGCTGCCCTGCAGAGGGACTGTAGGACTGTACGCCCTCTGGCCACTGGCTGTCACAAAGATAAAATTGACAGCATAAGAGACCAGCCAGCTAAGTGAGATATTTAAGCCAACAAACAGCTTAAACACTCTTAGGTCATTTTGCTGTACTTTATGGGGCAGTTTTGTTTGGGGAAAGTGAATGATTTCCCTCTGGCTTCCTAAATCAAGATGCCTCGGACTCTGTCTGCTTTGGTGTTTGTTTCTTTGTGCCTGGATATGCCTATTTTTTCTACATCTACTCCTAGTTCCCTGTCTTCATCTCTCTCCTCCTATAGTTCCCTTTTTTGTTTCTCTCTCATTTTCTTTTATATTATCTGTCACCTTAATTTACACATAATTATCACTAACAGATTAAAAATCATATTAATGATGAGGACAATTTAGAACAATTTTCTTTAAGAATTTTTAGTCATTCTCTGTGTGAGAGACTGAAATTTATGTGTTGACATGCTATATCCTTAATCCGAGACCCCAAATGGATAACCGAAATATACTTCTGTCTTGCTCACAGAACCTCTCCTGCATAAATGCCCTGATATATTTCTTTACAAATAACTCTGCAATTCCAATCACACATATTTGCATAGATCATAACAGAATCTTGCAAAATATACTTTCTTTCCCAGGAGTGTCTGCATAGGAGGAGGAGGCCAGCAGGTGTCAGCCTCACTCAGTAGGAGAGCCGAGAATGGCTCCATTTGCAGTATTTCTTTAAGACAGTTTACTTTTTTTTTGAATGAACTTTTGAAGAACCAGAGTTAAATTCTTGTTTGTTTTAAGCAAACTCTGGGTTGGTTTAAAGAGAAAGTAGATCATCTCAATCCTGTTTCACCACACCCCCGAAGTGCTATACTTTTAACAAGAGATTGGTCTCTTATTAAAAAACACAGCTATTGGATGGAGGTCTAACCTCATTATTGTCTGGGCTTGCGTATCAGTAAACAGGTGATTTAAATTTCATTGTTACCTGCAGGGTGATTGATTCATGATAGAAAACAGAGCTCCATGGAGTGTGCCTTGGCATATGTACAGCAGTATCCCAGCCCCTGGGATTTGGAGGTAGTCGTCAATGCATCAACCACACACCCTCACAGCCCACTTGCAGATGAGAAAGCAGAAGCCTAGAAAATATTAGTTCCAAGACTCGCAGCTGTGGGGAGGAAGATCTGAGTTAGAACTAATGTCAGGAGCTGGTCTTCAATGGGCCTGTATGATAAATTGTTATTTGAGTCTAAAACGAGGGGCCATGTTGTTGACCTTGGGGATTGTCTGGCATCCATGCTCTGTTCCCCTGGTGTCACCACGTTCAGATTGAGAGGGCAGAAGCCACATGAGGCTGGAGTGGGCTGTCAAAACCTGTGCCGGTTCACAAGTGATTATCTTCAGTGTAATCCCCATAGCAACGTAGCCAAGTGCGGCCCAAGGCGGGATGATAAAGATGCTTATGCTGGAGAAGGAAAGAAAATCCTAGGGACAGCTTGATGGAGGAGGGGTTGTTTTGCAGTCAGCTCACAGCGTTGCTTCTCCTTAGGCAGCCGCCACAGCCTGTGTGAGAGGGGCCTGTGGGGCCTGTTGTTTACATAATCAACCGAAAGCACTTATCCTTGTCTAGCTGACTAGCGAGCCAGAAGTCACTTTTTCTAGCTCCTGAAGGTATTTAAAGATGAAGGACGCTCTGCCAGCCAATCCCTGCCTTTGCTGGGGGGTTCAGGAAACTGGAGCAAGCAGCAGAGGCCAAGGAACAGATGCTCAAGGTGTTTTTTCTGGAGGAGCATACTTGCCAACTTTGGCGGAGGAGAGCAGGCTCCACAGACATGGGGACAGGCTCAAGGCAGGCCTCCTAAGAATGGTTGTCCTTATGTCTTTGAAAGTGGTTTATGGATGTTACGTTTTTTCTTTTCCTTTTTTTTAAAAAAAATATATAGTTTATCAATTTTTACAGAGAAGAAGGGAGAGGGATAGAGAGTTAGAAACATCGATGAGAGAGAAACACCGACCAGCTACCTCCTGCACCGGAGGCGCATACTTGCCAACCTTGGTGGAGGAGAGCAGGCTCAACAGACCTGGGGACAAGCTCAAGGCAGGCCTCCTAAGAACGGTTGACCCTGTGTCTTTGAAAGTGGTTTGTGAATGTTACGTTTTTAAAAATGTTTTTAGTTAAATGGCATGTCTCTCTAAAGCAGAGGATTCAGGTGCCTTTGATAGAGGCCACTAGGTAGTGCCCCAGTCTGGCCAGTTAATAGCCGCGTGGGAGAGACACATGGAGGCGAGTTGCTTGTATCTTTAAGGAAGAGCTTGCTGGCCGGCTGTGGGGACTGCTGTTAGCAGAGAGCCCGGAGAGCCCATGGTTGTCATATCCATCTGTGTCTGCCTCACCTGCAGGGAGTGGCTCCCTCTGCCAAGAAGCCCACCTCCAGTGACCGAGATGGGGAGGGGGGTAAAGGCTAGCCAGCCATTTTCACCCAATGTGGCCCTACTCACCAGAGCTCCCAGCTGGGTTGGCCAAGGCTTGTTGGACATCCAAGTTCCTCTTTTCCCTTTGCCCAATCCAACTTTGTCCCCTACCCTTCACAGGTATTGATCCAAAATCCATCTTAGCATCTGTTTTTGGGGAACCCAACCTGCAACAACCAACTTATCTCTTCTGTTTGGAGAACTTTATGGCCCCAAAAGGTAAATGGCTAAAAGCCTTTTGTGATCATTTAACTTTTCAGTAATACTTACATAAGAAAGGAAGTATTTACAAATCTCAGAAAAGAAAAAAAAATAGTTATCTAGAATTAGGACTATAAAATAGTCAGTTGACTCTCAACATAGTCCACATCACAATTTTTACAATTCAAGGAGAGGGTTCTTGAATTGTTGATTTATGACACCTCAAAAATCTCACAGCTAAGGTTTTCACAGCCAGTTCCTCATCGACAAATGGCCCCAAAAGCTTTCCACATGTTCCTAGTTGTGCTTTGTGGCTCCATGAACCTTCCTAGGTAGTCTCAAAATACCAGCGCATTGCCTCCCTCTTGTTGGGGGTGGGGTCAAGGTTCTCTCCTTAGAGATTTCCTGCAGAGGGGTAGAAACAGGGGGAAGAAGAAGTGGGTGGAGAGGGTATCTCTAGGGCACCAGGCTCCACTCTATGGCCCTGGCGACATTGTTTCCAGAGACTGCTGGATCTGTACTTGAGCCTTAATGACCTAATTGGGTAGTTTAGAATCGAACGGATTGGGTCAGAAAAAAGAAAACATCTGAAGGAATAAGTAATCTCACCTTGAAGGTGCTGCACAGGTAAGGGGCAGCGATAATGAGCAACTGATTCATGGCACTGGTAAATTTATTTTTGAATTGATAACATATTCGATGTAATCTAAAAAGTAATAAACATAGGCAACAAATTGGGTTACAAACATATGCAACAAATTGGATTACATGAAATCTGAAAAATTTATAATTTGAAAGGTACAGAGATTTAAAGGAACAATTCAGCCCAAGTCAGAATCAGAACAGTTTTTAATATGATACCAAAGGGTGATAGTCCGCATCACACAGGGGCTGGATTTTGTGTGTTTGTTATGACTAAGATAGCATCTTGTCCTTATCTGTATCTCAGGAAGCGTTCTTATTAGAACCATCTCCTAGAAGAAAGCAAGTTATATTAAAAATATTGAAACATGAGTCAGTTTTCAGTATTGCAGAATGATGAAAAAGCAAATATATGAATCCTGAAAAATGTAGTGAGAGTAGACACTTAAAAAAAAATAAAACAGATGACAAAGAAGAGTTGGTTTTTGTTTCTGGAATTAAGCCGTTTTCCTAATAATATATGGATATAGTTCTGTCATAAAAATCTGGTTGAGGCTTTACTCAGTAAGTTGTTAAAGCTGTTTTGCTTTCTCTAACATGGTTCTCTTAAATTTCATCTGATAAGTAAAAAGAAAAACGTCACAAACTTTTTACAAAAGGAAACTCTCCTTTTCCTCAGTGATGATTTAAAACATTCAAAACCATTGTCTCACAATGCCGTGAATGAAAGTCTCAGAACTATGAGTTTTGGATTCTGATACATTTCCAGGATGTTTGACCCCCACATGGGAGTTGGATGTTTAAACTAAGTGGTGTTGCTTTAGGGGTGCTCCAATTGGCAATGCAAACATTTCCTTTGTTGGACTTTAGGCTTTCATAGCATCTCCTAAATAAAATATGCTGGACTTAAAGTCAGTGGGTCTCACCATGTGTTGGCTGGGCTTCTTAGCTAGGTCCATATTATGACAGTCAGGGAGCATTTAGTCTCAACTGGCCCATTAGAACATATACACCACCCCCCAACACCATTTCTCATTTTATTTACTTTCTGACCTTTGAAAGCGTCTCCGCTGTGCACCCTCATGGTTTCTTCCTTGATTCTACCATTAGTGTTGCTCTCTGCTGGCTAATTTTTTTCATTCATCCTATCATTTCTGGCTTTTATTTGCCTATTCGTGTCAATGTTCCTTTTTTAAAAATTATTACTATTTTTAATATACTGAAAAGAATTCTTACCATGCTCACTCGAAAGTGCTAGTGGCAATTTTCGAGGTCTTGATTGAACTCAATCCACATTTCAACTGCCAGTATTCTACTTAAAAGAAATGTAATTATTCAGCTTTATCCTCTCTAAAAGATAGTAGGGAAGGCAGAGAAAAGGACACAATTTTTAGCAATTAACAAACCACAGGAAAAAGTTCGTACTGGGTCACCAGGGAATATCAGGGCAGTTAGGAGAAGTTTATCTTCTCATTGTTTTTCATTTGATTATATGTTGAGTATCATTGGCTCAGAAGTTTTCCATTCCCATCAGAGATGTTCTCATTTTGTCATAAAACTTCAATTGAGTCTCTTAATTTGTTTCCTTTGGTCTATCATGCTAATGTCCAGAGGAGTCATAAAGAGACTGTAGGAGACCCCCGTCCTCTGTAGTTGCCTTCTCCTTCAGCAGGCCTTGATCAGATGTTTGTGACTCTCATCAGAGCAGTAAAATGCTGACATTAAGAAAGAGAACCCAAAGGAGCAACATTATCCTTGGGCTTCATTGTCAACAATTTGAAATGTAAAAACAAAACTGAACCCATGACTGTCATCTTTGGAAAGGTAACTACTTTGGAGAACTTGGTCCTCTGGGCTTTGGGGGAAGAGTTCCGAATGCTTCAGAGATACAGCACTTTCTCTAGACCAGTGGGGTAGCTTGTTCCATTTGCTTTGCTTTTTGCCACCTAGCAGAGTCTGACCTGTGGATTCAAATCTAGGTGGAAACTAAATCTCTCTTCCTTCTGTTCATTTTATCTACCTTTTGTTGCGTCTACTGAGAGAGCAACGTTTTTAATATGTAAAAATAAACATTTACGTATGTTTATATTTATTTTACCATGCACAAATTTTCTTCGTTACATATCATAAAGTTCACTGGTAGGGCATAAATATATGTTTTTTTAATTTGGAAAAAAATTTCAAACTTACAGAAAAGTTGCTTGAATAAGAATAGCACAAAGGGCAACAGTTAACCCTTTACCCAACTTCATCTATTGTTAACATTTTATGCAATTTGTTTGATCATTTGTGCACTCTCCTTTCTCTCCATGTGTATATACACACATATATATGCATTATTATATCTGTATAATAATGTGTATGTGCACACATAATATTTTGTTTTTCCTGAAGCATTTGAGAATAAATTTCACACACCACGACCCCTTAAACAGGTTAGTGCTTTTTACAGTTGAGGGTATTCTCTTACATAACCACAGGGCAGTTGTCAACTTTGAAAATAAAACATTTAATAAAACATCTGATTTGTATGTGAATTTTCCTACTGCACCATTGATGTTCAGGATGAAGACTAGGGAGGGACAGGTATTGCAGGTAGTTGTTTTGTGTCTCTGATCTCTGAAGGCTTCCAAGGCCTTTCTTTGTCCTTTGTGACATTTTTGAAGCTGGAGTCCCCCACTTTTTTAAAAACAGGAGTTTCCTCGTTGTGGTTTTGTCTGATGTTTCCTCACGATTAGACTCAGGCCATGCGTTCCTGAGGGGAATACTGTACACATGACACTGTCTGCTTCTCAGACAGTCACGCCTGGAGGCACAGGATCCATCTGCCTCTCCTCAGTGATGTCAACTTCCATTCGACATTCGCAATGTATCTACTTCAGTGTCTCCATGTGTAGTTACTATTTTCTCCCTTCCCACTAATAAGCCATTTTTGGAGAGATCCTTTGGAACCATGGAAGTATCCTGCTCCTCATTAAAATTTCCCCTTAGGTTTTGCCCGAATTGACCTTTGTTATGACGGCTACACAATAATGATGGTCCATCCAGCACTCCCTCCTGTTTACTGGTCCAAGAACCATCCCTTCTCCCTCACACATGTGGTTCTGCATTATCTGTATGGACTCGTGGCTACCTGTTTCCCTCCCCACCACTCCTGACCCCCAATGGTCTATAAGTATTATCCTCAGTAGTTTAGAGCTCAGGTTGCCCCAGACTGGCCAGTGAGGGTCCCTTCAAGCTGGCTCCATGCACCGGTGTCTCACTGCCATTGTTCTTTTGTGCACATCCTTATCTTCTGGAAAAACAAAATTTTCCAGGCTCATCCTGAAGTTCCTCTTCTCCAGTCTTGCTTTCAGTGACTTCTGCAGGACCCCTGGCTCCTTTAGTGGGCAATGGTGTCACAGATCATGGTGTGTGCACTAGCTGGCTCATTGCTCCTGGAATGTCTCTGCTTCTAGACCTTTTAGTGGACAGAGCCAGGAGATATGTACATGCATGTGATACACACATATAAGCACACTTGTACATACAGAAACACACATGACATGCAGATACACACACACACACATATATATATTTATATATATATACATATTTTGGATAGCCTGAGTCTACACCAATATCTCCAATTTCAATTTATCTTTCTGGTCTTTCCTGTTTCATATTTAAAAAAATTTTAAATTCTCACCTGCGGATATTTTCCCACTGGTTTTCAGAGAGAGTGGAAGAGAGGGAAAGACAGAGAGAAATATCAATGTGAGAGAAACACATTGATTGGTTGCCTCCTGCATGCTCCCCGACCAGGGCCCGAGCCTCCTGCAACCAAGGTATGTGCCCTTGATTGGAATCAGGACCCTTTGGTCTGCAGGCCAACGCTCTATCCACTAGGCCTCCTGCAACCGAGGTATGTGCCCTTGATTGGAATCGAATTCAGGACCCTTTGGTCTGCAGGCCAACGCTCTATCCACTGAGCCAAACTGGCTAGGGCTTTCCTGTTTCATATTTACATACTTCTTCTTTCATAGCAATAATCCTAGCTTCCTAAAACACCAAGACATTTACTCATTTGCCCGATTCCATAATACATCTGAAAAAGTGTCAGAACACCTTCACTCATGTCTACTACAATCAACAGAACTAATGAAGAGTTCAGGATCTCTAGTTTCCAATTTTCCCATCTCCCCACCCTGTCCAAGACAGAGTGCATGCAGGGCATATAGTCAAAACTGTGTTTGTAAGTTACTCAAATTTGTGTTTTTTTCCCTCTCCCTACATTGTAGTTATGGTATTCATATGAAATACAGTTGGGTTCATTTGTTCCAATTTCTTACTGTTTTTGTTTTTCTTTTATTGATTTCCTTTTTTGAAGGTAAAACATTATTGTGCTCCCAATAGTCAAAACTTACAAACAGGTATAATCAGGGAAATGCCCTTCTCTCAAATGTCCCTTGCACCCTCTTCTTCATTCCCTATAGCCATGATTTTCAACTGGCATGCCACAAGAATTTTTAAAACATGCAGTACCTGACTGTTTAGTCAGGAGCACTGACCTCCTTTTCCTTATGGTCAAATAAAAAAAAATAACAACAGCCAAAACAATAGCCATCAGGTGTGAAGGAATAAAAATTATACCTATTTTTTTTTGTCAGATGGCAAAAAATATAATATAGTTTTTGGTGTGCCACAGAATTTTAATAATTAGTTTGTGTGCCAGGAGATGAAAAAGGTTGAAAATCACTGTCCTATACGTAACCAACTTAATTGTTTCTGTTTTTTCTTTCCTGTGACTTGTTTTTGGAAAGATAAGTAGATATATGTACATTTTCTTCCTCTTCTTTGTTAAGCAAAGTTAATGGTACGAGATATAATCTTTTATGCTTTGATTTTTCACTTTGTAAGATCTCTTAGACATTATCTATCACCCCCCATCAATTCAGAGAGCTTCTTCATTCTTTTGTTCAATGGGATAGTATTCATTGTATCGGGGTTTATTCAGCAATCTCCTAGGCTCGGATGTTTAGGCAGTTTCCAGTATTTGGAAATTACACATAATGCTGCGATGAGTAAACTGATGCATGTATTTGTTATATTGTTGGAGGGATATCTTCAGGATCAATTGCATATGCAATTTTGTTAGATATTACCAAATTCCCTTCACAGTGTTTGTATCATTTTGCCTTCCCAGCAATAATGTATGAAAGTGCCTGTTTCCTCACAGTTTCAGCAATGATTGTATTGTTAAGGTTTTGAATTATTCCCAATCTAATGGGTGAGAAGTATATCTCATTGTAGTTTCAGTCCGTGTCTCTGTTATTATGAATGAAGTTGAACATCTTTTCAAATGCTTCAGAATCAATTTTTTCTCATTTTGTAAGTTGTCTGTTCATATTTTCTGCCCATTTACCTTATATGTTTTTTTTATATTTCCTCCCCTCAATAATTTTAAAAAAATTTTTTAGAAGTACTAGCACTTTATCTGTGATATATGTTGCAAATACAGTTGTTTTATTGTACCCACATGGGATTTGGTTCCAGAACCCCCTCTTTTCATCCCAGTTGGATACTAAAATCTGTGGATGCACAAATTCCTTATACAGTTGACTTTTGAAGAACTCAAATGTCATTGGGGCCTATTCTTCACACAGTTGAAAATCTGCATATGTTTTGACTTTCCCAAAACTTAAAATACTAATAACCTTCTGTTAACCGAAGCCTTACTAATAAAGTTAACAGCCAATTAACACATATTTTCTGTTATATGTATTACATACTGTATTCTTACAACAAAGTAAGCTAGAGAAAAGAAAACATTATTAAGAAAATATGAACTTTGTTTTTTCAAATTGTCACAAATCTCCAAAATTTCTCCCAATATGTTTATTGGAAAAAACCCATGTATAAGTGGACCCACGCAGTTCAAACTCATGTCTTTTAAGGGTCCACTGTATAAAATTCCAAAGCGCAGAGAGAAAAAACTGTTTTCGATCCATAGTTGATTGAATCTACAGAGGGGAAATCCGACTGTATTTTATCTTAGTTTGTACTTCCTTAGGTGACTTTATTTTAGACCTCGTACAAATTTTAATTTAGGTAAATTTAATATGCTTGTTCAATTGCATGCTGCTTTTTAGTCACAGTTGCAAAGACTTTTCCTTCCTGGATTATAGAGAAACTCAGTTATCTCTCTTTCTCCCTGGTCTTGTATTTATATATACAGTAGGTGCTGGGGTCCAACCCCGGCAGGTCCAGGGGTCCCCAAAGGTGTGGACGGAGTCGGCGAAGAAGGAATGACACGGAGACAGAATACAGTTGTTTTTTTGTACCCACATGGGATTGGTTCCAGAACCCCCTCTTTTCATCCCAGTTGGATACTAAAATCTGTGGATGCGCAAATTCCTTATACAGTTGACTTTTGAAGAACTCAAGTGTCATTGGGGCCTATTCTTCACACAGTTGAAATTCTGCGTATGTTTTGACTTTCCCAAAACTTAAATATTAATAACCTACTGTTGACCGAAGCCTTACTAATAAAGTTAACAGCCAATTAACACATATTTTCTGTTATATGTATTGCATACTGTATTCTTACAACAAAGTAAGCTAGAGAAAAGAAAACATTATTAAGAAAATATGAACTTTGTTTTTTCAAATTGTCACAAATCTCCAAAATTTCCCCCAATATGTTTATTGAAAAAAATCCATGTATAAGTGGACCCACGCAGTTCAAACTCATGTCTTTTAAGGGTCCACTGTATAAAATTCCAAAGCTCAGAGAGAAAAAACTGTTTTCGATCCATAGTTGATTGAATCTACAGAGGGGAAATCCGACTGTATTTTATCTTAGTTTGTACTTTCTTAGGTGACTTTATTTTAGACCTCGTACAAATTTTAATTCAGTTAAATTTAATATGCTTGTTCAACTGCATGCTGATTTTTAGTCACAGTTGCAAAGACTTTTCCTACCTGGATTATAGAGAAACTCAGTTATCTCTCTTTCTCCCTGGGCTTGTATAGTTTTTTTTTTTTAACATTGAGATCTCTGATTGTGAAACACTATATTTATATATACAGTAGGTACTTGCCAATATTTGGCTGTGCTAATATTTAATATTTGTTTTTTGACTTTGGCTCCTGACACAGAACTCCAAAATTTCTCGGAATTTCCTGGGTGATAGAAACGTCTTTTGTTCTGAGGTGACTCTTGCTGGGCTCCTGGATGGGAACTGGTCACTAGAAGGACCAGCCATGATTAGAGTCTTGCAACTTTTAGCCTCAGCCCCATCCTCCAGAGAGGTGGAAGGGCTGGAGATGAGTTAATACACGAGCATGCCTATGTAAAGTATGGGGCTTGGAGAATTTCTGGGTTGGAGAACATAACCACATGCTGGAGGGTAACCACCCCAAATTCATGGGGACAGAAGCTACTGCGCTCAAGACCTAGAGCCTGCCCTATGTATCTCTTCATCTAGCTGCTCATCTGTATTCTTTAAAATATCCTTTGTAATAAATGGTAAATAATATGTTTTCCTGGGTCCTGTGAGCCACTTTAGCAAACTATCGAATTTGAGGAGAGAATTGTAGGGACCTCTGATTTATAGCCAAGTAAGACAGAATTTGAGAACCTGAGAACCTACCACTGGTGTCTGAAGTGGGGGCAGCCTTGTGGGACTGAGCCCTTAGCCTGTGGGGATTGTACTAACTCCAGACAGTTAGTGTCAGAACCGCTTGGTGTGGAAAGCCATCCACCTGCTGTTAGTGGTATTGTGATGTGGTGGTAGTGTGAGAGTAGAAAGCAGAAAAACAAGAGTTGTCCCTATTAATCTCCCTGGTTCATTTGGAATTTATTTTAGTGTGTGGTGTGAGGAATGGTTCTAATTTTCTCTTTTTCCAAATGGCTAATCAGCTGCCCAGCATCATTTATAAAAAGACTGTCTTTACTTCAGTGACTTGATATACCACTTATATCATGTGCTAAATTCTATAGTAGTTAAGCCCTACCTTTGGCAGTCACTAGATAGATGGCAATAAAATTTTGGGTTAAGCAAGCCCTCTCAAGTCAATGGACCCTCTATAAAAGAGGAGTTTTACAATTAAAATGTCATTTACAGATTTTGATATTAACCTCAGTAGAGTGTCTGAGTTGGCGTCACAATGAAAGCAGGGTTGTATGTCCCTAGCACCAGTTGTCAAGCTTTGTTAAAATGCAGATTTCTGAACTCTATTACTAGAAATTCTCATGTGTTGCCTTGGCTGGTGTTGCTCAATGATTAGACCTCCTGCCTGCCCACTGAAGGGTCGCTGGTTCCATTTCCAGTCAAGGGCATGTACCTGGGTTGCAGGTTCAATCCCCTGCCCAGTCAGGGTGTGTATGGGAGGCAACTAATCGATGTGTCTGTCTTACATCAATGTTTCTCTCCCTCTCCCTCACCCCTCCCTTCTACTCTCTAAAAATCAATGGAAAAAAATATCCTCAGGTGAGGATTAACAAAAACAACAACAAAAAATTCTCATTGGATATTTATTTCCTTAATAACCAACATGGGTGGATGGGGTAGGAGGGTCACTGGATAACTTTTTGAAAAGAATAGGCTTAGAGGAAAGGGACCGACTATATGGAATAACTATCCAATGCAGTGACATGTGGGAAAAGTAATAGTTAAATTATTTTGATGATGAAAAAAGGAAATTCGGGCTTTCCACTACACTACATACAAAATGTGAGAGTTACTCAAAGCGCTAGATGTTTACCACAGAAATCATTGGAAGTACATTCACATTTGGTAATCTTCCCACTCTAGATTCTATCCTCAGTTGTCTGGACATGAGAATTAGGTCTGTGATTCTCAGACCTTTTCAGTTTTACATGTTGTTCAGGAAGATTAGGGCTCTGAGTGACTTGTTTCTGTGATAAAGCCTCTGTAGGGCACAATGATAGGAAGGGTGCTCTGATTTTACAAAGTTAGAAATGAGATTACATAAGTAACTGCACTTAAAGTTTAATATTATGCATTTTATAATGGTAACATTAAAATTGCTCCATACACTGTCTCCTACCAGCTGGAAAATTAGTAATTCGGACAAGTTCTTTCCAAACCAGGGACCTCAATGGTAGAGCATGGAGACAATCATGGGTACAGCTCTCTATCAAGCTTTGACTCTCCGTGTTTGGCTGGATTGTGTGTTAGAAAGTACAAGAAACACTTGCTTCCATTTCCTGGGGCTGATTCACCGAATCTTTTTATCCAGATTGTTTTCATCTGCCCATTCCTTTATCGCTCAGAATAAAGTGCATTGTGGTTCTAATCTCTGTTATGCGCGTCCTTTATGAATAAAAATCCAGGCTCACAGAGTGCACGGTGCACATTTTATTATGAGGTAGTAAAAGCTCAGTGTGTGGCTCCTCGTTCCCAGTATGGCCTTATGGTTCCCACTCTTTGCAGCTTTAAATTTTTATATGAACCTGGCATCAGGAACAGGGATTTTCTTCTTTATTGTAAGTCGAAGGAGTATATACCAGGCATAGACTGCTAAATGTGGAAAGGCTTGTTGGCAAATATTTAAATATTTGCCCTTTGTTCCCGCCCCACCCCCCTGGTTTTTATTTGTATTTCATAACACAAAATTGGGGGATTTTGCTTTGGTGAAATCTGACTACTAAATGATGCTTGCAAATAACACACTTATCAACTAGCATTTGGGATTTTGATTAAACCATTTTGCAAGCAACTTGATATTAGTGGCCACTACAGAGTACATTTTGAAAGGAAAAATATGTTTTGGCATTGAGTACTCTGAGTCAAGTTCCTCTTCAGTTTATAAAAATCTATGCAAATTGCAATGTGACCTTTTAATGTACAAGTCAGCCTTTTGGGTCCCAGTGCTATCACATGATACACAAAGTAATGCACATGTCAAACATTGTCAATAAAATCTCAACCTGTTTCACTCTTTTATTGTCTTACTGGCTCTAACCGGATATGTTGTCTCCTTATTCCCATTCTGTTGCTTAAAACATTTGCCCCATTGTTTTATTCATGCTTTAGTCACATCTTCATTGGCAAATACAGTTATTTGATTACTCATATTCTATGGTGATTCCTGGCATTTGGCTCAACATTTTTTTCCTTAGCCTTCTTATTTTACTTTTGAAATTCCTTACATCTCATCTGTCAGCTACAGTTGAATATCTCAAAGGTACCTCAGATTATCCTGACTCACCCTTCAACTTCTGATGAGAGGACCCTGCTAATAGGTTGTTATAATAGTCTAATAGGTTGTTAGAAATTGTTCTATACAGAACAAAAAAAATCCAACTCCATTTAGTTGTCTTTCATTTGCAGATATTATTTCAAATTCAAGTTAAAATTGTATAACTTGGAATGAAACAATCTTAATAAGATGAAATTGTTGAAATATTAAAAAATTCCTACTCTTAAATGTTATTTCATAAGAACTCCATAGCGGATCACTCTAAAGTAACTATAGAGTTGTTTTCATTTATTAGATTCCACTGAACAAAAGTAGTTGATATAATTGTGTAGTGGGTGACGTAATTTTTACCTTATTATTTTGTATCCCATGTCACCAATTCTTTGTGTACAAATTCCCTGGTTCCTAAAGGCTGCTAAAATAAAATATCTTTTCAATATAGTGATTAACTTTGAATGAATATGCATTTTTTGGGGGGGGGGCAGTGCAAGTAATAATAATTCAATTTACTCTGTATCGTTTTTTTCATTGCAGGTGCTTTATTAATTCACACGTGGTATCATATCTTTTATTCACCTTCACCAGAACAGATCTCTCTTCCTTCAATAATGTTCTTTCCTTGAGTAAATGTTGCCATTCTTCGAAGTATTTTCGTCTAGATTTAAAAAACCACACCTATACATTTTTCTCTAACAAGAAGTCCAGACATTATCTTATGGCAGAGTTAGTCCAGTGATTCAATGGTGTCAGGTCTGACGTTTCCACAACAGTTTTAGCCTTTGCCTTATGGTCAAAAGATGGCTGCCACCAATCCAGCCATCGTATCTGCCTTCAAGGCAGGAAGAAAGGGAAAGTCATGCCTTTAGCTTATAGTTTAAGAAACAGACATGAAACTATTTTTTGGAGGATCTATAACCTGAAAACAGAAAGTATTGTGACTTATATTCAGAATAATATATTATCTTTCAAACTGGTTATCTGAAAGGCTATAAAAGATATTTATTATATTATTATTTTAAAACATATATTTTAATATGTTTTTACTGATTTTTTTTTAAATAGACAGCTTTTTTTTTTAATATATTTTATTGATTTTTTACAGAGAGGAAGGCAGAGAGATAGAGAGTTAGAAACATCGATGAGAGAGAGACATGAAACATCAGTGCATGAGAGAAACAGCTATTGGTTGCCTCCCGTCCAGGGACTGAACCCATAACCTGGGCATATATCCTGACTGGGAATCGAACCAGTGACTTTTTGGTGCATTGGTGCATGGGATGATGCTCAACCAACTGAGCCACACTGGCCAGGGCTATTTAGAATATATTAATTTAAGAAATACTGTGCACCAACTATGTGACAGACAATGTTTTAAAAGTTGAGACTATAAACTCTAATAAAACAGAGATTTTACCTTCAGGTATCTCCTAGACTCATCGGGAAGAAGTGCCAGAAAAGAAGCAAATGCATTACTGTGTGACTGATAAACCGCAGAGCTTAGCCCTCACTGTAATGTGCAAGATTAGAGTGCGGAGTCGCTAACTGGTACTTGGAACTGTGAGACTTGACCTGAGATCTGGAGCATGAAGATAAAATAATTGACAAAAGTGAGAGGAAAGTATCCTATGGGAAGAAAAATTTCCCCTTCTTCCCTGCTAGGTTTTTTGGCTGCTCTAATAACTACATTGACATAATGCAGATTAACAGGAGAAAACCAAATTTAATTTCATACATACAGGAGCCCCAAAGTTACCAAACTTCAAGAAATAACCAAAGCAGGCAGTTTTTATGCCTTTTAGACAGGCAACAGTAAGTTTGTGGAGAATTGACAAATGGGTTTGGGCTTGAGATAGCAAATTAGTGAAGTAACAAGGCTTGTTTATGCAGCCTTCTTGGTGGGCCCTGAATTCCCAGCCTATGGTGATTAGGGTGCCTTTTATCCTCAGTGAGGGTAGCCTAACATGGGAGATTTATTTCCTGCTTTCAGGGGAATCCAGGAGGGTCAGAGAGTTCTTTTTGCATTGGCTGTTTCTTAAGTAACTTTGATTCAAAATAGTCAATATGCCAAAGTGGCATATTTGGAGGATATACTCTGTTCTCTTTCAATATGAAGAGTATCCAGGCCTCAGGGCCTGTGTATGCAAAGCCCTGGAAGTGTCAGTGTGCGTGGCTTACTCAAGATCTACAAATAATTCTCTGTGGCTGGGTCATAGGCACGAGGGCTGGACATCTAGGCAAACATTTTACATAGGACAGTAGTCTTCATCCTACCCTTGATCTTGTACTTTCAACTGATGCTAATTCCTTGGAACTTAGTTTTACTACCTGAAACCCGTGGGCTAACAAGTCAAGTATTTTCTTAAATGAACATTGGTATTCAATAGAAGCTGTATATGGCTGATCTGTTAACATGCAGACATGGTTGGTGTTAGTCAAGAGAGGAACTTGGGTGGAAATACAGAAGTGGAATTCTACCAGATACAGAGATGAATAGATGCAGAAGTACCAGGTGCCCTCAAATTCTGTCTTCTAGACCTTAGCTTCCCTTGTTCCTTCTGTAATTGTGAAAACTCTAATTCCTACAGTAAATCCCTTATTCCTATAACACTTACAGTGACTCTGTTTCCCCAACTAAAGCCGACTGACACACTCCTAGGCTCATCCATTACCTTTCCCAGAGTGAAATTTTCATAGTGAAAATAATTATGTTTTCACCCAGTTCTCCCCGTTAGTTTTTTATCCTCATCATTTCTCTTTCAAAACTCCCACTTTGCAAATTCAGAACTTGATGTCCCTGGGTCCTGCCCACCCCGGGCATACTTGCCCACACCTGCTTTGGAGTGGGAGGCCTCTGCTCTGATCCACTCTAACACGGCAGGCTAGGGTTGGGTGGGAAGCAGATCTTGATTCCAATTCTTGATCTTCTTTTTAGGTGGGCCTTGGGCAAGTTATTTGGCAATTTTTTAGGCACAGCTTTCTCACTTGGAAAAGGAAGATGATAGTCACAGCTACCCTAAGGACCTGGTATGAGATGTAAGTGCAAAGCTTTCCACAACTATTAACTTGCTTTTTCTTCTTTATTTAGCTGCCAGTCTTCCACTGCCCTCCATGGAGAAGAAAGATGTGGTCCTGATATTTCACTTCCTGTACCACCACAACTCCCAGTGGAAGAGGCCAGTGTGTGAATTATGGATTGAAGCACTGAGATTGGGGTAGGAGCATTTTGGTTCAGGGGCAAGGGGATGCTCTTACTTTTGATGTGGGTAATTGTTCCTGTGAGTGATGATAGTGAAGCCACATTAAAAATAATTGCTGGCATTGATGTTAATTATGGATTTGAAGAATGGAGAAAATGAGAGAAATTTTAAAAATGGACTTGACTATTAAAACAACACTAATGATAGATGCTTTTATCCATGGCTTGTAATTTATGCCTAATAATTAGTATGACACAAAATGGCATTGATGCAAGTCATTAAATATATCTCACCACTAACTTGTTTTTTTTTTCTTTTTCAATTGCAACAATAAGTTTCTCCAGGGACACTTAATCATTAAAATTTGTTGTTCAGGTAACATGTTTATGTGCCAGAAACACAGAGCAATTAGAGGAAAATCAATTCCCACAAAGATAATGCTAATATGTAGTGACCCTTTTTTACATTTTTATTCCATTAAAATGTAGAGGGTCATTGGTTATTATTCTTATTTCATTCTTTCCTAACAAGAAACTAAGGCTCAGGGAATATAACTAAATACTTAAAGCCATAAAGATATACATCGGAGTCAAATAATGTTAATCTCCAAGCTTTTATTAGGACCTATGTGGCAAAGTGTATCTGATGAAAGATGTTTAGTGACATACATAAATGCCTTATTTATGACAGGAAAATGTGAAGACAGGTGGGTTTGCATCAACCAGGATTTGCAGATCTTGGCCTAAGTCTAGATCCTGGAGTAAGGGCGAGACTGGTCATTTACCCCTGGGTTCCGATTTCTTCAGGTATTTTTGTTTTCTAGCATTTGTGTCTGCCTGCACCTTGAAATCTGTAGGCTTCCTAAAAGCTCCAAAAAATTTAAAACAATTATTTGGTCTCTTTAGGATGTTCCAGCATCTCTGAGCTGCTCAAATGGCCTATCACTGTCTAATATTTCACAGACATTGCTCTGTTCCAGACAAACAGTAGTACCCCCAGTGATAGTGTGATTCCTCACCCAGGGGAATGTGTAGGTTCTTATACCTAATGGCCTTGGGAAGAGGACGCTACTATCAATCCAAATTCCTAAATAAGATTAATAAATACCCCATGTTATTCTGATCTGATGGTCCTGAAATTCTGCAGCAAGGTGTGCAGGAGAACGAAATTCAATTTGTTATGTCTGGAAAAAAAGGAAAATGGGATAAAGAGACTTTCACAATGTTTTGAAATCTTGAGAAAGGTGGATTGCATGATCTTCAAGGGTGTTGAGTTATTCTTTTACTTCATGGCTTGGCAGTTATTTCACGCTCCTAAACACAATGTATCAATCATCCACTGAATAATGTACCAATTAATTTATGGACCTGAAGATTACATTGTAATCTGCTAATGCTGCATTAACATGTTTATGATTTTCATTAGTACATGGACCAATTTTGAGTTTTATCAACCTCAGTGGTTGAAATTAAAACGGAAATAACAACATTTGCTTTTATGTTCTCTTTACCAGGCAACTAATTAGTTTCCTCCGGGTAATGATAATTAACACAATTCCTCTGGTGTTCCTGATCAGTGCACAGCTGGCACTTGGATAATCACCAAAACTTGGTTTTATGTGGTGACATTAAACCCATGTCTAACTGGGGAAGTGAATTAACTGTAGATTGTTGCCTGAGTTATTAATTCTAAATTATGCCTCAATGAACATCTCAAATTGAGACCAACAGTTATATTAATAAATTGTTGTCAGAGATAGATAGTTATCATGAGTGTCTACTACTGAGTGTTGATTTTGCCTGCTTCAGAATATCTCATCCACTTGTATTTCTAGGCATTCTTCTTTTAGTTAAACAGGAATTTACTTGGCAGGCCTGGACTTTGGGGCTGGCTACTCCCATTTCTTGGGCTTTCCTGGAGGGTAGGTTTGGACAGAGCTGGCTAGAGGATGTTACCAGACTAAAGGGGTCCATTTGCCTGTGGGCATGAAAGTCCAATAAGACACCAACAGGAGCTTGTAGTAAAGAAAGTAAGGATTTATTTTTAGGAAGTGGCCCACACTGGGACTCAAAGACCTGGCTCCTGATGGCTTCCAGGGAATGGGTTATATAGGGGAAAAATCATTAATCATGGTGACTAAGGGAGTTAGGGTCATGGTCAGGGTCGTGGTCTCTCCTGTTTGGTTGGTGCTAGGGTAGGGGTTCATTGGTCAGACCATCTGGTCCTGATGTCAGCCATGGTGTCACTTGGTCTGGGTTCACCTCTTTTCAGGGTCTGGAGCTGAAACACAACTGAGGCCTACATGTTATCTCTAGTTTGACTGAAATTCTTTCTCTGGGTTCAGCAGACATGAGGCTTTGTTCCTAAGAGTATTTGATGCTGATCAGAGCCTTATTGTCCTGAGGGCTTAATGATTATGGAAGGGAGTGGACAGACATAAAGGAGAAAGAAGAAAGGGTCATGTTAAAGAAATGGAGTTTCTTTGAGGTTTCAAGGACCTGTGGAATGTGTATCACTGCGGGGAATCCAGGGCTACGCAGGGCAGCCCTGAGTGGAATGCAGGGGCACCTCTCTGTTTGTACTGCTGTAAAGACTGTTATCCTCTCATACCTTGCACAACAGTCCCCTTAGGGACAGGACTACCCATCAGTTACTTTCATTGCCAAGTTGTGCACAGTGCTTGTAATCTAACCTATGCTGATCAGTGTTTGGTGGATGAATGAAGGGTGGTAGAAAGGAAGAAGGGCATGTTCGGTCCTGGCTAGGAAAAGAGACTTGATACTGCTTGATTGATGACTGGTGATTATGTCTCAACAATCATGTAGAAGAGACCATGTTTGCACTCATATCGCCTTAAGAACACCAGTACGTGTCATTTCTTAAGTTTCCATATGGCAAATTTTAAAATATACTAGTATTTTATGCTGATGAGGGTATGTAAAAGACATACTTATGCAACCCTTTAGGAAACAAATTAAGCAACATCTATCAAGAAATTGAATGTTTGTTTTCTTTTTTTTAAAATAAGTAATTTAAAAATATATTTTAAAGAATTTATTGGGATTATGTTTGTTTTCTTCAATCTGGCAAAATTCAGCACCTGAAAATCAATTTTGATGAAATAATTTAAAATAGAGAAATTACTCTCTGCACACCAATATGCTCATCTCAGATTTGTTTGAAATTATTGAACAATAGAAACAACCTAAGTTTCCAATAACATGGGGATGGTTAGTGAAATGTATCATAGTCACTAATTAGAGCATTATTTTCTGATACAAAATGTTCATCAAGATTTTATAGTGAGATAAAAATTTTTATATTAAGGAATAAAATTTATACATTATTATCACAACTAAAATATACCATATGTAGAAAAAGCCTGCAAGGCAATATTATGAAATCTAGGATAGAAGAAGATGGGAAGAAAATGCACCAAAATATTAACATTAGTTCTATTTTTGTTTCTTTTTATTTCCCAGTTTTTAGCAAACCACTCAAATTATGCCTCCTCTACTCCTTTGTGTTGAGAATACCTGACCCTGTCCTTTCTCCTATCCTGTCCTTGTCCTTTCCACATTCCACTGCCCATAACAGTTTGAATCATGATGGGCACCTGATTCAGGTTGAACAAATTGGATTCTCTCTCCTGGGAATTTAGAATTGGGAATTCAGAAAAAGCAAGTCAGTTTGTATGCATGCCTTGGATTGAGGGACATAAAATTGTGGACTGGAGGTGCAGGCATCTTTCCTCACTTGCACAAAGAAAGTACATTTGCATACAAATAAGAAGAAAGCAGATACACAAAGAAAATAAAAAGACTAGAAATCATGGGACCCAGAGAAAAACTGGTTTCTGATGACTTTCTTGTTTCTGGTTTTAGCCCTGATGAGGCCTGGCTTAGTGCCAGGAGATATTATTTTGTCCTTATAACATATTAATTTTTCTCAAGATCAAGTTTAAGTAAATAAGATACCTCTACTTTTGGATATTTAAAAAAATATCCACTGTGGTGTTCCAGTTTCTTGCCCAGCAAGTGTAGCTCAGTGGTTGAGCTTTGACCCATGAACCAGGAGGTCAGGATTCGATTCCGATCCAGGGCACATGTCCCGGTTGTGGATTCATCCCCAGTAGTGGGTGTGCAGGAGGCAGCTGATCAGTGATTCTCTCTCATCATTGATATTTCTGTTTCTCTCCCTCTCTCTCCCTCTCTCTGAAATCAATAAAACATATATAAAAAATATCCAAAATGAGCAAGTATTACTCCTAACCTATCATTATAGTAAACATAATAATTGATTTATTTTTTAGAAATAGTAGATATTTTATCAAAAGTTCTTGTTGATACACTGTAATAAGTAAGAAGCATGGGTCTTTCATGGCCGTCCTATCTAATAAAAGCCTAATATGCTAAGTGTCTGGTTGTCTGGTGGGCCATTCAACCAATCAAAGCGTAATATGCTAATGATATGCTAAGGTTGCTCAACCGCTTGCTATGATGTGCACTAACCACCAGGGGGAAAATGCTCTGACCGGTCGGTTAGCTTACTGCTGGGGTCCGGCTTATCAGGACTGAGCGAGACAGGCCGGACATGCCCTGGAGCCCTCCTGCAGTCCCTTCCCGGCTGGCCAATCTGCCATGTCCCTCCCCGGCCCCAATTGTGTAACAGTGGGGTCCCTCGGCCTGGCTTTTGCCCTCTCAAAATCCGGGCTGAGGGATCCCTCCTTCCCCCAAGTGCATGAATTTCATACACCAGGCCTATAGAATTATAATATTTCTTCTGGTCCTGTTTTCCTGATTTTGGGGAAGTTTGATAGTTTTATTTGCCTGTAACATACAGTTGTTTGTTATTTTTAGCAAATTTAATATGACCAGTTTCAATAAAAAAATGATAAAGGAGAGAATCATCTGTTAAGGCAGGTCACACCCTGCCAATTCTCTTCCCCTCTGCCATTGTCTGACCTCTGTTCCTGATTCTTGGCCAGACTAGACAAACATTATGTTTGCCGCCACCCAACCACTAGAAACATTCATGGATAAAAGATTACTAGCAGAAGACATTGTTCATAATGTACTTATCAATTAAAATACAGGTTATAATTCTAATTACACTAAAAACTATAAACATCTGAATAAAACCTGGAAAGAAATATACCTTGATATTAACTGTGCAATATTTGCATTGTGATTTTACAGAGAATTTAAATTTCTCTTTCTGTGCTCTATTTTCCAAATTTTCTACAGTGTATATGAGTTTAGTTGGTAATAGAATAACAAACAAGTTAAATTATTAATGAAATAGTCATCACTTTAGTCACCAAAAGAATCTTTTCAGGCTTCTCTCCTGCTTTTATCAGGTGCCAGGGTTTATGAAGGGAAGGAGGAAGGAAGGATGAATAAATAGAGCTTGGGCTCCCTTGGATGCTCTACTTTTGGGGTTCAGGCCCTCTGGCTGCTTTCCAGGGGAGCATGTATCCGGAAGAAGCGGACTGGGATTTGTTTCCAGTCTGGAGACTCCAAGGATTTCAGCAGGCAGTGGGTAAGAGCTCTGGCTCAGGAGTAAATATCAGTGTTGGACCACAGCCCTACTCTTTGCTACCTGTGGGGACTTGGAAAGTTGCTTAACCTCTGTAAGTCTCAGCTTCCTCATCTGTAAATGATGTGGCTCCCTCATGGAGTTGTTGAGAGCATAAGATGAGATGGCGTTGTATCAATCACTTAGTAGAACCACTGGCTTTGTAGTAAGTGGTCGTGATGTTTTTTATTATTACTGTAGGTGACAGACAACTCCTCCATATGCACCCCATCAAGCCCCAGTTCTACCTGCCATTTCTCAAGTGCACAGTCCATAATCTGGTCTCTATTATTTGAGTTTGCCACTGACATATCATTTCCCCTATATTTCTATCAGTTCTAAAAGGAGCTACATCAGTGCTTCTCAAGCTTGAATGCCCATAGGTGTCACCTGTGGGTCTTGTTAAAATGCAGATCTGACTCTATAGATCTGGGGTGGCATCCAAGATTTTAACCCCCCCCCAAATGACTATACCATTTTACTTGTTTGTTTGTTTATTTCACCAGTTTTATTGAGAAATAATTGACAGACATCACTCTATAACAGTGGTTCTCAACCTTCTGGCCCTTTAAATACAGTTCCTCATGTTGTGACCCAACCATAAAATTATTTTCGTTGCTACTTCATAACTGTAATGTTGCTACTGTTATGAATCATGATGTAAATATCTGATATGCAGGATGGTCTTAGGGGACCCCTGTGAAAGGGTCGTTCGACTGCCAAAGGGGTCGCAACCCACCAAGCCTCGGACTAATGAGAATAAATTGAAGGCATACAGCATGATGGTTCAGTTTACATATATTATGAACAAGATTTTGAATTTTTCACATGTTCCCACGTGAGGTCGGTGTACTGCCCAAAGGCCACTTTAGTGGTAGGAGTCAGTTAGGATGGCTGAGTGCAAGTCCAACATCTGTGTGAAATCACCTCTAATGTCCCCAGTCAGAATGGTCCTCTCCTTTTATGACTTTCAAAGCCCATCCTAGACTCCTAATTTAGCACTTATTGCATCCGGCCTGCTTTGGTGCATTGCTGTGCGTGATTCTGTTCACTTGTAACTAAGCTCCTGACAGCAGCCTGTGTGCTGTTCAACCCCTGGCAGCGATCAGCACCAGCAGTGATGTGGATGCCGTGCGCAACCCAGCGACTGTCAAATTATTGAGCTGAATGGAAGAATGAAACGATATCTTAAAAAGAAGTGTTTTCTTACATGAGTATTCTCTTAGAAATTGTCAACATAAATCAATACAATTGGTAGAAATAGTGAGAGAGGTATCTGTGTGAATGAATCCCAAATGGGAAAAATAAAATAGTGCTATTTTTCTTTCTTTTTAAAATACATCATAGAACACAGTGGGATGATGCAAAGTCAATCTGGGATGATATATTTTCCACAGATAACCCAATAAATGGGTAATTATGTTGGTTTTCAAACTCCGAGTCTCTTGGCCATAGTTTAATGTGGAGAGCGGCTACAGTGTTTGGACAGGTTCAAGCCTCGGACTAATGAGAGGGCACAGTCCTCTCATGGCCACGTGCAAGTCCCAGCTTGGAGGGCAGAGCCCTCCTAGCACAATTAGAGTCAACAGCTATAGTTGTAAGCTTGAACCTATGGTCTGAACACATGACCCCATGTGCCTGAGTGATGTGGGCTTGATAGAGTTCAGGTGCATGTAGTTGAGTAGGATCGAAACCCATGAGAATGTTGTAAACATCTTGACCACGCCCTTACTTTGCCTCGTGGAATCTGGCTATAAAATAAAGACACGGCTTGTAGTCCATGGCCCTGTTGCTGGCTCTCCATCAGAGAGGCCCTCCATCAGAGAGGACAGCATCCCACCCAGACCCAGCTCTTTTCTTGTCTGTCTTTTCTTATTCCTTCATCGCCCCCTCTCAGGCTCACCGAACCTGGCTGAGCTGGTGTGGCACATAAGGCACCCTGGGGCTGAGTATGCCATGGCCGTGCCAGCCCGCCACAGTTTAAAAGTAGCATCTTGGCCCTGGCCAGGTAGCTCAGTTGGTTAGAACTTCGTCCCCATATGCCAAGGTCATGGGTTTGATCCCTGGTCAGGGCACATACAAGAATCAGCAATGGATGCATAAGTAGAACAAGTCAATGTTTCTCTCTCTCTCTCTCTCCCTCTCTCTCTCTGTCTTTCTCAAATAAATACATAAGGAATACATAGATAGATAGACAGATAAATAGATAGATAGATAGATAGATATAGATAGATAAATTATAAATGATAGAGAGATAAATAGATAGATAGATAATAGAGATAGAGATAGAAATAGACAGAGACATGGAAATAGAGATAGAGACAGAGATAGAGATAGAAACATAAATGTGAGAGAGAAAATAAATAAATAAATAAATAAATAAATAAAGGTGGCATCTTAATGTGTCTGAGGCCAAAGTTAGAGTTTGTAATTAGTGGTCTTTGGGTAACATGGACTCACTGTTGCTGAGAGTAATTAGGGAAGAAAATGTGTGGGACCTGACGAAGGGACAGTGTAGTTCTGCTCCCTCTGGATATTTCCTGGTGGCTGAATAGCCGGGGAGTTGCTCTGTATGTCCATGGAGTTCGCTCAGCCTTGCCACGGCCACTTATTGCATAATTCTCACTTTCCTTCTCTGGAGCAATTGACACTTAATTTCAGGAGGGCTTTCAATTTTATTTTAAAAATCCAATTAATATGAATAGAAGAGAAACTGCATTTTCAGTAACCTTTTATGCTCCTACCACTTAAGTCCTTAGGGAAGCTTAAAGAATTTTCATCCGTACACTAAAAATAAATTGTTGGAAATATTGCAAAACTTTTTTCAACACTGGATTCCAAATCCCCGTTACTACTGAGACATTCTTTAAAGAAACCATTTGGGGGAACTTAGCAACTACCGTTTTCATGAAGTGGTCCCAGTGGGGATGTGGTTTTATGCCTCGCTCTTTTTAAATTTAGTTTCTGTATCTTGTGCCTGGTATCCAGCATTACTTACAGAGTAAACAGTATTTTGCAAAGACTGACAGGGTCAGCTGCTCTGGGAATGTGGCCGGTGACCTCCCTGATGGATTACTGTCCTGCAGGCTGCTTCCAAGTCAGTGGAAAGGTAAGCATTTTTTCTGTAAGAGTGCAGACTGCTTTGGAACATGTTTCAGTTCCAACTGATCAAACTGAAAGTATACCCTGGGCACACTGGCTCAGAGGGCGCGGGGCTGTTACTTTGGGGGCAAAGTGATTTGTCATGTCAACACAACCGCAACTGCTAAGCTGCTGGGCTTAGGGGATAGTGAGCTGTAGTGCCGAACCTGCTCGCTTTGATTAGTCATAAAGACACAGGAAAACTAAACCCAAAATTCCTTTCTCAAGTTAGAAATACACATTGTCATTCTAATATCCAACAAGTAATGCTTTCCATTTTCATAGTCCTTTTCCCTGAAGTCTTGTCAGTTTAACTTGGCTTGTTGTCTTCACTTATAAAACAGCAATGCTGTGAGTGTGTGTGTGTGTGTGTGTGTGTGTGAGGGAGAGCAAGAGAGAGAGAGATTGAATTCACAGGAGAAAGACTATTATGGAAATATATTGAGTGTTAACCAATGCAAGAGCAAAAACCTGTTGCACCCGGCACCTCTGTAGATGTCACCATGAACAAGAGAAAACATGTCAAAAGTCTCTTGGAAATTGTAGACACTGAGTGTAGAATAGTTGAGAAAATGGAACACAGCAGCCTTGGATCCCCAACTGGTTTTAATCAGCTTGTATGTTATAAACTCTGGAGGTATGGGTTTAGTTTCATATTAGAATCATTGTTATTTACAAGTTATCATCAATGTTCTTTTTAAAAAACCTTGCATTTTATTTTTCAATGTTTTTTTTTGTTGTTAAAAGAATTGAATTTTTTAGATGCACACATTAAAAAAGCACTTTCCCAAGATCTCCCAGCTCTCACTAGATGGGAGTATTTTCTAACGCTCCAAACAAATGCTCTGCTATGAAGAATTGATTTTAAAAAGGAAATGTTCCTGCCCTTACATTGACTACACTATCTTTTCTATAGTCATTTAAAAACTAAGGCCCAGAACCCAAATAAGGGGACAGATAGTATCAGAAGAAGTAAAAAAAAAAAATCATATTCCAATAGAAAAGGCTTATGTTTCACTGGAAAGTGGTAATTACAAAGGTACCAATTTGTTCAGGTGTTATTTGTAATGATCATAAACTGATATTCTGGGGTTTGCTTTTGTGTCCACTTGGCAGATTCAACTTATAAAAAATGTTTAATCTATAGTGACAAACTCACCTTTAAGAAATTCCTCTGTAGACATTATCTTTCCACAAGCCGTGGGCGTATATATACCACACTTCTTAGGATCCTATATCTCTGACCTGCAGATGCCACAAGGGCTGCTTAAAAGTGGTGATGGTGGAGGGGGGTGAAAAGTCTCCCTGTATTTGCCTACAAGCCAGGTGCATACACAGACAAGAAGGTAAGAGCCAGAGGATTTTCCAGAAGAGTCCACAGCTGCTGCTTGAGGGTTCACAGTTGCCAACGCTGATAGATAGACTCAGGTAGGGATGCTGGGAAAACCAGAACATTCTGGGAATTCTTGTCTGCCTTTTGTTCTTCACTGCTGCCTCCCATCCCACCCCAACTGGACTACAGATAGAGCCTTGAAGTGTTAAATTTTGAACCAAGAGCAATAACAACAGGTCAAAAGTTAGAGCATTTCTCAATGCTAGGTCTGAGCTAGATTTGCATTTGACTCTTGGATACCACAGGAAATACATTCCTGATGTGGCTCTTGGGACAGGCTATGGCTCCTGGAGGCTGCACTGAGTGGAGTATCCTTGTCCACTCCTGAATGGGTATGGTGGTTACATGGACTTCTAACTTGATCATGGAGAGCTTCTAGGACCCTTGAAGAGCTATATGGAATGAGAAGAGACCTACATGAAAGGCATTCATTGTCTCAGAAGAGGACCCATGTCTAATAAAAAGATATTTATCCTTGAAACATAAAACATGGAATATCCTCAGGGTCTACACCATGCTTTGCAAACTCATCTTTTTTTTTTTTTTTGCAAAAGAAAACAGAATTTTTTACGCCTCGTGGGTATCTACTTTGTACAGTTTCAGAAATAGAGCATTTACCTGTGCTTTTGTTTTGGAAGTGAAAGTTCTTTAAATGGCAGGTATATCGAAATTGCCACCATTGACAAAAATATAAACAAAACTGCATCTAGCCCTCTGAGCCAGTAGACGAACAAGCCAATTTAGTAGCTGCAAACCAGACTTGCCTCCAGGGTTTGAATATAGAGACAAAATCTGAGCAGCTGAGATTTCAAAAGTCACATATTACTCACAAGCCACATGGTGATGATGCAAAGGACACATGCAAGGATTGTCTTGAAGCAAATATCACTTGCTGAGGGTCACTTGTTTGAATTTTGAATGGGATTATTGCTTGCCTACTGTAGATTTTAATTTCCTGTTTGGAGTGACCCATTGTGCATATTATATTTCTGGAAAAAAATAATACATTTCTAGTTTAGAAAGGAATTATAGATCTTCCTCTGATATTAAAAAAATAATAGATTTATTCAGGTACGCTCATAACATTTATTCTTTTAAAACATACATACAATTCAGTGATTTTTAATATATTCAGAATTATGAAGTCATCATCACTATTTAATTTCAGGAGATTTTCATCACCCCAAAAAGAAACCCTATACTCATTAGCAATCACTCCCTATTTTGCCCTTTTGCTAACACCTGGCAACCACAAATTATCTGTTTTTCTGGATTTGCCTACTCTGGACATTTCCTATAAATGAATCTTATACTATGTGGCTTTTTGTGACCAGCTTCTTTCACTTATATTATCAAGGATCATCCATTTTTTGTATGTATCAATACTTCATTTTTTTTATTGCTGAATAATGTGCCACACTATATAGATATATCACGTTTCACCATTCATATATTGGTAGACATTTGTGTTGTTTTTAGTTTTTGACTATTATTACTAATGCTATCATGACTATTTGTGTACAAGTTTTTGTGTGGAGATATGCTCTCACTTCTCATGTGGAATTACTGGATCATGTCCATTTGATACAATTCCCTCCTATCTCACCCTCTTTCCTTTCCTCCCTTTTTTGTTCTTCCTTTCTCTTCCTCCCACCCTCTTCCTTTACAAGAATTTGTTAGTGCTTATAATATGTTTTTAGTGCCTGGATAGAGTGATGAATAAAGCACCCTCTCGTGCTTATACTCTAGTAGGAGACATGAACTGCAAATAAGTATATAATGGATAAACTTATATCATTATGTGAAATAATAAAATATCAGAGGCGATAAGAGCTATGAAGGCGACAACAGCAAATAAATGGACAGAAGGTTTGCTATTTTAGATGGGGTCATTGGGGAAGAGCTGGATGAAGTGAGAAGGGGGGCACATGACATGTGGGGAGAGAGCACAGTAATCAGAGGGAGGACCAGGTTTGTGGTGATTGATTAACAGAGAGGGGACCAGTGTGACTCAGTCTCTTCTGCTTGACCAGCAAGTGAATGAGGACTAGTTTTTGCGTGGGCATAATTTTTTTTTTTTACATGTAACAACTTATTGGTACCTATTGGGGGTGGAGAGAAGAAGGGTCATGTTGGTATTACATTTATACTTAAACGAATGATGATGATGATTGAAAGGAAAATTGCCATGGTGATTATTGTAATCTTTTTAAATGTTTCCACCATACCCTCCTAAGAATCTTTCTTGTTTTTTGGGGAGTCTTTGGTAGTTGTTTGGAGATTGTCTGTTCTGTCAGTGAAGATACTCAATCTTTCTTCACTTTCCAATATTTTATTAATACTTTTTTGTATCAGACTAGAGGCCCAGTACACAGGATTCATGCACTGGTGGGGGGCTGGCCTGCAGGGATCGGCCCCCTGTGGGAGCTGCTCATCCCGGTCAGCCAAGCGGCTGTGGGCCACTCTCTGAGTGGCTGCTCCCTGATCTGGCATCTTTCCTGGAGCCGGAACACTTGCCTTTACAGGGAACCCGGTCGGGGCCGGGCCCAGGGACAGTAGCACTGAGAGGTGGCAGAGTAGGCCTCAGTCCCATGGCGGCCATAAACCCACCTCCCAGCCTCTGGTGTCAGCTCTGCGAGTCTGGCAGTGGTGCTGCACAGCCTGCAGGCATCCAGAGGAGGCCACAGGGATAGAGGAGGAGGAGCCTGGGGTGAGGAGACGACTGATCGCAGCCTGAGTTCCTGCCCGTCGGCCTGGGGTTCTCAGCAGGAGCAACTGCTCATCCTGGTTAGCTGAGCAGTGCTTCCACTGTGGTAGCACTGACCACCAGGGGGCAGCTCATGCATTGAGCGTCTGCCCCCTGGTGGTCAGTGTGTGTCATAGCAACTGGTCAACTGGTCGTTCTGCTGTTCAGTCGCTGGGCTTTTACTATATAGGATATTTAACTCTACAGTATGGATATTGAGCTGTCATCTTGATTTTTGTTGTTGTATTTCGTTAGTCTCGATGTGGCTTCCTCTTTATATCCTTAGTTATAGGACTTCTTTTCAGCTAGATTTCAGGCAATTCTGAATGATGCTTGTTATATCCTTCAGTTGTAATGTTGATGTGGTTTTGGCAGGTTCTGAGAACTGCATTTACCTACACTGCCATCTTGACTGAAACCTCTGCATGGGCATACTTTTACTCAAGGAAACTCTTGTTCTTAAACATACCTAACATATATTTAAACATATCTCTAAATGAATGAAGTAGATAGTATTCACCATGCATGCTGGTGCTATTTCCCCACCCTCTCTGCAGGTCGACGCTCTATCCACTGAGCCAAACAGGTTAGGGCTACACTGCCATCTTGACTGAAACCTCTGCATGGGCATACTTTTACTCAAGGAAACTCTTGTTCTTAAAACATACCTAACATATATTTAAACATATCTCTAAATGAATGAAGTAGATAGTATTCACCATGCATGCTGGTGCTATTTCCCCACCCTCTCTCTTATGCCTGGGAGGAAACTATTTGATCAGAGGCACCAACGTGCACAGTGGTTAGGAGCTTGGGCTGGGGGCTTGACTGCCTCCTATTAGTTGTGTCACTGTGTCTAATTTTTTTAGTTCTAAAATGGGCATATTAGTTTGCTAGGGCCATGATAACCCATACCACAGACTCAAACAACAGAAATGCATTTCCTCACAGTTCCAGAGGCTAGAAGTCTAAGATCAAGGTGTTGTCAGGGTTGTTTTTTGTGAAGGCCTCTCTCCTTGGCTTGTAGATGACCATCTTCTCCCCATGTCTTCCCTCTATGTGTATCTTTGTTCTAATCTCTTATAGGAGACCAATAATACTGGATGAAGGCCCACCTTAATAACCTCATTTTATCTGAATTACCTCTTTAAAGACACTATCTTCAACTATAGTCTTATTCTGAGTGTTGGGGGTTAGGACTTCAACACAAAATTTTTTTGGTGCGGGACACAATTTGGCCTTTAACAATGGAGAAAATAATAGTATCTACTGTGTAGAGTGGTTCTGAGAATTAATTGAAATAATATATGGAAAGGCTTGAAACAGTTTCTGGCGCATCCTGAGTGCTATGGAAAGGTGCTGTATATGAGTGTTACCAACCTGCTTATATCTAGTCATGCCTGCATTGTTTAAGGAAAGAAATGTGGACACTGTATCTTTTTTATTTTTATTTATTATTTTTAAAAAAAATCTGCCTGCAACTAGGATAATCTCCACCGGCTATAGGTACTCTGTGCAACTTTAAACCCTCCCACTGCCACTGGCTCAGGCCTCCCATTATCACTATTCTCTCCAACCAGCTCTGCGGCCAACCATCCCTCTACTCCTAACTGGGTCCTGAAGTCCCCTTTCGGGCATGAAACTAGCCAGAATTGTTTTCTTTTGCATTTCTACTGTGTGTGTTTTTTTTGTTTTGTTTTTTTCCCCTAGAGAGATTTTGGAGGTTCCATTCACATACAATTTCAATGATTGCCTTGCTTTATACAGAGGCTAGTCTTGCACTCTGATAAACCTAGAAGACTTCAATTTTCAAACTTGTTAGGGCAATAGCTAACATATATAAGTCCCTTTTTGGAATTCAGAGTTGAGCCAAAGAGGGAAGTCCCTTTTGCCCATGAATGTAATATAGAGTTTTTTAATTATGCTAAAGCAGGAATGGTTAGGCCTATTATACTGTATGTCCACTTCTGAAATCCTCAGCCCTTCCATCGTGGTGCAGAGTAGGCTTTAGCAACCCTGCCTGGCCACAGAGGACCAGCTACAATGACACTAAAAGACAGAGCTTCACAGCACATTACCTAA
Source organism: Myotis brandtii (assembly GCF_000412655.1). Classification (NCBI taxonomy): domain Eukaryota; kingdom Metazoa; phylum Chordata; class Mammalia; order Chiroptera; family Vespertilionidae; genus Myotis; species Myotis brandtii. The sequence goes on from NW_005356519.1 coordinate 271,505, forward strand.
AGTGTTTTCTTAAGAAGTAAAGCAAACACTAAGAGGACATTTGAGTTAAGGTCAGAAACAGATGTTAATAGGAAATTTTAAGCAGGTTGAGGGATTAAGCCAACATTGAGATCAGTCTTAGCTGACTCTGAAAGCCTTTTTATTTTTTATTGCCCTCCACATATCTGGATTGCTGTAAAAACAACAGGGAGAGTTAATTACCAGCAAGCTACACAATTCATTTTCTTTAAGGCATGCAACAATTTCTAAAGAATTCTGAAAACATTTGTTCCATTCAAGATGTAAATTTCATCTCTTATCTCATAACTTTGTTCCCAGGAGAAAAGCCAGAACAAAATCAGTTTTTGTGAAAAGAAACACGACTGTTATTTCATGGTGTTTCTCAACATCATTTGCCAAATTTTTATGGAACAGAAATGGCAACACCCTTTGAATATATGTGTTGTGGGTCTTAATACTTATAATTAGTTAACCTTTGCTCTTTCCCTTTAATTGACTTTTAAAAGTTTTGAGCTACCAAATAATGCATAAATGCCTGGACTATCAGGACAAAAATTGGAATTTGAGAGACTAAGACTGGCTGATTCATATTTGCTTTATGACTATCACATTAGTCCTTTACAACTGATTCATTAGGCCTGTATTCTAAAGTGTATTTTATTCTGCTCCAAAGGCTGTTAATGAATTCTTTGACAGTGGCTGTTTGTCACACACATCTTCCTTCATTCAGAGAACCTAACCTGTTAGAATATTCCCCTGTTGAAGAGTTCGCTTTTATATCTAGTGACATTTATCTTTATCTAAGGCCAGCTGCCTGACTCCTCTTCAGTGCTCTGTTTATGGGGCTTAGACATCTATAAATGGAAACACTAGCTAACCCGAAATTATCGCCAGGGCTTCCTGATAGTGTCCTGGGCTTTCACAACTTGGAGTGTCCTGCAATATCTAACATGTAAGCACGTCACATCATTTTCTAGACAGAATCCGAATCTCTCTTTTTCTGTTTCTCTCTCTCTCTCTTTATCATCATGGAATTTGAAAAGCATGAAAAAGGAAGCGTATTAAATGAGAATTTAGAGGAGAAGTTGACGGTAAGATCTGAGAGATTTAGCCTATACAAATTTATAACATAATTGTCAGCGTGAAGAAGCAGCTGCCACAAATTGGAAAAGTTGTGTTAGCCAGTCTGTTTTTTCATGTTTTTATGGTCAACAACCTTGAAGTGGAGAATTCCATGGGCTTTAGGAAAAATAATGTGTTAAAGTTATTAAAAACTTTTCATTAGTAGAATGTGGGCCAAGTTGATTTAGTTAAACGATGTGCTTTACCTTCATTTTAAAAACCAGAATCAATTTATTTTGAGTCCTTGTTATGATTGCCTCAATACTAGAAAATTATTTTATTTATTGATATAAAGCTTAGCAAATATTCATAGTCTAATTTCTCCTGGAGATACTAGGAATGTATATCAAGGAAAACATATCAGTATTATAGACTATTTTAATGTTTTATGGAATAAGTTAATGAACTTTAATGTAAGGATAAAGTTTATAGAAAGTTGTTATTTATTTGCCATAGAAGTTATAAAAGTAACTTTACCTTGATGCTAAAAAATTAAATGTCAATGAACTATTGTGGTCAACTATATTTGCTCAGACAAATATGCTATAACCTTGAGCAGAATCATGGTTCACCTGATGGACATCAGAGGCTAATTATGTTTGTAAATTTACTGTTAATGGTAGAACAGAACATGGCTAATATTAATAGTTGTGCAAGTAGCAAAAAGTAAAACCATATCGATTATAAAACCGTGGTTTCTTAAACTGAAGAGAATGCATTGTTCTGGATGCCTGAGGTTGAGATTTATGCACTATTAATGATATTAAAACTTGAATTATGAATAGAAGAACCATATTGAGTTGAAACTCTTAAAGTATATTAGAACTGTAAGGTCTTGCAGAAATATATTGAATTAAAATATAACCTTCACTTAAAGGATTTAGGTCATAATTTTCAATATCAATTGTGGACCTCTATGCCACATGGTTGTCTAAACAAGTAAAGGCCACAGACTATTTTGCTTTTTGACTGTTTTAAAAGCCATATATTATTGTAGAACTAACCACGGGTTTTAAGTCAGAAATGGGTGGGTGAGAATTCTTACATCACAACTTCTAAGTGTAGGACTGCGGGGTTTCCTTTAAGCTTTCTGAGTCTACGTTAACGTACATGGAGTCAGGGAACAGTAATACCTAATTTGAAGGCTGTTTGAGGATTAAAAACTATGATGTATGTGAAATCCCTAGACTGAGCCTATTGTTTGCAAATGACTTTCTTTGAAATAACATACCCAAAGTTTACTAATAAAGAGAAAGCTACATGCATTTCAAAGTAAAAGAAAATTTCAGATATGCGAACTATAAAGACTTGCTTAATAATAATAAGACCTTTATGGAACCAGATAGACAGTAAGTAAGTGCACGAATAGAGTTGCTGTATGCTAGTGTGAAATTGGACCTAGATCTTCCTAGCAATGTTTTACAAGAAGTTTTGCAAGTAAACATAGTGGACTTGGGGCAAGAGAACAAAAGTGAAAATGATCTCCTATTATCTGAAGTGATTTGATGTATAAACATTTCACTTTCTGGAAGATCAGACTTCTGCAGGCCTGACTACCTGAAACACAGCTATCAATCTAGAAGTGAGAACCTCCCTTGGAGAAAGTAGCACAAAATTTATGAACATTCTCTGGAGGAGAGGCCTAGGGCTACCCTCTGATTAACTTCCAGAAGTTTGGAGAAAATGTGGGACAGATCAGAAGGCATGAGGACATCTAATCTGCACTGAGAAGGGATGGTTCTCAGCAGGGAGGGAACGCATTGAAGTTCAGTATTTGGGGCAACATGCCTGTACAAAGAGAACTAGATCCATAATTCAAACACCTTTCAGATATAGAAATTCTGATAACACTGTTAGCTTATGTTCGGTATCTCAACGTAAGAGCTAAAAAATAGATATCTTTGAAAGATTTTAATAGACATTATTTTAGTTAAACACTGTCTGTTTTTGTGAATAAATATTCCAAAACTTCAACTTGTGGAGCAGTGTATTCCTTGCTAAAACCAACGTAATATAGTATGATTGGCTAGATTGCTGAATATGGTTTAAAATGTAGTTTTGTGGAGTTTAGTAAGTTCTGAAAGTTATTAAATTTATTTTAAATAGTTTATGAAGATGTGGTTTTTAAAAGGACAGAATATTTTGCCATTAAAATATTTAAATATGCTTATAATACTGTTGAGTTATAATATGCATCTTGTTTAAATTTAAAGGTGTATTTATAAAGATTATCATGAACAATGTTCTAGTATATAACAATTAAACAATATGCATAGTTAGCTTTGTTTGAAAAAACTTGTAAATATAAGATTTGTAGCAAGTAAGAAAATCAGTGGTCAGTAGATTTAAAAAAATCTTCAGTTCATTCTACCCAAAGATAAAGACAAAAATAAATTAGGTTTCTTTAGTACATATGCAATGTGGATTGTACCTTGTGAATTGCTACCTTTAGCTATTGACTTTTTGCCCTTAATTTGTTGCTCTTTGGTGATTAAAAGTAGATTTCTGGGTGCTTGACAATTGAAGGTTCCACTTTTACATCCATTCATCAATTGATAATCAGAAAATAATATCATGATTCTCAAATCATTCAAAATGTCCTAAATTTACCAATGACAATCTAAATTCCTCATACATTGGTAGAGATCATGAAAAAGAAAAATCAATTACCATAGATTTATACAGACATTTTCACCCATTGAAAAATCAGCATATTCGGCTATGTTGAATATTTTAGTCAAGTTTGATTCTACAAAACCAGATTATATGAAAAGTCATTTTTTTGGAGGGGGTGGAGGAAGGGAGGGGGCTATTTTGTAACAATACTATTCAATTTTGTTGATTCCACAATGATTGGTCTTCGTGCTGAATGGATCTTTTGTTTTTCCTGGTCAGGCTGGAATAACCATTGTATCACGTGTCTCCCAAAATATGCTTCTTGGAATTCTGATTTTCCAGCTGCCTCACAAAGAGATGCTGTGGTCTATTCTCAAGAACATTTATGAAACTCTGTGTAGGGAGTTCACTAGGCAGTATATTTCCCCATGGAGACTCATATTGTATTCTAACATGCTGAAGGCTATGAGACCCTCTGGAGGTTAATCTAGTGTTTGTTAAACACCTTACCAATATAGTGTTTTATAATATGTATAAGCAGTGACAGTGAATATTTTAAGTAGTGTTCTCTGGGACACACTTTAAAATGATGTGTCAACATATTAATTGTCTGATTTTATTTGTGAGTTGCATTTTCAGAATAATGATACACAGGACAATAAATTCAAGCTGGGAGTCATTTATATCTATAACATGAAGTTATTTCTGGAATAATTTTAAAAAATAAGTACCTGTCTACTTAGTACGTTTTAATAAATGAGTAAAATTGAGTTAAGAAATTCTGACTACTCTCCAAACTCTTTTTCTTTTCTATTATTAAATGCATCAACAATGAATTTCACTTACATTTATCTTCAGCTGAAATTTCTTAATGAAAAGGAACAATTCACATATTAATATAGTAGAAAGGATCATGCACCTCAGGGCATTCTGACATAATAATGGTTTCTCTAAGAGATAAGGCAAACAGATCTCATGCATAAATTTAATAATTTCTATCACATTTATATAATATGTCTCAAGAGACAATTCCATCTTCCCAAGTAATAAATTTTTAATAAATATCACAAGAATAATGATAATAAGGGGATGTCATCCAGCTCCCTTTATATTGAATTTTGGTAGACGCATATCAAAACAGTAGACAATTTCTGAATATCATAAATATTACTTTATTGAGTAAAAGTAACTCTCTGAGCTTGAGAAATAAATTATGTAATCTGACAGTGTATCTCAAATTGGAAGCTGAAAACATTTTAAATAATAGAATTTTTACTTTTTACATTTAAAATATTTTAATTTATTTTGACCTTGATGGCGAAAGACTTATTCAATGATATATAAATTTTCTTATGATCTCACACAAAAAAAATCTTCTTGAGATTATGCCACTTCATTTTTAATAGTACAATGGAAAAAAAAGAAATTGAAGAAAATACTGTGGGTAAAGTGTAGAAACACAGAAAAAGGAAATTATGCATTTTAAAATTCTGTGATAATTCAGTGAAGCATAGCTCTTTAAATTAGGTTAAATTAGTTATTAATTCTTAGCTTAATTAATACAAATGAAATTAGTTATTTACTAGAAGAGTTCTGTTGCAAACAAAAAACATGAAACTAGCACTTTGGTTACAATTCCCGATGTTATTATCTGCTGGCAAGTTAAAAATGTTAGGGAGCATCTTCAGAGATGCAGCCTAATGTCTATAAGAAATGTCCTAAAAAAAACAACAACCCCAAAATGAGTCTTTCACATCAATATACTTTTCTGAATGTCTATTTTGAGCAAGACAGGGTACTAAGAGCTGCAATGGAAACACACATGATAAAGTCTTGGCCATCAAGGAGACTATTATGTTTTTTTTTTTTTAAAATTATTTATTGTTTAAAGTATTATATATAGTATTACATATGTCTCATTTTCTCCCCATTGACCTTTCCCCGGACACCCCTACATTCCCACTACATGCCCTCACCACCCTCTACTGTCTGTGTCCATGGATTATGCTTATACTAGTATGCATGCATACAAGTCCTTTGGTTGATCTCTTACCCCCCCTCCCCACCAGCCCCCGCCTTCCCTCTGAAGTTTGATGGTCTGTTCGAGGTTTCTCTGTCTCTGGATATATTTTTGTTCATCAGTTTATGTTGTTCATTATATTCCACAAATGAGTGAGATTATGTGATATTTATCTTTCTCCGATTGGCTTATTCTGCTTAGCATAATGCTCTCCATGTCCATCCATGCTGTTGCGAATGGTAAGAGTTCTTTCTTTTTTACAGCAGCATAGTATTCTATTGTGTAGATGTACCATAGTTTTCTAATCCACTCATCTGCTGATGGGCACATAGGCTGTTTCCAAATCTTAGCTATGGTGAATTGTGCCTCTATGAACATAGGGGTGCATATATCCTTTCTGATTGGTGTGTCTGATTTCTTGGGATATATCCCTAGAAGTGGGGTTACTGGGTCAAATGGGAGTTCCATTTTTAGTTTTTTGAGAAAAATCCATACTGTTCTCCACAGTGGCTGCACCAGTTTGCATTCCCATCAGCAGTGCAAGAGGGTTCCGTTTTCTGCGCATCCTCGCCAGCATTTGTCGTTTGTTGATTTGTTGATGATAGCCATTCTGACAGGTGTGTGATGGTATCTCATTGTCGTTTTGATTTGCATCTCTCAGATGATGTGACTTTGAGTATGTTTTCTTATGTCTCTTGGACTTCTGTATGTTCACTTTCGAAAAGTGTCTATTTAAGTCCTTTGCCCATTTTTTGATTGGGTTGTTTATCTTCCTTTTGTTAAGATGTATGAGTTCCCTATAAATTTTGGAAATTAGGCCCTTATCGGATATAACATTGGCAAATATATTCTCCCATGCAGTGGGCTTTCTTGTTGTTTTGTTGATGGTTTCTTTTGAGACTATTATGTTTTGATTATGAAATAATAATGGTAAGTTTTAGTAGCTTGGGAATATTCTAAGTGAACCAAATAAAAACATTCCAAATTTGTTTTTTCTCACATAGATTTACAACAGCAAGTCTATAATTATTCATCAGAATGTTTTAACAAAGGGAGCAATTGTAAAGCATTTTATGTGGTAACATATTTTTTTTCCATCAGAATATTTTCAATTGGAGGAGGTCATCGAGAGGACGTGACCACTGGTTGACCCATGAGTTGGACCCTGGGCAATCAGAGGCTCCCCACAACCCCTGCTCTTGGAATGTACATTACCGCCCCCCCCCCACGCACACACCGTTCCTACAGTGGGAGATGTTTTCAAAGACATGGTCATGAGAGTGAGGTATTGTTGAGAACATCTGGATGACTTAGAGGACTGAGCCCAGTTAAAACCTCTATATAAACTTTTAAGATTCTGGTGGGCAGGTGCAGAAATCTACTTGTCTTGTGGCTGCCCAAGATAAACTTCACATGTAAGTTCCTTTGCTTATTAAACCTACCACCTACCATTCTGGAGTGGTCTGCTTTTCATGTCTCCTTGTTCTTCATGTAAGGGGGCCAGTTTCAAATTTCACCCAGGAAGCTCCCAATTTTTTGAATTGACATCTACATCTATATTTATTTTTCTAACTGTATCTCAACAGAATAATTGGTTATAGGTACTTAGCAAGCACTGACATACTTGAAGAAAAAATTATACTGCTGTTGTTTCTGATGTGTCATTTAGAGATTATTTTCAGTAAGGGCATGAATGTTGTTTCCTTTCTATACATAATTCCTGACAAGACAACATCATATAATAAAATAAGTGGTAAATTTAGGGTGATAAATCTCTGGAGGTGAGGTACTAGATTTATGTATCTTTATATCACAATTGATTGCCCTGGATCCTTAATAAACTAATTTGGTAGATCAAAATGAAGAAAAGATGAAAACAAACCAACAATGACATTTCCTTTTCTTTGGCATTTGATTATTTATTTTGGAAAACCTCCTTCCATTTCTCTGCCACTTGTAAGAGTGGTCCAATGGCTCTTACTATGTTCTGGATTTTACTGCTAAAGTTGCATGGAATACCCATTGTGTCTGCATGGCCATTCTGATGGTAGGGGATGTGAGTTCATTTGTCCCCAAACTTTAGTCCCTTATGCTGCTGGCTCATGTTTGCTTTTATGGGAGACACTATCATGGAGAATGGTAGGCATTTGGGTATCTTTAAGAATGCTGTTGGTCTCTCTAACATGTTTGTGGTACTTACCAGGATGGCCATTTATCAACAGTATATTTTGAATTTATTATTCCCTTTTCTCCATAGAGGACCAGAGCTCTGTAAAAAGGTGACATTTAAAATACTCTGTGGAAATAATTAAAAAACACACACAGATGGGCAGTAATGAACAAAATTTTATGGTTAGTGCCTCAATAAGTATCCTTCAACTGGAAGACAAGTAGAAGAAATTCAGAACTAGGATGCTCTGAAGTTCTGAGCTCAGTGTTGCATATAAAATTTTAGTATGATTAATTTCTTCCCTTTTCTAAGGGAGCTAAGAGCTCTCTGAAGAGTCAGTAAATTGGATATAGGATTCATCAGTCTGTACCTGGTATTAGATAGTTCACTGATAATGTTTTCCACGGAATTGAGACATCCCTCAAGCATTACAAGTAATAATATTCTGGTTTTGCTCCACTGAAGATGTATAGTTGCAAAGAGTAACCATAAACACTGATCATTTGGTAGGTCAAAGTTGAAAAACTAAATAATTGGTCTTAAATCTTTTTTTGCATAAGAAATAATTCCACCCTGACCTCTTTCTGGCCTCCTATTCACAGAGCCACTAACAAATACATATTTTATAAGGTAAGAGTTATTTTATTTTTAAATTTGAATTTATAAAGAGCTTATAAAACTCAATACCAAAAAACCCAAACAATTCAATTAAGAAGCATACAAATGACCTGAATAGACACGTCTTCAAAGAGGATACACAGATGGCCAATACACACATGAAAGGGTGCTCAATGTCACTAATCAACAAATTTTCAAAAATACATTAGGAATCTGCAGCATGAAATTCAAAAAAGAGGGAAGGAGGTGAGATGCCATGATAATGGTGGACTATGGGGATCAATGAGAAATTACTAAGCAGTGGGAATTGAAATCATAATGGGCATAATTGCAGAATAATGAGTTTTGCATAATGTAGAATGATAAATTGCAGAATGATGATAATGGAGAAATGATGAGTTAGGGCAGGTGAGTGCATGCAGGTGTTCTGTGTACCATACTACATATCTATGAAAACTGAAACAAAGAGCCCAGAGCCCATGCCCTTGGTGTGTGTGTGGTGTGTGTGTGTGTTTGTGTGTGTGTGTGTGTGTGTGTAGGTGTGTGGCGGGAGGACTTCTTCCAAAGAAGAGGCCTCCATCTCTCCCTAAGTGCCATCTAATATGGTAAAAAGCATGTTGTATCTGAGTTTAGGAGATCAGTATTGGTGTTAAAGTTGTGTTTGTGTGGCCTTTGACAAATCACTTAACCTTTGGTTTCCTAATCTACAAAGTGGGAGGTTGGGTTGAATTTGCAAAGATTGATATGCTCTTTAGAATTTTATAAGTCTGCAGAAAATGTCCTTTGGCTGTGTCCTTACTAAATCCTTTCCATGTCAAATAATGCTTGTTTAGAAACCTTTAAGTAGCTCATATTTTTAAGTCATCACTGACCAAATGTAAAACAAAAGTCCTGGTTATTAGATTAAACCTTGTCTGTGTCACAGAATGTTTATAGTTTAGTACTCATGAGTTGAATTACATATATTTTCTATATTTTCCCTGTGAAACAATAAAGATTTAAGGATTGGATTGTGGGTGAAAATTATGGAATAGATGAAGAAAGTATCCTCAATATTAACATTGAAACATTACCAAAACAAAGCATTCTATTTTCTTATAATATTATATAAAATAAAGTGGATGGTGTGTTTTCATCAGAAATAAAAAAAATTAGAAAATATAAGGTCAGTGTTTTAAATGTTATTTCTAAAAATGGTTTCTTTAGCTCTTATTCATTCCCCGTTGTAGTTCTCACTACTCCCTGCAAAGTACCTGACACAGATATCGTAGTCCCTTTACGACTCTAATTTTAGTCCCTTTGCATCGCTGGAGGTTGGGGAAAAGTGGACTGTGTAGAAATGGCAAAATCCCAGCCACCAATTCCATTTTTCTTATTCCTTTAAGAAAAATGAGGGCTGTGTTTATTAGAACCCAGGAGGGGAGGTGAAAGTAAAGTGAAACTGATAAGGATCGATATTTCAACTTTATGGTTCCAATGAAGTTCTGGAAGCCATCCAGTCCTTTGAAAACCACTGCTGATGAAAGCAGTGTCTGCCGATAATGTAAGTCTGAGATGCACTGTTTCAATGGATCTTTTGATACAGCTCTGTGTGATGGTGAATAACAGAAGGGAGATGGATTGCAGGCTTTACCTGAGCTGTGCTTTCACAGTGACATTTATAACACACTGTATGTGCGGTGAAATGTTTTCTAGGTTCTCATTGTAGGAATTACAATTACTTACATATCTAGTTGTTCCGTCCCAAGTCCGGCTCCCCTCAGGGAATGACATATAGACTGTTGTATTAGTGATGTAATTGCTTAGAGAGTCATGGGCTTTATTTTGCTACATGATCTTCATAAATATAAGGAAGTGATTTTTTTAAATGGTGAGAGGATGTCTGTGATTTAATTGCTGGTCTTTCTCTTTTATTTATAACCTTAAATTTTCTCAAGGGGCCTTTCATCAATTTTCTTCTCAGTTAATGGGCATTTTCCTTGCATGTGTTGCTTCTGCAAAAGACGTCACCCCCAGCTTGTTCTCCAAAAAAGGCCTCGTGCCCTTGTCAGAATATAGCAATTCAGAGACCACCTCATGCTTTTAAATACGAACTTGATGACATTCATCTCAGGAGCAGATGAGAGAGCCCATAGGATTGCTTTCCTGAACCTGTTATAATTTCTCTGGGATATCATGTCCTAGGGGGAGACTGAAGGAGGAAAATGTCAGCATGAATTAATAAGCTTATCACAGAGACTTCCTTTAGAATATGTGAAGGAAATGTGAAAAATAAACTTTTCATTCCTATTTTCTTTTTCCTGTTGAATTCAGCTTTCAGTCTGAGATATCCTGCATGTTTGTTGTTCCACCTGCTTCTGCTCATTCATTCTTCTACCCACCCACCCATCCATCTACCCACCCACCCATCCACCTGCCCATCCATCCATCCATCCATCCATCCTGGGAGTCCTTTGCTCACAGCTTCTTGGCCTCCTGGTTGGTGCTATTCCTTTGCATGGGGTGTGGAAGGAGTAGGGGTAACTGGTCTTAGAGATTTTTAATCATTTCTCTTCTTTGCAATCCCACCACAGTCATGACCCCTATGGGATTCGCCTTTCCCGATTCTGGTGGGCCGTACAGGGCTTGGAAAGGCATTTATTAGGGCCCCTTCCTGGCTGTGGCTCTGCATCATCTAGCAATAAACCTCCATCTCCTTTTTATCTTCCAGAGATTTATAATATGCTTTTCCAGACTGATGCTCCTCCCCTACCTGATCTCTAACTGTTATGGATGTATGATTTTAAATTCCTATACTCTCATTTTAAGGAGGTCAAGAGAAGGATATGAGAGAAACTCATGTGTTCCATCAGCCACCTTGAACCAGAAGCCCCTCGATTGATTTTTAAAGTTCTTCCTTTAAGTGTTTTTTTCAGTAGTTGGTAAGCATTGTGGAGCATCCCTATTCTTCGTTGAGAGATAAATGACATTATGCATAGGCTATGCTAAAGGACATGCCAAAAAAGATTCTGAGCATATGACTGAAAAAATTATGCCATTTTTAGAAGTTTGGAAATTAAAAATTAAGAAAGTTATAGTTTTTACCTTCCTTCTTTGTGTCAAAGTGGTTTTTTTTAAAAATTAAATCTTTATTGTTCAGATTATTACATTTGTTCCTCTTTTTTCCCACCATAACTCCCCTCCTCCCAGTTCCCACCCCACCC
>NW_005356519.1:284003-297136 GCF_000412655.1 Myotis brandtii
TAGATTTCTTGAAGATCTCACTACATTTATCGGCGGTCTCACCAGTCTTTTCAAGGGCCTTACTAAATTTATCAGCGGCTTCTAGACAGTTCTTGAGAGACCTTAAAAGTGTGGTTTTGAACTCTATATCCAGCAGTTTGCTTTCCTCCAATTCTGTCGTTTGTGTCCTGTTTCTTTGTCTCGGCATTTTTTATGCTTCACTGTGTCGATAGGGTGCCTTTCTGTGCTAAGTGTCCCAATTACCTGAGGTAGACACTCTTGGTGCACCCCCTTGTGGGCTTTGTGCACAGTCTTGTTGTAATTAAGCCTTGATTGTTGTAGTTATCACTGGGAGGAATTGACCTCCAGGCCAATTGGCTGTGAGAATCAGCTGTGTCTGCAGTGGGAGAACTTCTGTCCTCTAGGGAGGCGCTAATCTAGCCTTTGCCTGAGGCTATCTGGCAAATGCCTCTGTGCAGGGCTTGGGCAGGGCAGGTCCCATGGGATCAACAGGGTGGGCCGAGCGAGCAGTTATGGCTGCTCTCAGTCCCATCCCCAGACGCTCTGCCTCTCAGTGTCCCAGCAACTGCTGCAAACCTCGGAGAGAAAGCTGCCCTCGAGTTCTGACCGATGCCAGACAGTCCCGCTTCTCCCGTTTGAGTCTGGGTCTCCAGAGACTCGCCTGGAACTGGAGCTCAGAGTCTGAGGCTCCCTCCCGATTGAAACAGACAACCGCGCCCTCAGCCGCCAGCCCACTCCGCATGCACTCTGCACCTTAGTATTTTCCTTCCGCACTGCGCCTCCTCTGAGTTTTGGTATGCTTTTCTCTTTCCTTCTAGTTGTAGAATTTCCACTCAGCCAGCCTTCCTGTGGTTCTGGGTGATGTCCGTTCCGTCTTTTAGTTGTATTTTTGAAGTGGTTGTGCGAGGCAGCAATCTCAGGTGTTTACCTATGCCGCCTTCTTGGTTCTCCCCAAAGTGGTTTTGATTGTTAAACGAAAGGACTTTGGGGTAAGGATTCAAATCTAGGCTCAACGTGTACAAGCCACAGTTTCCTCATCTGTAAAATGGGATATGACTTGCCTCCCAGGGCTGTTATATGGGTTGAAATGACAAAATCTTCTAGAAGCGCCCATGCATAGTAAATACTAAAAAAACATGGTAGTTTTTAGAGTGAGGAGAATAACAGTCATGTATAGTTAACTTTCTTGTGTCCAGAGAAACGCTGGCTTTGTGATGGGTGTTTGTTGTCTTCAGACCACATGCCATTTTAAACTGACCATTAGAGCAGAGGCAATGCTTACTTTCCCACTAGGAAGTGGGCCATCACCAAGACTTTGTTAGGTTTTAACTGTATGTCTGTGCTGTGCAGACTGACAGATTAAAAATAAGAATGTTTAAAACATGATGACTTTTCTGAAAGATATTATGTCATGGCCTTAGTGGGAATGACTATCTTACATGAATACAAGTACTGTATAGAGAGAGGACTTAATGGCTAAATTGTGAATGAATACAAGTACTGTATAGAGATAGGACTTAATGGCTAAATTGTGAGTTATAAATAATTAGGACCATACTTAATATGTGGCTCATACAATTAATAACAATATACCCCAAACTGCTAGACTTATCAAGGCAGGATATCTGTAGGAGGGGAAGAATATAGGTGAGTAGAAGGAGTTTTATGGAAAGCATCCTGTGTGTGTGTGTGTGTGTGTGTGTGTGTGTGTGTAATGTTAAAAAGAGGAACATAAATATGGTTAGCAGCACTATCTGATTTTAAAATGTTTTAAATCCAGAAACTATTTATTCTGTATTGGATATCTTAATTTATGTCTCTTAGCTTCATCTGGCATTTTTCTTCCTGCATGCAAGATATTTTCTGGGAAAGAGACACTTCCAATAGTTAGTTTTTTTACTAAGGATTTTTTTCTATAAAACATATAGTTTCACGTACTATAAGTAGAACTGTAAATTAATGTACCTTTTCTGGAGCCTAATATGCATGGAGGCCTTAAATACTTATATATTTACTGACCAGGTAATTCTACTCTAGGATTCTGTTTGAAGTGAAGAAATATACAAATATTTAGTTATGATGATGTCTATTACAATGTTTTTTAAATAAAATATTCATTGGTTAAAAATAATGGACACAGTAGCGGATTTACTGATCTATAATAGCATATAGGGAAATTTAAGGGCATTTATACAGTGGACAATATGCTACATTTTTTCTATAAAAATACAAATTTTATGCAAAGAGGAATGATTCCTTTATGGACCCTCTATGTTGGCAGAACATTAGCATGCAAATCAGTGAATACATTTGTGCAGCACATCTCATAGCTAAACCATAGAATCCTAATAGTCCAAATAAAGGCCAAATTACCATGGGTTGAATTGTATTTTTCAGTTTCACTGATATTTCAAAGAGCTCACAATGACTTTTTTCATCATAATCTTGCATTTTTATGATCCTGCTGAATTGATGAGATTTTATCTGAGAAGATTGAAAGGTACGCTGATATTTGGTGGTTTATTCTTCATCTGAGAGCAGATTTATGGACACCTTGGGTGCTTTCATCTTTTTGCCTAAACAGCCTTGGCCACCGGCAGACCGCAATTCTTCAAGGTCAGGATCTTAGTTTTCCTGGCACTGAGGGCTGTGTCTGATACCTGTCAAGTGGCCCTCAATAAAGCTTGTTTAAACTGCAGAGGCATGGCTTTTACCTGTTGCTCTGTGTGTGCCTATGTGAAGCACTCTATCTGACTTGACAAGTGGTCGGGATCCCTAACTGAGCCTAAACTGAATTCACCAAGGTTCCCCCCATCTGGAGAGCTGATAGTTTGGCACTTTCAAAGGATTGGCTTGAAGCGCCTCGCAGGCAGAGACTTATCCCCAGGTCCCAAGGGAAAAACAGATGAGATACCTTCATTGTTTGTTCAGAAAAAAACAGTGACCCTGAGGATGGCAGGCTGCCTCCTCTTCTGATTGACTTCAAACTCAACCTCATCAATTTTGCTTGTGAGTGAAAATGGAAAGAGTTGTTTTCCGTAAAATCTTTGAGCAATGTGAAAAGCACTAAATGTCCACATGCTTGATGCTAGAAGCTTCGACAGAGGTGTCAGCATGCTCAACACAGAGCCCTGGACACCTTGGTGTGGCTGTGGCTGTTGGCATGCAGCCCTGGCATTGGTGGCAGACTTGCAGATTGGCACTGACAGTAGCAAGCCAGAAGGTGACAGGGAGAAAATGGCAGACTCCATACGTATTAACCAAAGTGCTAATGAAATGATTTTAGAGGTTGTGAAACTTTTTCATAGTGGATAGAAGGATAGCCATAAAGATACTATTTTAGTACCTTTCTTTTTTTAAATCCTCACTCCAGGATATTTTTTTCCATTAATTTTTAGAGAGAGTGGAAGGGAGGGAGAGAAAGGGAAACATCAACGTGAGAGAAACACACATAGATTGGTTGCCTCCTGCATGCACCCCTGACCAGGGATGGTGGTAAACCTGCAACCCAGGTATGTGTCCTTGGCTGGGAATTGAACTAGTGCTCCTTCAGTGGGTGGGCCTGACGCTCTAACCACTTAGTCACATTGGCCAGAGCTTTAGTACTATTTTAAAAATTAATTTTACCTTGTTTTTGCCCCAAGAATAGGTTATATCTACAATGCACTTGTAGAAATTAAGTACTATAGAAATAGCACTCAGTATTAGATACTTTCAGATATCCAGAAACTCTTTACCACTGGCAGTTATAATTAATGAGAGATTTAGGAAATAAATAAAATCTGCATTACCCATGGAGAACTTTTATGTTTATTTTGGGGTTATATTTTGCTTAGATTCTTTTTCTTATCCTCCATGGCTGAGAGGTAGATTCTTCTCTCCCATACTCTGCAATAACAATGTAGAGTATGGATGAGGCAGAACAGAGTACTTGAGATACCAGGCATTTTTGTACATCTGGTTTTAGTTTGTTTTTATAATACTTGAGATGTAAAAGCAATCATTTTCTTGCTTCCCCCAGGTACAGTAGCCTCTCCTTACTTGTGGTTCAAAAGTATTAAATGGAAAATGAAAGAAATGAACAATGTGTAGGTTTTAATCTGCTTACCCTTCTGAGTTGCATGATGAAATCTCGAGCAGTCCCTCGCGAGAGGTGAATCACCCCTTTGTGGAGCGTCGCCATGCTTAGATGCTCTGCGCCTGGTAGTCCCTTGGTAGCCGACTCGGTTATCAGGTGGCCTGTGTTGGTATCACAGTGTTTGTGCTCAAGTGACCCTTATTCTACTTCATGATGACCCCAAAGTGCAAGAGTAGTGATGCTGGTGATTCGAATATGCCAACGAGAAGCCATACATTTCTTCCTTTAAATAAAAAGGTGAGTACAGTACAATAAGATATTCTGAGAGAGCGACCATATTCACATAACTTTGATTGCAATATATAGTTATAACTGCTCTATTTTATTAATAGTTATTGTTGTTACTCTCTGACTGTGCCTAATAAATAAATTAAATTTTACCACAGTATATATGTATAGGAAAAAGCATAGTATGCCTAGGGCTTAGTATTATCTGTAGTTTTGGGGTCTTGGAATATATCCCCCTCAGGTAAGGGTGGACTACTGTATTTAAAGTTCTTGGTACAATTTTAGATGGGCCTTTTCAATAACTGTAGGAAAGAGTGAGCCTGTTGTTACTGGAAAGCACCGAGCATGCTGAGTGCCTTTATTCTGAGAATATCTTTTTTGTTGATATTTTATCCTTAATGGACAGCTGTTAGTGTTTTAATTCAGTAGCCCAAATAATTTAAGGCATTATTCTTACAAAGTATTTTAATTTGAATTTTTAATGCAATGGCAAGCTTTACAACAAAGTCTTTAGTGACCGATAGTTTAAGAAAACCAGTAATTTTGCCTGCATGTTGATAATATTGATGACGGTTAGGGCATGTTCCACATCCTGGGAAGTAGGTGAACCACTTCCCTGGCAATCTTCACCAAGCTCTAGGGGGTGGATGATGATGTCCTCATTTTACAGTTGAAATGAGTCTAAAGTCAGTTGCCCCAGACACATAGAAAGTTAAGTGGAAGCGTTCGGCCTTAGGACAAGGAGTCCAGAACCCACACTCCTCACCACTCCTATACCCCTCTCACGTCCGACCCAGAACCTCAGCTCCCTCTTTGTGGTGATTTTTTGTTTTGTTTTCCTCAGAGTGAACACATTCTTTGTGTTTACTCCAATGTACAACAATCAAATAATCAAAGCTGATATTTACCTCAAGGGAACTTTATTATCCTTTGTTCTCAGAAGATTAAACTTGAAAGTTTCAACCTTCTAATCACATGCTTAGTTGTCCTGGCAACCAGCCCCTATCCTGTATGGTACTATTGGTATTTATTTGCAAGTATCAGGCTTCTTTATACAATAGGTAGATTTCTTATTCTTATTTAACAGGTGAACATGTAACTTATTATTTGAGGGTGAAATGAGGCCTTATTTTATTTTATTTCATTTTATTTATTTTAATCCTTACCCATGGAGTGAGGATATTTTTTCCATTGGTTTTTATTTTTTTCCCCACCAATGGTTCTGTGGCATTTTTTTTCCTTTCTGTTTTTTTTTTTTGAAAAATATATTTTTTATTGTTGATAGTATTACAGATATCTCTCATTTTCCTCCCACTCCCGACCTCCTCTCAGCTCCTACCCACCTGCACCCCTAGGTCTTCACCACCATATTGCCCATGTCCATGGGTTATGCATATCTATCTATCTATCTATCTATCTATCTATCTATCTATCTATCTAAAACCCTAATATGCAAATAGACTGAACAATGGGATAACTGAACAACTGAACAACCGGTCGCTATGACTTGTGCTGACCACCAGGGGGTGTGCGTGGAACATGGCGGGCGTCGGCAGCAGGTGGCAGAGTGCGGAATATGGCGGGCGTTGGCTGTGGCGGGATGGTGGAGCAGGTGAGCGGCGGTGCCAGACCAAGGCAGGGCGCTGGTTGCTGTCATCGGGATGAGCCTCTGGTGGTTACTGAAAATTCTTTGCTCCCATGCATCACGGTCCCGCTGGTGCTTGCACCCGCTGCCAGTGCTGGAGCCACCACTCACACTCACTGCCAGCGCCAGAGCTGCCACTCACACCTGCTGCCTGTGTCTGGTTCCGGTCTAGATTGCTTGGTGCCATCAGTGGGTGCGAGCGGCTGCTGCTGGCTCCGATCGCCCCTGAGGGCTTCTCTACCTCCCCCTGCCCCTGAGGGGTGATTGGGGCAGCAGCCACCACTCACACCCGCTGATGGCGCCAGCCCCGCTCACACCCACTGCTGGCGCTGGCCCCAATCGCTCCGTGCCATCAGCGGGTGCAAATGGGGCTGGCACCATCAGCATGTGGGAGCTGCAGTGGCAGGAGCAGGGCTGCCAGCAGACAGGACTGGGGACCACAGCAGGAAGGGCTGGGCAGGGGCACGGAGGATGGGCCGAGACCCGCCCCTGTGCCCACTGCAGCCTCATGGCCTACAGTTCCTTTCAAGGTGCACGAATTTGTGCACTGGACCCCTAGTCTATATATATATAAAAGCCTAAGCGACCGAATGACTGAACGACCAGTCGAACAGTTGACCAGTCACTATGATGTGCACTGACCACCAGGAGGCAGATGCTCAATGCAGGAGCTGCCCCCTGGTGGTCAGTGTGCTCCCACAGCAGGAGTGCTGCTCAGCTGACCACTCATCCCAGTGGCCAACCAGCCCAGCGGCAGCCACTCACTCCCTCAGTAATCCTGCAGGTCCAATCTTCAGAGAATGGGCCAGGCACCAACAGACTGGCACCACTGGCATGATCCTAACTGCGCTGCCCAGCCTCCTGGAAGTCGGCCTTGGGCACTGTGGCCACTTCCCCTCCCTAGACGCTCTGCAAGGAAGAAACAATATAAAAGCCGCCACCAGGTAGCTCCCAACAACCGGTGTGAATATCAGTGGGACGGATCCGGATCCTGGCCTACAAGGGCATCCCACCACCTGCCTGGAGGACCAATTGCGTCCCAGCCCTTCCCCCTTCCTTAGGACGGGCTCCAGATGCAAGGCTCATGGCTGGTGAGTGCCACTGTGATGATGTGAGCCTCTCCAGATCAGGACTGACTGGGCACGAGCCAGTGGTAGCCGCGGCAGGGCTGGGATGAGTGGGAGCGTCAGGCAGGAGCAGCAGGTGGCGCTGGACTGCTAGTTTTGGCCCAATCCTCGCAGGCCATGCAGAGGGACCCCACTCATGCATGAATTCGTGCACCGGGCCTCCAGTAAATACATAAATTCTTTGGTTAGAGAGAGTGGAAGGGAGGAGGGGAAGGGAAGAGAGAAAGAGGAAAGAGAGAGAAACATCAGTGTGAGGGAGACACATCAATTGGTTGCCTCCACTTACACCCTGACCAGGGCTGGGGATTGAACCCACAACCCCAATATGTGCCCTTGATAGGAAATTAAACCCATGACCCTTTGGTCCACAGGCTGATGCTCTAACCACTTAGCAATCTGGCCAGGGCAGGAGGCCCTATTTTTGTTTAATTTTTAAAAAATATATTTTATTGATTTTTTTACAGAGAGGAAGGGAGAGGAACAGAGAGTTAGAAACATCGATGAGAGAGAAACATTGATCAGCTGCCTCCTGCATACCTCCTTCTGGAGATGTACCCACAACCAAGGTACATGCCCTTGACCGGAATCGAGCCTGGGACCTTTCAGTCTGCAGGCCGACGCTCTATCCACTGAGCCAAACCGGTTACGGCAGGGAGGCCCTATTAATAATTGCTTTAGGACAGTGGTCGGCAAACTGTGGCTCGCGAGCCACATGTGGCTCTTTGGCCCCTTGAGTGTGGCTGTTCCTAAGCCTTAGGAGTACCCTAATTAAGTTAATAACAATGTACCTACCTATATAGTTTAAGTTTAAAAAATTTGGCTCTCAAAAGAAATTTCAATCATTGTACTGTTGATATTTGGCTCTGTTGACTAATGAGTTTGCCGACCACTGCCCTAGACTTAGCAAAAGGGATGAAAATACTAAAAGGACAACTTAAATACATTCACTGACATTATTTTTAAGAACTTAAACTTAGTTTTTCTTTTTGTATATCATGTATTTTATGATAGAAGGATGATCTTTCAAGTCATTGCTTCAGAGCTAGAGTTATTGGCACAGCCAGTGCCCTTGACCATGAAGAGGGAAGACTCAGTCCAGTTTTCCTATATGTTGGTTAATTTCACTTGTGGAATGAGAAGAATCCAGTAAGAGAAAGAGATGATCCATAGACAAATAGATGTATCACTTCCCAGTGAATAAAAATTTATATTACATTATTTAAAAGTATGGAAATTTTTGTGTAAATGTGTAATGGTATTCTTTTTTAAAACATCATAAATATTGTCACAAAGTTATCAGGGAACATTAAATGTTGCTCTTATCTTTGGACTCTCATAGTTGCTATTCTCTGAGTGAAAGAATGAGTAAAACTTGGCCTTTAGTTTTAGATTCCCCAAGACAACTCACTTACCCTCCCTGGGTCTCCATTTCCTCACTGATAAAAAGAAAACATTGAACCAGATAATATTGGATTCCTCCCAGTTCTGATTTATATATTCCTATACTCTCCTGGGTGTATGTGGCCAGAGAAGGGTGGAGCTTTTAAGTTCTGATTTGGGAGACATCATGCCTAGATTTCATGCTTCACCTATAGAAAGAGGCAAGTCCAAAACATTTCTGGAGTTTTTACCCTGGAAAACAACTCTGTATTGTATACTTGAAATTTGCTAAGAGAATAGAACTTGAATGTTCTCTCTCACACCCCCAAAAAAGGTAAATATGTGAGGTGATGGATATGTTAACTCAGTGGGGGAAATTCTTTCACAATGTGTGCATATTTCAAATCATGTACTGGATACTTTGACTTTAAATATCTTACAATTTTACTTGTCAATTATACCTCAATAAAGTTGGAAAATATGTTTCTTTAATATTACCCTTGGAGAAGCATAGGAGCATAGTAAGTGTTTGTGGTATTTATTGACCTTGTCCTTGGTTTACCCTGGATCATGAGTAATCAGAGGTTCAGGCACTCAGAAGGGGGTCTCTAATAGGTTTCATGACTTTTCCCCACGTCATGTCCTGCTTTTGTTCTCATTTGATTGATAATTCAGTGTATGCTTGGCAAAGAATTGGTGATAATACTCACAATGTTCCTATTATCCTAAGAGCTGGGGCATGTCATACAGCTGTAGTTCCACCAGCCTTGACTCCACATGTTTGATGCCTGAAATCTTGCCAATCTTCCATGGCTTTCCATGTAATCCAAAATGATTACCTGGGTCCACATAGGGAATTTCTTCTCAAAGGACATTTGTTAGCCGCTAAATCTGAGTGAATACTTTTGCCTGTGTGTGTATGTGAATGTGTGTGTGTGTGTGTGTGTGTGTGTGTGTGTGAGAGAGAGAGAGAGAGAGAGAGAGAGCAAGAGGGAGAGGAAGAGAGAGAGAAAGAGATTTAAAATGGAAAGAGATTTAAAATGTGGTAAAAGAGGTCTTAATTGGTGCCTCTAAATAATTATATTGTAGTCCATCATGATTTTGATAAAGGCAATATCCTGTGAAGTGGAAATGTCTATTAATGGATCGGGGCAGGACTGTGGGCAGGTTGGGATTGTGATGGGCCGGGGGCAGGAGGCCCGGGCACGGGTGTGGGCAATTCTCTCCTCACTTGTAAACTTACAGTTTCACACACAAAAAAGCAGTTCGAATAAAGAAATTTTTCCCCTGGACAAAAAGGGGGGGTATCATATGTTAGTTCTTGGGAGGCTTTGAAGAAATTTATTAGACTTTTTGAGAAAGCAAAAGTCAGCAGCCTGGGGGTACATTTTCATAGGGGAAAGACCATTCTGAAAAAGAGATTGATGGATTTCACAGGGGAGGGTTGTGGGTAATGGTCCAAATACAGTTGACAGTGCTGAGTGCTTAAAATGTCATCTTGGGTTCAGAGATGGAATCACAGCTCTGATGCCTTCCAGCTGTGGCGATGTCTTTGGCAACTTTTAGTGGCCTAAATTTTCCTTTTTAAAGTATTGTTATGAATATCTATTGATGATACTGGGTTGGGCAAAAGTAGGTTTATAGTTGTGAGTACATGAAAATTTATTCTTGTATTATTTATTAATTATTGTTTTTCTATATGGACAACTGTCAACCTACCTTTGTCTACCCCTTAATTTTTTTGAGTTCTCTCTCTTTTTAAAATTTTTTTTGCTCAATTCCTTTATCCCCCAACCCTGGCCCCCCAACCCCAGAGCTGTCTGCCTATGAGTCTGTCTCTATTTTGTGCCAACCCTGTATTTTTATGATTTAACGTGAGATTAAACAATGACGACACCTGGATCAGTGCATAAAGGTGTACAGAACGTGCTTGTTCCTGCCTCGCCTCACTTCCCTATTCTTCAGCATTCTGCCCAAGGTCAGCTCTGGTACAAACACATGGCAGGAGTGCCCGTAAAGTGAGCCAGAGTAGATGCACATAGTAGGCTATCGAATATGCCTTCTGATAACTCATTAGCAGACATTAGTTCTCTGATATGACTTCAGTCTATGTTACGGTTATTGGTTGCCGAGTGAAGTTTTCTCTTACATTTGGTCAGAAGAATTGAAGCTCCTTGAAAAGGGGTAGAGTGCCGATCTCAGAAGCGCCTCATTCAGACATGGTGTTCTCTATGAAACTGAATGAATGCCAAGAATGGCTTGTGGGTCGCTGCTGTTCTGTGGCAGGTTTTACTCACTCTAGAGTAAATAAGAACGACGTAATCTCCATAAAATAGCTTATGTTTATTTCAATATTTGAGTCCCTTCCTTTCTTAATTTTTTGATTTAAAATTTTTTATTATTTATGAAATGATGATGATTTTTTAAAAAACAATTACTGATCTGTGAAGTCCAAAAGTAGGGAAAACCACTCTTTCTGACATTTCAGTCTTTGTTTTCAGATGCCCTTAGAAAGGTATTCTGTATTTTTTGTCATTATAAACTGTAGCTTCTTAGCTACAGTTATATATATACCCATTTTTCCTTTGCTTCTTTCAGAATCCTAATTTCCTCACCTAGCAAACAAATTGGTCTTTCTTATATACAAACACTAATTTTTTCTATTTTGTCATTCTTTCACATGTTTAATTAGACACATTTACTTTTCATACTAGGAAATTTGATTCAAAACTAACAAAGGTTTTGAGCACATCATGAGATAGCATATCCTTGGGGTTTTTATATGTACTGTTTCATTTTTACCTAATCACAACCTTGCTTTATGTTTCTTGAGAATCTGATATTTCTTTTTCTCTTATGAAATTGGATATGGTATGGGTGATAACTGAGAAATTGTAAAACATTCAGAATGTTATTTTAGAAGGATTTTTATTAATGAAACCCCTGGTTAAATTAAGGTGGATGTTTTATTAATATTCAGCTCAGAGAGAATCTCAATAAGACCACAGCTCCAATCATATAACTTAATAGAAGTAGAGTTATTATTGTAAAACTTATCTCTGATATGAGTGGAAGGTACACAAAAATAAAAATAATGTATAATGTAGATTGAAATAGTTTCCTAGGATTGACATTCTTGGATCTTTGAGCAATAAAAGTCTCACTAATAAAGGATATGAAATTTGTATAAGATCTTTGGCAACTGTGTTTCTAGTAATTTTCAATCATGTCATGTACAAAGTTTAAATGTACATAACATGTTATGTATAAATTATCCAGGAAACTAAGATGAAAGTCAAACTTAAACGTTTGACTTTCATCTTAGTTTCCTGGCTAATTTGTTAGAGAAAGTGGTACTGCGTGATGACATTTTATGAACTTTGGATCATTCTCCTCTGAAAATCATGCTGGGAGCTGCCATTTAAAAACAAACAAACACAAACTAACTCACAAGAAATAAATATATTGGATTTAAAATGGGTGAATGTCATTGAAGTGTGTTAATTAGGCCAAGACTGATCTTAAAGCCAGAGCTCACCTGTCTTTCAAAAAATGAAATGTTTTTTGGCATGATGCAGGTATAGGCAGTGTGACTATCAGGTTTAAAGATGGAAAGAAGTAAGTATTGGCATTGAAACAAAATTAGAAATTTGTTTTTGGCATGGTGCTGAACTGTGAATTTGGTTTTAAATGAGTGAAAGAGTGCTAGCCCCATATGTAAACTTGCATGCTGTTGGTTTACTCAGTAACCAAAACAAGAAAAATATAATAATTAAAAAACACTTTATTTTAATTTTGTCCTTAAGTCACCTAATTCCTTTTGGTTTTGTAGTCCATGAAATGAAGTTGAAAAGTAAAAAATGGACAATGAAAATAAAACGGGATGAAGGAATAAATATTGATAAAGGTACGGAAGTAAATGGTGGCTATTCAAGAGACATTGGGAAAGCCTCTTTTAAGAGTTGACACTTGATGAAAAGGAGAAAAGGGAGAGCATACGCCACCGAAAAGCAGGCACAAAGGGTTTTTATACATTTATTTTATGTATTTCTCATTTTGAAAATGAAGAAACAAATTGTGCAAGATTGACTTGTCCATAGTAGCATAGTGAGGAACTGGCACATTCTTTTCCTGAAAGTGTATTTGACCCAGATCCTATGTTTTTAGCTATTATACTGCTTAGTGGAGATGGCCACTGACTAGAGCCTTAGTTGATCTGTATAATGAAACCAACCAACCAAGCAACCAACCAACCAAGCAACCAACTAACCTTTCTGTAGTGAACAAAGGCCTGACTTGGGTTCCACAATAGAGAACCGTAACTCTAGACCAGTGATTCCCAACCTTTTTTGGCCATGCCCCACCTAAACATCTCTAAAATCCTAATTGCCTCCTCCCTCGCCCCCA
Source organism: Myotis brandtii (assembly GCF_000412655.1). NCBI lineage: Eukaryota > Metazoa > Chordata > Mammalia > Chiroptera > Vespertilionidae > Myotis > Myotis brandtii. Next base: position 296,929 of record NW_005356519.1, read on the forward strand.
AACCCCTGCCCGTGACATATAATTCTTATTATTCAAAAAATGAACTCCTATTCACGTGGAGGAAGCCTAAGAGGCCATTAACAAGCTTGGTCTAAACAAGCTTCCAAAGAACATGGCATCCATGAAAGAGAAAAATAAAAGAATGAAAGAACAGTTGAAGTACTGAGGAAGAAATCACTAAGAAATTGTTAAAATAATAATAATAATA
>NW_005356519.1:297168-309392 GCF_000412655.1 Myotis brandtii
CAAAACATAATAGAGAACTGAAATGCATAAATGTGTCACCATATACATATATATTTATATACTGTATATGAGGACCCTAGAACCATAAGAAATACAAAAAATTCACTGTTAATAATTCATTCTCAAATTGCCCCCCTTAAAAATCAAATTTCCCCTCTGTAGAGCATGGGCCCCACATTGGGAACCACTGCTCTAGACCTACATTGTTCACACCTAGAATTGCCAGAGGAAGGTTTAAAATATTAACTTTTTATTTTATATAGCCAAGTGCTATTAACCAAGAGCAATTGCAAATCAATGAGTAAAATTAGAAAAAGAAAACATGACATACAAGAGAAAAAAGGACATGAGCCAGAACAAGAAAGAGAGAATGGCAATGAGCATGCAAAAAGATGTTTATTCTCATTAATTATGAAAGTTTAAATTAAAGCACTCACTGTTTTCACCTTTTTTTATTAGCAAACATGAAAGAGACCAATAATATCCAGATTTGGTCTCTCTTATCTATCACAAATTGAATGTAAATCCCTTATAGACTGGTTGGGCCACTTGAAAAAATATTTTTATTTCAGAGAGGAAGGGAGAGGGAGAGAGAGGTAGAAACATCAATGATTAGAGAGAATCATTGATCAGCTGCTTCCCACATACCCCCTATGGGGATTGAGCCCACAACCTAGGCATGTTCCCTGACTGGAAATCAAACCATGACCTCCTGGTTCATAAGTTGACACTAAACCATTCATTCAACTACACCAGCTGGGCTGGTTGGGCCAATTTTAACAAAATCTTATAGATTTCTTGTTTATAAGTTCTAAGGTGTAGTAAGTTGCATGGTGCCTCATGCTCCCAAAAGATACATCTAGTCAGACCTCTAATATGACTTTATTTGAAAAAAGGTGTTTGTGGCTATAATTAAGTTAAAAATCTCAAAATGAAATTATTCCAGACTAGGGTAAATTCTTAATTCAAAAACAAGTGTCCTGAGAGAAGAATAGGAAGACAAACACAAAACAAAGCCATTTGAAGTTGACATCAGAATTAGGGTTATGCTGCTACAAAACAAATTCTGGAGTCATCAGAAGCTGGAAGAGACAAGGTTTCCACCTGGAGTTGTCAGAGGGCCTGTGGCCCTGTCAACAAAGCTTGATTTTTTAAAAAATTCTTTATTATTAAAAGTATTGCATATGGCCCCTTTCCCCCCTATTGTCCTCTCCCAGCCTGCCCGTCCCCCAGCCCTGGCCTTCACCCCCCGCCCCCACCTCCATTGTCTGCGTCCATTGGTTATGCTTATTGTATATGCATACAAGTTCTTTGGTTGATCTTTCCCCCCGAAGAGACAAGGTTTCCACCTGGAGTTGTCAGAGGGCCTGTGGCCCTGTCAACAAAGCTTGATTTTTTAAAAAATTCTTTATTATTAAAAGTATTGCATATGGCCCCTTTCCCCCCTATTGTCCTCTCCCAGCCTGCCCGTCCCCCAGCCCTGGCCTTCACCCCCCGCCCCCACCTCCATTGTCTGCGTCCATTGGTTATGCTTATTGTGTATATGCATAAGTTCTTTGGTTGATCTTTCCCCCCCAGGTCTTCCCCACCCACCACCCACCCTCCCCTGCCTTCCCTATGAGGTTTGACAGTCTGTTCTATGTCTCTGGATCTACTTTTGTTCATGAGTTTATGTTGTTCATTATATTCCACAAATGAGTGAGATCATGTGATACTTATCCTTCTCTGACTAGCTTACTTCAAACAAAGTTTGATTTTAGACTTCTGGCCTCCAGAACTGGAGGGAATATATTCCTGTTGTTTTAAGCCACCAAGTCTGCAGTAATTTGTTATGGCAGTACTGGGAAACTAATATGTGAGGTATATAAATCTCTCATGTAGCAATATTTTATAATGGCAGAAACTGGAAATAACCTAAATGTCTGTCAATGTATGACTGGTTAACTAAATTATGTCATTTAAAATAAGATATAATATAAGAAACCAAAAACACCAATCAGAAAAAATGTATGCACCCCTATGTTCATAGCAGCACAATTTACAATAGCTAATATCTGGAAACAGCCCAAGTGCCCATCAGTAGATGAGTGGATAAAAAAATATGGTACGTTTGCAACATGGAATATAATGCAGCAGTAAAAAAGAAGGATGTCTTACCCTTTGAGAAACATGGAGGGACCTGGAGAGTATTATGCTAAGTGAAATAAACCAGTCAGAGAAAGACAAGTATTGCATGATCTCACTCATATGTGGAATCTAATGGACAAAATAAAATGATGAACAAAATAAATTCAGAGACATAGATACATGGAACAGACTTTGGAATTTCAGAGGGAAGGCAGGGGAGGTAGGTGGGTAGAAAGAGATCAACGGAGGAACTTGTATGCATATATGCATAACCTGTGGACACAGCTAATGGGTGGTAAAGGCCTGGGGCATTGGGTGGGGCAGGGTAGAAGAGGTCAATGGAGAAATAAAGGGGACATATGTAATACTTTCAACAATAATGATTAAAAAAGATCTAATTATACTGACAAGTAATCAATAATATGTAAAGTAAGAAAAATATGTACAAGTAACAAATCTTGTGTATATCCTATACTGATTAAAAAATAAAACCCAAAATATACATTTGTATATATATATTTGACATAAAATGATTCTGAATGTGAGGAATTTATAAAAATTCCTCATTTTTCTGATAGGGACAACATAAAGGTTTTTTTTGGCTAACTTGAATGTGCAAATCTGTAGAGATATAGATGAAATAATCAAGTCTACTCATAAATTATTAATTTAGCTGAACATGCATATTTGATATAACATATATAAGATAATATTAACCTAGACAGATTTGTCCCTTTATATTCTTGATTTTTTTTTGCAAATTTATTCAAATTCTTGACAAGTTAGGTATTACTTGTGATCATTTCAGGCTAATACTTTTTCCTCAAAAATCTGCTGCTCTAAATAAACTTAGTGAATTAGTTTTAGTGGCTGAAAGGCACCACAAAGCTATGGCATCTTCCCCAGCTGTTTTTAGGGGTAATGTAGCAAAATCTGAGAGAGCATGGTTACAGACATTAAAGAAAAATATAATCATTTCATGTCTGTATTCTACTGAGATCAGTCTGTTCAATACACTATATACTCAGCATTTGTTTATGCATAAAAATGTTTGGGAGGGTATAAACTAAGTTATGTTCAAGTTAAGGGTGGTTACCCTGGGGAGTGTGATTAGTAGTAATCAGTTGTGTGTGTGTGTGTGTGTGTGTTTTTGTGTGTGTTTTATAGTTCTATATTGTTGGACTGTATTATATGGGTTAATATTCCTTCTGTTGTACTAATATTATACATTTTTTTTAAAAAATTGAAACTTCTACCAACCCTTCAAGATCCAGACTACCTTTTATTTGTGTCTACATTCTTATCCAGAGATATTTCTCCCCACTCAACTCTCTCTGTGTTTTTTCTCTCTCTCTCATTTATACAGTATAACTTTCTAATGTGTGTATTTCTTCTTTTCTAAATAACTTTAACCCGCTGCAAAGCTATAGAATAAATATATTTGGTAATTATTTTTTATTTTTAATTTATAATTAGCATACAGTATAATTGACTTTTATGTATAGTCCTATAAACTTTAACACATGTAAGATAGGAATACACTACGATCAGGATACAATACAGTTTAATCACATTAAAAAAATTATCTGTGGGCACACAATATGAAATTTCAAATCTTCCCTTTTGTAGTTACAACTTTTCTCTCCTCCTAACCCCAGGCAAAAACTAATCTACTCTCCAAAACTATAGTTATATCTCTTTGAGGGTGTCCTATGAGTAGGATCATACAGAATATAACCTTTCACTCAGCTTAATATCTTGAGATCCATCCAAGTTGTTGCATGCTTCAATAGATCAATACTTGCTCCTTTATTGCTGAGGAAGATTCACAGTTTGTTTAACCATTCACCCACTAAAGGACATTTAGATTGTTTCCAGTTTGGGTCTATTATGAATAGAGTTATTATAAACACTTGGTATGCAGGTTATTTTTTGTGTGTGTGTGAATGTAAACTTTCATTTCTCTTGGGCAGATAACTAGGAGAGGACTTTGGGGCCATATAAGTGTATGTGTACCTTTATAAGAAGCTGTCAAACTGTCTTCTCAGAGTGGCAATACCATTTTACATTCCTACCAGCAATGTGAGAAAGTTCTAGATGCTCAGTATCTTTATTGACACTTGGGTATTTTCAGCATTTTTTCATTATAGCCATTGTTTTTTTAAATGTAAGTATAGTTGGTATATAATATTAATTATATTAGTTTTAGGTGTACATTATAGTGATTTGACATTTTTATACCTTACAGTGTGATCACCCCACTAATTCTAGTAATCAGCTGTCACCATGCAGACTTATCACAATATTATTGAAAACCACTGGCTTAGAAATTAGGATTTTTCCCTGTTGCTGGAATAAGGTCAGTTTCCTATAGTTCACATGGGATTTGTGGGGGAAGGGTGGCTAACTTAACAATATCAGGGTTCTTCTAGGGAAAGAAAGGGAATGAATGCTACTCAGAGGACCAGCAGTGTCCACTGGGATTTAACTCCCTTTTCAACAGTTTATGGCTTTTACTCATAGCCTTTTTGTGAGTAATAATAACCTCACAGATGTAATAAGCATTGTCTGGATCAGTCATTGTCATCGTCGTCATCATCATCGTCGTCATCATCATCATCATCATCATTGTATTAGTGAGTCCGCAAAGAATCAGAACTGATAGGATATAGATATAGATATAGATATAGATATAAAATATAAGAGGAGATTTATTATGGGGATTGACTCACATAATTATGGAGGCTGAGATATGCCATCACAGGTTGTCTGCAAGCTGGACAACCAGGAAAGCACTGGTATAATTCAGTTCAAGTATGAAAATCCAAGAGTAGGAGTTCCAATGTCCAAGGGCAGAAGAAGCTGGACATCTTAGCTCAAGAACAGAGTGGAGAATGCACCCTTTCTTTGCCTTTTTGTCATATTGAGGTGATCAAAGGAATGGAAGATGCCTGCCCACCTTGGTCAAGGCCAGGTCTTCTTTCCTTAGTCATCAGATGCCAATCTCTTCCAGAAACACCCTCACAAGACACACCCAGAAATAATGTTTCCCGGCATTCTGGGCATCCCTTAACCCAGTAAAGCTGACACATAACATTAACCATTATAGCTTCATTCTCATCCTCATCATCCCGTAGCAATGAATATTTAACTGGCTTGAGAGGTAGGGAGGGGACCATGAATAGGAAAGGAGACATGAAGGAGACACAAGGTGTTATCTGGAAAGCTGGAGAGGCATTATATGATGTCAGTATAAATTATAGGCAAATGTCTCAAAGCACTTGGAGATTGGTTTCACAGTGTGGCTGCATAGCACCCACCACACCCCACCCCTAAATGTTTAGACTCAGTGCTGCTTCCTTTGAGGTAGCGTCAGCTCAGGAGAGTGGAACAAGTACTCCCCAGGCTTTGTGCAGCCTAATGCTGTTTCCTCCAAGCTAGACTTTTTTTTTTTTTAGCAAATTTCTTAATTTATCTTAAAAAAGGAATATTAATTTTTGTATTTTTTTCCCCATGATGTGATTGTTTTAAAGTAAAAATTAGGTTTTCAGTTAATAAGAGTTTTTACCTATCTCCCTTGTGGTTAAACTATAGTGAATTAAAAAGATCACTGTTGAAAAATTGAGCTGAATTGAAGAAGCTTAGCACAGCATGCCAGGTTCAGCATCTATGTAATTTCTCTTCTTGGTGTTTGGGTTTATTCCAGATGTTTTTATTTTTGCCAGGTCTCAACCCTCTCTAAGGAAAGCTGCTCTACCCACAGCCCAATGACTTTAAGGTTTTGTGCCAAGTATATTCTCCACCCACCTCTATGCAAAGCTAACTGAGCAAGGGATCCAGCCAATTCAGAGCCAGCACAGAGAATGTTATCAGGCAGAGAGAAGGGCTGGGCTCTCTCTTAGAATTCAGGAGTAGGATGCCAATGAATGGTAAGTTACCACGTAGAAAGCCGTGGGGGAGTTACACGGGAGAACAAAATTGAGCAAGTAGCAGAGTCCACAGTTTTACCTAATAAGTATGTGTTTTGCTACTTTATCTCAAAGAGTTATGGAAGAGGTGATGACTTAGTGCTTCTTTCTTTTCTTGCAAGTGGAGTAAAAGCCAAATTCCTTGGACTTTTGAAAAAGAACACTCACATTATCATTCTGTTCCTAGTGCAGATTTAGTGATTCACAGCCAAGAGCAAATAGGCTAGTGATTTAAAATATTTAGTCTTTAAATTTGACAAATGTGCCAATTACCTTGATCTGTGGTTCCTGATTCAAGAATTAAAAGCCACAATCAATTTAAAAGGCTGCCACAATCCTTTCGGAGTGAATGAAAGCAGAATGCCAAGCAGCTGTGCTCTGCTGCGTGGCCTCCAGTCCCCGTTGTCTGTACACAGGATGTGTGCTGCTGGTATGACAGGGACTGCGTTCTTTCCCCATGTCAGTCCGATTGCTCTGGCCCAAATGAAACACTGTGTGCCTCAGAATCTCTCAATCTTGTTGAAAATGTACGCCTTAGTTTCTTTTTGTTTTTCCCTGAAAAATTGCAATGTTTGGGAAGTATTTCAAGCAAATGGGCCCATGCTCATTATTATTCAAAAATGTAGGCCAAACACATGGCTCCATTGGCCAAACTTTAGGTGTTTGAATGCCATCTTTTCTTTTGGGGACAGGCTTTTTTTTTTCAGTGTAACTTTACTGAAAAAGAAGAGCTTAATTTCATTCTGAAATTTTTAATTAATTTATACTTCCATGAAGCCTTTAGGCGGGTACTGCTCAGTGAAATTAATGCCACAGGTATTAGAAAGAAATAGCAAGAGCTGACCAGTGGAAGGACTCAGGGAACCAGGCATTCCTACTTTAAAAGTTCCTTTAAAAGTTTTTCTCTCGTACTGCTTAGGTGCATCAGCTTTCTTCCGATCTAGAATAGGCAAGAGTAGAATAAATTTTCATATTGAGCTTGTGTAACAGGAAATGGCTCACGGGATTATACACAATATTTGACATGGAGGGAAGTCTAGATTTTTATTTTCAAATGTTATATTTATTTTAAACATAGCTATTTTAAACTTGGCTCCACATTGTTGAATTATACTTCCCTCATTAGAAATTCATGTGACATGGTGACACTGTGCATGACCAAATTGTGAGAGCTTTATCCTTCTCAAGGAATATGCTGGTGGCACAAATATAAATTTGATTTTCCTGTGAGTCATCAAGACCTATTTTATTATGCAGGTAGGTTTGCTATGAATGTTGACAGAACAACAGCATATTTGGCAGAGACCTCTAATTTTGCATTTCTTTAAGGTCAGTTGTATTTAGTGTCAGGTTCTCTTTAGGCAAGGCTATTAAATGGGGAAGCTGATATTTTTATCCTCCACTTTTTTTGACCAACTGTCATTGGTGGCTATATTTTTCTTCCTTCTAGTGAATTCAGAAACTCATGTCTTCTCTTTCTCAAGACTCTATCAACATATGTTTTCCACAAATGTTGAATAACCTAATTATATTAACTCTAGATGTTGACTATCCATAAGGTATAGGCATTGCTTTTTTTGGACTATTATTTTTAATGACAAGAAAACTTTTTTCTCTTCCTGTAATTTATTTTTTATTTTATTTCTTTTTATTTTAGAATATATAAAAATATAGCCAAACAAAAATTTAAAAAAATCTCATAATCTCAGTTCTCCAAGCCGATCTCTGCTAATTTTGATATATATTCTTAATACAAAAAAATGGAATCATCCTATGTGCAACTTTTAAATTGTGCTGTTTTCTTTTAATTTTTGATGACTTTCTAATATCTTTAAACATGCTGATAAGCCATGTTTAATATTTCCGTGGTTTTGTGTTACACGATTGTATCCTAAGTTATTTAAACAATCCACTATTATCTGACATTAAGATTGCATCTATTATTTTGCTATTACAAGCTGTCAAAATTAACATTCGTTAGCTTATTTCTTCAAATATAATCATGATCATAGGGGAAACACCTTGGATATAGTACCTCATTGAAAATGAACCAAGGACAGAGAAATTTCTTGCCCTTTGCAGTCCTATCTATGCATCCATTTTCTCTGCTTGCTGTTCAGGATAGCCTTGTTTGCCAGCCCTTGAAAATGTACTAAAATTGAGCTAATTTGGCACTCACTGAGGGAGAAAAGTAATAGCAAATAGTTGAAAGTTTGGAAGTGCTTGATGTTAGATTGAAAAAAAAGTTGTCTAGCCTATATTCAACACAAATAATTATGATGTTTGGAAATACTGCAATGAAACTGAGTTTACAGCATTTGGAATTAGATAATAGAGCTTTTCCCATGAAAGTTACTCATTGCTGAAATGTTCATGATTCTAGAGTGGGTTTCTCTGAAACTGTAATTCTTGGTCAGTGTCAAAGTGACATGGGAGGTAGATGAGAAACTTTGCTTGAGCCGAGTGAAGGGGAACGGGCAAAGAGAAATGGTCAGTGAATGGAAAGGAGATGGGTGTTAACAGAGGCAAAACTCATGGGATTTGAAATGTGACTGGTTAGTAGGAGGGAGGGAGATAGTGGGTGGATGATATGAACCTAGAGGCAGGAGGATGGTTCTGCCATTTGTAGAGAAGGAACAAGTTGTGTGGATATGGGGCAAATGTCCTTGCCGGCATTTAACCTGAGCTTCTGCCAATTTAACCATGTGAAAATATCCCAGCAGGGAGTTGGAAAAGCAAAATTGGAGCTAGAACAATAACTGTATACAATTAATAGTTTTAACCAATAGGAGGAATAAGTGTGCCTCTAGACCAGCAGTTCTCAACCTGTGGGTCGCGACCCCTTTGGGGGTCGAACGACCCTTTCACAGGGGTCGCCTAAGACCATCGGAAAACACATATATAATTACATATTGTTTTTGTGATTAATCACTATGCTTTAATTATGTTCAATTTGTAACAATGAAAATACATCCTGCATATCAGATATTTACATTACGATTCATAACAGTAACAAAATTACAGTTATGAAATAGCAACGAAAATAATTTTATGGTTGGGGGTCACCACAACATGAGGAACTGTATTAAAGGGTCGCGGCATTAGGAAGGTTGAGAACCACTGCTCTAGAGAAAGACTGCTACATTTGAAGGTTGAAGTGAACAATATGATGGCAGAGTTAGCAGGGAGGACCGTGGGAGAGTGCAGGGTCAGGAGGAACCCAAGAAGGATGCAGCTTTGGTGACAGATGAGGGTTAAAATCTGCTGACCCATGACCTGGTGTCACTGCTGAACTTCAACTAAGGTGTTCAAATGCATGTGTATGTCAAACGTAGAGAATAACAAACAGACAAACATGCAAACAAACAAAAAAAAAACAATGCCAACGAGAAGAATAAAATGTAGCACGTGTTAAGAGAAAATTGCATTAGGTCATTTAATCCTCTCAGCAATATCTGTGATGTAGAAGTTTGTTTGTTTTTTATCCCCTTCCCACACTTTATAGAGGGAAACCAAACTCTACAGAGATGAAATATTTTTCTCAAGATCACACAATGTGTCACATGTTGGACACAAACTCATGACTGTGTTCTTAATTTTTCTGTTTCAATGAGCTATGCAGCCTTCAAGGGATTATATTGTAAATGGTAGGTGAGAAAGTGGGCAGCAGATTGGACCCTTTAAGAAGCTTAGCTCACTATTGAAGAAAACCATGGGAGTCGTGGAGGAAGAAGAGAAGTGGTGAGATGGAAGAGTTAGTTAGGCATTGAGAGAGGAGCCCTTCCCAGTGAAGTCCAAGGCATGGTGATGTCTGTCAGTAGGTGGCAGAAGTACAGTAGAAATAAAAGCCACTTTTGCTGAAAAGGTCAGGTTCTACCTTGAGATCAGAGTTCTGGAAAGGTTACCAGTATCCATGTTCCCCTCTAGGGGAAATAGAAGAGACCGAGTTGAAGAGTAAGGTGCTAAAATAATCAAGGAAGATGGACAATTGTCCTGTAGCCAGAAGATGACAGATCTGTATCATCTGTCATGGGCTGAGGCTAGGTGGTCCTTGTGGTGAAAGTGGATTTTGAGAGAACAGAGGTTATTAGGAAATGGCAGAGAACAAAGGTTGGAAATCAAAATTGAGGGGTGCCTTGATGTGCTTCTAGCTTGCAGTAGGTGTGTGCTCATCGAGGAGGGTGATGGGAAAGGGGAAGAACCACTGTCTTCCATCACTCTACTGGAAAGATGTTTGATTGAAAGGGACGTTGAGGAAAGGGGAAGATTTCAGTTATTGGGGAGGAAGTAAAAGGGAAGATCAAGGCACAAGCTAAATATATATTTTCCCTCCAGAGAAGAGTGTTTCCACAGGGCCCAGGTGAAGGTGCCAGGCTGAGCCCTGGGTGGCATGGGTATGTTTCAAGTATTTTAGTAGGAGGTTGTGAATAGATTAGCAATACCTGCTAGTGGTGGAGATAGGGTAAGATGGGGAGGACTCCTGTACTGGCTGAGTTTTAGACCATATCGCTTTCTGAAATTTCTGAGTTGAACGTTTGGTCTTTGCAAACTGCTCTTCAACAGGACTCAGGACCAAGAGCTGCTCCAAGAGGAAGTCAGGGACAGCAAGGAAAGGAGATGCGTGTTCTACTTGAAAGGAAATCCTAATGTTGTCCTGGCTTGTCTGGATAGTTGTAGACTTTCCTTGAAGGTCCACAGAATAAAATGACAAAATTTGTTTCAAAAGAATTAGACATTTGATGTCTTAAATGTGCATAGACATAGCCCAACATTGAACCAGGCATCTCAACCTTGGCTGGGTTGTAATCCTCTGCGGACTCTCAGGAAATACCTGCAGCCCATCAAAGACCAAGGGAGAGCTAATGCTTGTTGCTGGGGCTCTGGTATCAGTGTTTAACGATCCTCCTCAGGCACTTCTGATGTACTGTGAAGGCTGAAAGCATTTGCCTTATATAAACAGCAGACCACCAGGAGCAAAGCTGAGTAAACCTTTTGTTGGTGTGAACCCACAGCTGTGCTCACACTTCTGCTGGGTCAGGGATCTGGTGTCATTAATAAGTCTTGGCATCACTTGTTGCTGACCCATTATTAAGCTACGGAATGTGAACACACATGCAAGATTAGTATTGATAATATTTGTTTGACAATTAATATTACTCTATGCTTTATCTCCCACAAAGATAAATGTTAGGTGAAAGGAAGCAAATTGGGAAACACCTTATTTACTTGTGCTGAGAGTAAAATAACAGGCTTGGCATTTAGAGACACTTTCTTACCCTTTTAAATATTCTGTAGTGCTCAGCTAAACATCACCATCCACCCTCGATCACAACTCCAGGCTTTATCTTTAATGCATTATTCCAAATTAAATAAATTAAGATCTTATGTAATTTACCTTTTGCATAAAGTAATAACGTGATGTCAGTTAGTTGTAGTTTCAATGAAATAATCTAATCTAATAAAAGACAAACATGCAAATTGACCATACCTCCTGATGTACTGTGAAGGCTGAAAGCATCTGCCTTATATAAACAGCAGACCACCAGGAGCAAAGCTGAGTAAACCTTTTGTTGGTGTGAACCCACAGCTGTGCTCACACTTCTGCTGGGTCAGGGATCTGGTGTCATTAATAAGTCTTGGCATCACTTGTTGCTGACCCATTATTAAGCTACGGAATGTGAACACACATGCAAGATTAGTATTGATAATATTTGTTTGACAATTAATATTACTCTATGCTTTATCTCCCACAAAGATAAATGTTAGGTGAAAGGAAGCAAATTGGGAAACACCTTATTTACTTGTGCTGAGAGTAAAATAACAGGCTTGGCATGTAGAGACACTTTCTTACCCTTTTACATATTCTGTAGTGCTCAGCTAAACATCACCATCCACCCTCAATCACAACTCCAGGCCTTATCTTTAATGCATTATTCCAAATTATATAAATTAAGATCTTATGTAATTTACCTTTTGCATACAACTAATAACGTGATGTCAGTTAGTTGTAGTTTCAATGAAATAATCTAATCTAATAAAAGACAAACATGCAAATTGACCATACCTCCACTACACCTTAAGCCAGGCCCACCAGCCAATCAGAGCAACTATATGCAAATTACCCAAGAT
>NW_005356519.1:310142-348465 GCF_000412655.1 Myotis brandtii
GACTGCAGCTTAGGCCTGCTCCCCGCTGGCAAGTGGACATCCCCCAAGGGCTCCTGGGCTGCCAGAGGGATGTCTGATTGCCAATTTAGGCCCAATCCCCCAGGGAGCGGGCCTAAGCGAGCAGGTGGTAATCCCCTGAGGGGTCCCAGACTGCAAGAGGGCACAGGCCGGGCTGAGGGACCCCTCCTCCTCCCCCCTGAGTGCATAAATTTTTGTGCACCAGGCCTCTAGTCATTAAATAATTTTGAAAGGTCCTTGTGAGATAATGTTGAAAGGAAATGAAAGAGCTTAGTTCCTTTATTCTAGTTATTTAAAATATATATTACATGAAATTTTATTATGGTAAAGTTCAACATTGCATGTATTCTGACTGAAATGTTGATGGTAGCTTAAGAATTGTCTCAGAATGAAATAAACAAATTGAAGTTTGACTATTGGTTTTTGAAGGGTTTGACTAAGTTGTGTAGTAGGCAGAGCTCTTATTTCAGAAACAGAGAGCATTCATTCATTTACTTCCTCAAGTTCTTTCTCAGTAAACATCTGAATCTCAGTGTTTACTTTAAATTCACTTTCTCCCAGGTAAAGAATTAAGCCTTGTACATCCATAAGTACATACATATTCATATATAACTATATGTATCTCTCTATATATTTACATTACAAGAGTAATATGAATTCTCAGCTTAAGCATAAATAAGCAAAGGGAAGAAAATGAAAGCACTTACCATATATATGTATGTAATCTTATCACCTGGCATATACTCCATATGCCTTGGAGTATAATCTCCTTGCTTTACATCCGCGCATATACACATACAACACAAAGCACACAGGTTAATTCTGTATATAGTGTTTGATAACCTCTTTTCTTCTCACTTAACAACATGTATGAACATTATTGTTCTCATTCAATATTCTTCTACAATGTGAATTTGTTGGAATAGTGTTGATAGTATAATTTATTTGACAATCCGCTGCTTGACATGTAGATAATTTATAATTTTGTTTGCTTTTGATTTTTGGTAATATAAACAGTGATGGGCTGACTATTTTTATAGTTCAACTCAAAATTTTTAATGCTGAAACATAAAAGGGTGGATGAAGAGGCGTGTTCTGCCACATTGGTTATCATAGGTAATTTGGTAATATAGTGCATTTTTAATATTCTGGCGAGTTGCATGGACCTCATTGTATTAGTCCCCTAAACTCCTTGACGTTTTGAGAATTCTAAAAGGCCACTGAAGACAGTAAGCTCTTCTCCTGGTGTTCTTCACCTAACACTAACGGTTTCTGTATGCTGATCTTGCACATGAACTCCTATGGATCTGAGCCTGTTGTGTTTACCAACATACGCTGGACTTCCGAGTTTCTGTCCTCATGCTGCTGACTACTGCTGCAAGCTTTTGTTCCACCATGTTTCCAGCTCAGACTTTTGAAATCCAGCTCTTTGACAAAGCCAGCTCAAAGGTCACTTTTCCAAGAAAGCCTCCCTTGTCTGTCAGAAGGAGTTTATCTGCATCTCCTTTGTGCTCCCTGCTCTGCACCTCTTTTCCCCACAACCACACCCAGGCTGCAACTTGGACTTGGTGTAACATCTGAATCTCAGTGTTTACTTTAAATTCACTTTCTCCCAGGTAAAGAATTAAGCCTTGTACATCCATATTCATATATAACTATATGTATCTCTCTATATATTTACATTACAAGAGTAATATGAATTCTCAGCTTAAGCATAAACAAGCAAAGGGAAGAAAATGAAAGCACTTGCCATATATATGTATGTAATCTTATCATCTGGCATATACTCCATTTGCCTTGAAGTATAATCTCCTTGCTTTACATCCGCACATATACACATACAACGCAAAGCACACAGGTTAATTCTGTATATAGTGTTTGATAACCTCTTTTCTTCTCACTTAACAACATGTATGAACATTATTGTTCTCATTCAATATTCTTCTACAATGTGAATTTGTTGGAATAGTGTTGATAGTATAATTTATTTGACAATCCGCTGCTTGACATGTAGATAATTTATAATTTTGTTTGCTTTTGATTTTTGGTAATATAAACAGTGATGGGCTGACTATTTTTATAGTTCAACTCAAAATTTTTAATGCTGAAACATAAAAGGGTGGATGAAGAGGCGTGTTCTGCCACATTGGTTATCATAGGTAATTTGGTAATATAGTGCATTTTTAATATTCTGGCGAGTTGCATGGACCTCATTGTATTAGTCCCCTAAACTCCTTGACGTTTTGAGAATTCTAAAAGGCCACTGAAGACAGTAAGCTCTTCTCCTGGTGTTCTTCACCTAACACTAACGGTTTCTGTATGCTGATCTTGCACATGAACTCCTATGGATCTGAGCCTGTTGTGTTTACCAACATACGCTGGACTTCCGAGTTTCTGTCCTCATGCTGCTGACTAACATACGCTGTTCCGAGTTTCTGTCCTCATGCTGCTGACTACTGCTGCAAGCTTTTGTTCCACCATGTTTCCAGCTCAGACTTTTGAAATAATCCTCTTTGACAAAGCCAGCTCAAAGGTCACTTTTCCAAGAAAGCCTCCCTTGTCTGTCAGAAGGAGTTTATCTGCATCTCCTTTGTGCTCCCTGCTCTGCACCTCTTTTCCCCACAACCACACCCAGGCTGCAACTTGGACTTGGTGTTGTCTAGTATTAGTGTTGCTATGTAGCATTAACATACCTAGTTTGAAGTTATTTAATAGTTAATATGTAGTATTAACATCTGAAGCGCTATATCCTACAGTGAGCATGTTTTGGTCATCTTTTGTTTATGATACATAATATAGTGCCTTTCAGGTGTTTAAAATCAATGCACAATCTTTGTAATAAATTGCTTAGTATTTTAAATTTAAGACACTTCATATATTGTTTTTTTTTCTTTTCATTTTCAGTGCAACACAAAAGCAGGGAATGGGTAATAATAACAGAAACAGAAAATTCTAATTTGCTGATTATCTTAATCTTGTTTGAAAAAGTACAAAATCCACAACATACAAAACACCCCTAAACTCAACTGGAAATAGTCTCTTCATTTATCCCCCTCATTACTTGTTCCTGAGAACTTCTAATGTCTCTCTGAGGCCTTAATTATTTCTGATAGTGTCACCCATGTTGTAGATAATTTGGGGGTGTATATAACTTATAACAGAAATGAAATCTGGTTTCTGATCTTAGGAGGTATGCAAATGAAGAACAATTTGATTGTGAGAAACACTTTAATCTCTCTGTGTCTCTAAGAACAAGAATATATCTCTATGGTCTAATCCTATGTAATAAAAGCCTAATATGCTAAGTGTCCAGTCGTCTGGTCATCCGGTCATCCATTCAACCAATTAAAGCGTAATATGCTAATGATATGCTAAGGCCACTCAACCGCTTGCTATGACATGCACTGACCACCAGTTACTTCCTCTGGTTCTTTCTCAGTAAACATCTGAATCTCAGTGTTTACTTTAAATTCACTTTCTCCCAGGTAAAGAATTAAGCCTTGTACATCCATAAGTACATACATATTCATATATAACTATATGTATCTCTCTATATATTTATATTACAAGAGTAATATGAATTCTCAGCTTAAGCATAAATAAGCAAAGGGAAGAAAATGAAAGCACTTACCATATATATGTATGTAATCTTATCACCTGGCATATACTCCATATGCCTTGGAGTATAATCTCCTTGCTTTACATCCGCGCATATACACATACAACACAAAGCACACAGGTTAATTCTGTATATAGTGTTTGATAACCTCTTTTCTTCTCACTTAACAACATATATGAACATTATTGTTCTCATTCAATATTATTCTACAATGTGAATTTGTTGGAATAGTGTTGATAGTATAATTTATTTGACAATCCGCTGCTTGACATGTAGATAATTTATAATTTTGTTTGCTTTTGATTTTTGGTAATATAAACAGTGATGGGCTGACTATTTTTATAGTTCAACTCTAAATTTTTAATGCTGAAACATAAAAGGGTGGTTGAAGAGGCGTGTTCTGCCACATTGGTTACCATAGATAATTGGGTAATGTAGTGCATTTTTAATATTCTGGCAAGTTGCATGGACCTCATTGTATTAGTCCCCTAAACTCCTTGACGTTTTGAGAATTCTAAAAGGCCACTGAAGACAGTAAGCTCTTCTCCTGGTGTTCTTCACCTAACACTAACGGTTTCTGTATGCTGATCTTGCACATGAACTCCTATGGATCTGAGCCTGTTGTGTTTACCAACATTTGCTGGACTTCCGAGTTTCTGTCCTCATGCCGCTGACTACTGCTGCAAGCTTTTGTTCCACCATGTTTCCAGCTCAGACTTTTGAAATCCAGCTCTTTGGCAAAGCCAGCTCAAAGGTCACTTTTCCAAGAAAGCCTCCCTTGTCTGTCAGAAGGAGTTTATCTGCATCTCCTTTGTGCTCCCTGCTCTGCACCTCTTTTCCCCACAACCACACCCAGGCTGCAACTTGGACTTGGTGTTGTCTAGTATTAGTGTTGCTATGTAGCATTAACATACCTAGTTTGAAGTTATTTAATAGTTAATATGTAGTATTAACATCTGAAGCGCTATATCCTACAGTGAGCATGTTTTGGTCATCTTTTGTTTATGATACATAATATAGTGCCTTTCAGGTGTTTAAAATCAATGCACAATCTTTGTAATAAATTGCTTAGTATTTTAAATTTAAGCCACTTCATATATTGTTTTTTTTTTTCTTTTCATTTTCAGTGCAACACAAAAGCAGGGAATGGGTAATAATAACAGAAACAGAAAATTCTAATTTGCTGATTATCTTAATCTTGTTTGAAAAAGTACAAAATCCACAACATACAAAACACCCCTAAACTCAACTGGAAATAGTCTCTTCATTTACGCCCCCCCCCCATTACTTGTTCCTGATAACTTCTAATGTCTCTCTGAGGCCTTAATTATTCCTGATAGTGTCACCCATATTGTAATTTGGGGTGTATATAACTTATAACAGAAATGAAATCTGGTTTCTGATCTTAGGAGGTATGCAAATGAAGAACAATTTGATTGTGAGAAACACTTTAATCTCTCTGTGTCTCTGAGAACAAAAATATATCTCTATGGTCTAATCCTATGTAATAAAAGCAAATATGCTAAGTGTCTAGTCGTCTGGTCATCCGGTCATCCATTCAACCAATCAAAGGGTAATATGCTAAACAGAAAATTCTAATTTGCTGATTATCTTAATCTTGTTTGAAAAAGTACAAAATCCACAACATACAAAACACCCCTAAACTCAACTGGAAATAGTCTCTTCATTTATCCCCCTCATTACTTGTTCCTGAGAACTTCTAATGTCTCTCTGAGGCCTTAATTATTTCTGATAGTGTCACCCATGTTGTAGATAATTTGGGGGTGTATATAACTTATAACAGAAATGAAATCTGGTTTCTGATCTTAGGAGGTATGCAAATGAAGAACAATTTGATTGTGAGAAACACTTTAATCTCTCTGTGTCTCTGAGAACAAAAATATATCTCTATGGTCTAATCCTATGTAATAAAAGCCTAATATGCTAAGTGTCCAGTCGTCTGGTCATCCGGTCATCCATTCAACCAATCAAAGGGTAATATGCTAATGATATGCTAAGGCCACTCAACCGCTTGCTATGACATGCACTGACCACCAGAGGGCAGATGTTCCGACTGGTAGGTTATCTTGCTGTTGGGGTCCAGCTGATCGTGACTGAGCGAGATGGGCCAGACACACCCTGGAGCCTTCCCGCGGTCCCTCCCTGGCTGGTCAACCTTCCACATCCCTCCCCAGCCCTGATTGTGCACCAGTGGTGTACCTCGGCCTGGCCTGCTCCCTCTCGCAATCCAGGACCCCTCAGGGGATATCAGAGAGTCGGTTTCAGCCCGATCTCGGAGGCCAGGCTGAGGCACCGGGCCTCTAGTCTAACTATAAAAGCCTATAATTTTTAAAGCATGGTTGTTGACACATAGATATGATTTAATAAGCACTTACTATGGATTAAGCATATGCACAGATTTTGGTTTTGGTTGCTGGTCACAGAAATTCAACTCAATTTGCTGCTGATAAAAAGGACATCATTGGCTGGTGTACCTGGAAGACACAGGCTATGGACTTTAGGCGCTGCTGAATTTAGGAGTTCAAATGCTGTGTTCAGTGTTCTGCCTCTTTGCATCTCATTGCTGTTCTGCCTTTCTCTGTCTTCTGGCTTCTCTGTGTTGGACTCACTCTTAGGTGGGATCGTAGGATACCGTGGAAAAGATGGATGGTGACAGTCTCAAGCTAGCAAATTAGTAGTGAGGACTCTTAACTTGCCAAAATTAGGTGTAAGGCATAACCCTTTGCCCAATCACTAGATCCTGGAGAAGAATTATATAATCCTTGGCTGTGCTGAATGTCAAACTGGGTGTTTGTGGGACAACTGTGATAAATAGCCACACTGGGACCAATGAAGTGGAACAGGAAGTAAAGGAACAATGGGGTCAGGAAAGTATATTAAGCTCCTATCAAAATCATGACACTCTTGGGGCAGAAGAAAAACTTAAAATTCATCTATCTATTGTTCAGTCATCCATTGAGAACATCTATATAGCTTCTGCAATTCTGGCAAAAAAATAAAAAAAGATTTAGGTTATGTTTAAATAACACAAATTTAGAGAAAGAATTAGCATTTTTACCTTTAAAAGACACAGATATCTGTATTTCTTTACACAAAATAACAGAAACAGTAAATAGTTATCTATATAAAAATGGATAAACGACAAATCAATGTTCCGCTCGCCCTTTCTCTCTCTAACATCAATAAAAAAGTTAAAAAATGGATAAACATTGTGAGTAATGTTTATATAATTGTACTAAAAATTCCTTAAGCCCAGCTGGTATGGTTCAGTGGTTGAGCATTGACCTATGAACCAGGAGGTCATGGTTTAATTCCCGGTCAGGGCACATGCCCAGGTTGCAGGCTTGATCCCCTGTAGGGGGCATACAGGAGGCAGCATATCAATGATTCTCTCTCATCATTGATGTTTCTATCACTCTCTCTCTCCCTCTCCCTTCCTCTCTAAAATCAACAAAAAATATATTTAAAAAAATTCCTTGAGTTGTAATCACTAGTCTTACCACTCATTCAAGAATGCTATTTGCTTGCTGTTTCTTTACAGACAAAATAGAGTAAAAATATGCTTCTTAAAAAGAGGAGAGTGATGATCCAAGATAGAAATATGAGAAAACAATGTGACAAATTTTAAGCATGTATTGCTAGAATGAGAGAATAAATTAGAGTGTAGAATTGAATCTTGTTTGGGTTCTCAAGTGAATTTGTTACTATTTCACAGAAAAAAGCAATGGCATTGCAAATGAGGGCTCTTATTATGCCCCTCTACTTGGAATGAAGAGGTAATGTGAGAGGAAGGTATGTGGATTGGTGGCTTATTGGCATGGTTGAAAAAACATATACAATGGTTACTTCATAGCATCATTGACGGCTGACTGTGGGACGGGGCTCCAGCAGGTGCTTTGTACACATTATCTTCTCACAAAGGTGGGCACTTTCCAAAGCCCCATTTCACAATGAAAGGACCTATGACTGAGAGCAATAATCATGTGCCAAGGTCACAGACCTGATTGTGACAGTACCAGGACTTGAACCTCAGTCTCCTTGATCTGAGCCTGAAGCTGTGTTATCTGGTGGGTTGAACCATATAGACTTCCCATATGATTCAGAACAGTTATAAATATATCAGCTATTTCATAAGATGAAAGAATGTGCTTGGTACTAGAACTTTGACATATTAAAGGGATGATGTTTATATTTTTCTACCTTTAAAACCTCATTCAAGATGTTTCTTCTCTCACAGTTTAGAGAATATATCTTTCTTTTCTTCTAATTCTCCTTCCAGGCAAATGCAATGTGAAATCTGAATTATTAGTAGTACTTACCATCGTCAGGGACATGGGAAAAAATCCTATTATAAAGTTCAAGTGATGTGATATTAATTTCTTGATTTACCATAGCAGGTGGTCATGAAATTAAAAACAGAAGAAAATAAACCCAACTGCAGAATGCCATTATGATTACTAGTTTTGTGACCATGGGCACATAACTGAATGTGATTCAGTCATAATAAGCTAATATAC
The DNA here is from genome assembly GCF_000412655.1 of Myotis brandtii. Taxonomy (NCBI): domain Eukaryota; kingdom Metazoa; phylum Chordata; class Mammalia; order Chiroptera; family Vespertilionidae; genus Myotis; species Myotis brandtii. The sequence goes on from NW_005356519.1 coordinate 318,318, forward strand.
CTTGTAGAGTTATTGTGAAAATTAAATGAGAAAATGTAAGTGAAGAGCTTACCACAGCGCCTAGCCGAGTAAAATTTCCCTGTTATTGTTAGTTTCACTTTATTTTCAGGTTTTGAAGTGTGTATTGGAGAATGGTATCCACTGGGGATTTTCTGAGATGGTTTGCTGATACAAGTCCACTGGTGGCTAATACAATAAATAATGCAGGACTTGAAATGAAGGCTCCACAAAGCACCCCCGGGCTGTTTGTTAAACCTCGGCTCTGCTATCCAGGCGTGTGGTGCTCTTCAGGACCAAAGCTTATTTCAGAGAGCAAATTTTACTTAAAGGAAAGCATCCAACTTTGTTATCTGAGCTGCGTGAGAGAAATGTAGCCACGTGACACTTTCTGATCTGCTGGAGTGTTGCCTATCTGCAGATTTGCCCTTTCTTACCACAGGACCAAAGCAGTGCAGCCATAGCACTACTACAAAGTTCTCAGCAGTTACAGCAACTTGTTAAAAGGCCCTCCCCCTTCCCTTGCTGAAAGGCTGCTTCTTTATCAGCACTCTCCCGAGAATGTGCATGCCACAGTGAGTCACGCAGTAAGTTCAGTGCTTCCCAGCAAGCAGCTTAGAGTCAAGTTCTGCAGCTATTCTTAGCTGCTCCACACCCTGTAATGAGAGATACTGGATGAACTTGCAAATGACACATTGTACTGATGACAAACGGGGTGGATCGTGATAGATTGAGTTTCCAAGCCTCTGTTTTCTTTGGTGCAATAAGGACAGTGGGGGGAAAAAGCCAAAAAAAAAAAAGTCTTCCTCAGATCAGTACGGAGCAGATACAGCACCCTGTAGTGGAATGTGTGCTGAAAGCAGGAGCTTGTTTCTTTGCAATTCTCTGACCTCCACCCTGTTCCCAATCTATAATCAGGGCGAACTTAATGATATCAAGGCGGTTATAATCTCTATCTCATTTGTAAGATCTCATTGTGGTTGTGAATAATTCAGAAGTAGTGGCCTTGCTTTCGAATGGCAAGTAGAACATTGAATCATCACCTGCATCAACAAGGAGACATTTTCCCTGGCGGCGTGGACATTAAAGTCAGCATGCAGACAATAAAGTGCCTTTCCTAGCGAGATAACTGTTCCCACCTTTCCTTATTCATTTTCTCAAGAAGCCAGACATTTCCTAAAGCAGAAGGAATGTCCACACAGGGTGGGAGGAAAAGTAAGTTTACAGTTGTTCATATGGAAAGTAATATGATAATAAATAGTAATACAAGAATAAACTCTGTTCCGTGGACTCACAACTGTAAATCTACTTTTGCCTCACCCTGTATATTCATTATAGTGCCTATCAAACTGTATCATCATTCTTTTTATATATCTGTTTCCTGAGTATACTTTTTTCATCTGTGTGAACTTGTAGCATAACGCCAGGCACATAGTAGGTAATACATACCAATATGAACATACAAATATGTGTATATGTATTGAAAATGGGGTGACATTATATATGTTTTTTCACAATCTTACTTTGAACATCTAACAAATACCATGGAGATTTTGCATGCTATTAAATATGGAAATACATATTTTTCATATATTTCATTTTACAGAAGAATCACAATTTACCCAGTCCTCTCCTATTGGACTGGTTTATAATTATTAAACCAACTAAAATTAAACAATTAAATTAATTAAAACAGTTTATAATTATTAGGAGGAAGGTCCATTGCAGTGTGTTTTTATTCGATCTCTCTTCACTTGTTAATTCAGTCAGCAAGTATGTATTGGTTACCTCCTCTGTGTCAGATACTGTTTAAACTCTGGGAATACTATAGCAAGCCAACATTTTAGTGAGAATAGAGAAATAATAAACAAAAGAGATTAGAAAAACATAATATTGGATCAAACTAATCACTTATGATCTACGTTTCTTAATGAATGTGGCACATGAACAAGTATAATTATTAAATATATATTTTCAAACATGTTCAGTACTATGGAGAAAAGTTAAACAGGGAGCACTGGAGGGAAAATTTAAATAGAATGACATCTGAGTAAAGACTTGAAGGAGAAGGGTCCTTGATAACCTCTTTAAGGGCAGGGATCATGTCTCTTTGCTCATCCTTATGTGAAGATAATGGCCATCAGGGAGCTTAGAATCTAAGGTCTAATGTTACCTGAGTTATTTCCAAGTTTTGAGGGTAGGAAAATATTTGTATTGTCTCTCTCTCTGTGTGTATATATTTATATCTAATAAAAGGGTAATATGCTAATTAGACCAGACATCTTCCAGACATCCTTCCGGACAAAGCCACGGTGGCAGGGGCTGAGGCAGAGGCAGTTAGGGGGCGATCAGGCCGGCAGGGGGGAGCAGTTAGGGGGTGATCAGGTTGTCAGGGGGGAGCAGTTAAGGGGTGATCAGGCCAGCAGAGGGGAGCAATTAGGGGGTGATCAGGCCGGCAGGGGGAGCAGTTAGGGGGCGATCAGGCTGGCAGGGGAGGGCAGTTAGGGGCAATCAGGTTGGCAGACAGAGGCAATTAGGGGCGATCAGGCTGGCATGGGAGCAGTTAGGTGCATCAGGCCGGAAGGTAGAGGTGGTTAGGGGCGATTAGTCAGGCAGGCAGGCGAGTGGTTAGGAGCCAGTCGTCCTGGATTGTGAGAGGGATTTGACTGTGGGATCAGGCCTAAACCAGCAGTTGGACATCCCCCGAGGGGTCCTGGATTGGAGAGGGTACAGGCCAGGCTGAGGGACCCCCCTCCCATGCATGAATTTTGTGCACTAGGCCTCTAGTTATATATAAATATTTAAAAAATATGTATTTCATTATTTTCAAGCTTTTCTACAACAGCCATATACCACTTTTATAATAAGAAAACAATGACATATTAAGTTTAATACTTTCTTCAATTACTTTGTTAGCATATCACACTGTGGACACATGTCATGGTTGTAAACCACCTACCCCCTTCCTCAGCCTCATTCATAGGACCCACTATTGACTTATCCATCATGCACATAGGCAATCCTTTCTTTGCTCTAAATGCAACACTTTGTATTTGCATCTTTAAGTTTTGGCTCTCAGTTACCCAAGTTTGGGAAATTGTAAAATTTCTTTGAAAAACTGAAGTGGAACGCACTGTACAGCAGCTTGAACGTGAAAGGTCAAGCCGGCCTCTGGGAGCAATTCATAGAGGCTTTGCTCATTTCTTCTATCTTCTGTCCCCCATTTTGAGAAGATGTTGCTCTTTCTTTTTGTTGGAGGTCATTCTGCTCCCTGCACCTCTGATAGGCTGCTTTATGAATCGATGTACTAGGGAGTACTTGCAGAAGTAAATAGTGGGAGACTCAGGAATGAGAGATTTGTTCTGCTTCTGAAAGAATGCTTTTATATTTTTTATGTAGCATATTTTTAGTTCACTCTGTAATACTAAAAATGCCCCAGTCTTTTATATGTAGAAAAATGCTAAAACCCATTTCTAGAAGCTTACAGGCAAAAATGCCTTTATTTCTACAACTATTGTCTACTCTCATGTAAAATTCCTAGCTCTTTTTAGTGAAACATTTCTCTTACAGAGTGAATAGGAAAATAGTTTAAAAGTGTTTGCAACTGAAGGAAGAGAGATAGGAAAAAATTTGCTTAAAGTTCATAATATTAGTTTTATTCCCTCCTAGTATTTGCATAGGAGCTGATAAATATTCCAAAGCCTTTTTATGTCTCTCCTGTGGTTTTCACACCGCTCTAAGGTAGAATGTTATTTTGGTACATGCTTTATAAATGAGAAAACTAAGGCACAGAAAAGAAAGAAAATTACCCAACAGCATACGGTTAACATTTATTGGGTACTTACCCGTGTCAGGCAGGATTCTAAGTACTTTCTATATATTCACCCATTTACTTCTCACAATAGCCCAGATGATGTTGGTATTCCTTCTATCCTAATTTTCCAGAGCAGGAAATGAGGCATTGAGAATTTAAATGACTTGCTCAAGGGCATGCACAGCTAGTTAGTGGCAGAGATAGCCATTAATGCTGGCTCTGACCCCAAACCCTGAAAACATGATTCAGTAGAGCTGCTCCACTGGGTAGACTGAAGTCTGTTCCGGAGTCTGAGCTCTGGAAGGTTCAGTAGCTGCAGCCCTGGTAGGAGCACAGCCTTGGGATGCAGAAGTGAGTCAAACTAACCTTGAGATTTCATCAGTGAACTCACAACAAAATGTATTCCTAGCAATTCTATTACATTTGCTATCCATAAAGGATAATTAATAAAATACCTTTCAATTTGCATTCATAGCGGGTAGGGGTAGTACTCCCTTTTTTGGGCAGCAGAACATGTATTCTTAGGAGAAGTTGAGAATATAGTTCTCCAGTAACTTTCCTCCTTCCTGCAGAAATCTCTTTATGATATCTCTGACAAATGCCAACTCATTTCTTTTTTTAAAATAATTTAACAAATATCTATACTTTATTCAGATTTCCTTATTTTTTTAAAAAAAATTCTTTATTGTTGAAAGTATTACATGTTTTTCCCCTCATTGACCTCTTCCCACCCACGCCCCCGCCCCCAGGCACATGCCCTCACCCCTCTACTGTCTGTGTCCATTGGTTATGCTTATATGCACGATTTTGTGAATCCTCCAAGTTTGTTCTTTCTCAGGATTGCTGCAGCTATTTGGGGTCTTTTTTTATTCCACACAAATTTTTGGAGAGTATTTTAGGTCTGTGAAATATGCCATTGGTATTTTAATGGGGAGTGCATTGAATCTATAGATTGCTTTGGGCAGTATGGACTAGTTATTTCTTAATGCTCTTCTGTTCCAGAATCAGGTCCAGAATACCATATTACATGTAGTTATTACATATCCTTAGGCTTTTCTTGGTTGTGACAGTTTTTTGACTTTTCTTGTTTTTGATGACTGACAGTTTTGATGAGTGCTGACCAGACATTTTGTAGAATGTCCTTCAATTGAGATTTATCTGATGTGTTTTTCATTTTTTAAAAATTTAAATAGCCAGACCGGTTTGGCTCAGTGGAAGAGCGTCGGTCTGCGGACTGAAAGGTCCTGGGTTCGATTCCCGTCAAGGGCATGTACCTTGGTTGCGGGCACATCCCCAGTAGGAGGTGTGCAGGAGGCGGCTGGTCGATGTTTCTCTCTCATCGATGTTTCTAACTCTCTATCCCTCTCCCTTCCTCTCTGTAAAAAATCAATAAAATATATTAAAAAAAATTTAAATAAAAATTTTTTTATTACCATTTATCTACTCTATGCTCTCTTCCACATCCACCCCCCTCACAATCACTATACTGTTGTCTATGGCCATGAGTTCTCTCTCTCTCTCTTTTTATTTCTTTTGCTCAATTCCCTCTAATGCTCAACACCCCTGCTTGGGCATGCCCAGCCATGGCAAGTCTCTTAATTTTTTGATGCAGTTTGTTCTATTTGGGTATAACTTATTGCTGGGAATTTCATTTATGCATATCTCCCACACATATATTTTTGATCAAAATCAATGCCCTGATTGCATTAAAATATTTTTCTTTAAGGATTGCAAGATACAGAAAGCAATCTCTACATTCAAATAGAGCCCCATTTTATCAAGAGAATACAGGAGGACTTTACAAACTCTATGGGACAGGGAGGTAAAAATAGAGACTTAATGTTTAAAAAATATATTAATAGTTATTAACAGGGGAGAAAATTTGTAATAATACATTGTGTTAACTTCTATAATTTTTCTACTTTACCTCTGAAACTTTCATTGTAAAGCTAGATTATAGTAGTAAGACTATTATAAGCAGATAATTTTGGATGACAGACTTGGAACAAAAATTTACATTGTGTGAAGATTATGTGTGTGTTTGTGTGTATGTGTTTTAAAAGGGGTAAAAAGGGAAAGATGTAGGAAATAAATTGGGCATATTAATTGAAAGGCTATTTTTATAATTAGGTCTTTTCAATGTCAAAATTTCAAGTATTAAAATTCAATTTGCTAAATAATTATTAAGCATCTTCCTTGTGCCAGACTCTGTGTTAGGTACTGGGATTATAATGGAAAAAACACAGTTATGGTCTTTGCCTTTAGGGCATTGTGTGTGTTGGGCAAATTCCTGCCAAGGGCATGAGTGGACTGAAGTGCAGGCAGCATTCCCCTTGGTCAGCCTGATCCTTGGCGAAGGCCCACATGTGGCGTGGGGAAGGGAGACCTTTATCTAAGCAGCACAGATGTGCTGTATGGGCTTGTGGCCATCTGCCTGCCTTTATAGGGCTTACATTCTAACAAGAAAGGCAGTCTTACAAATGACAAATAACTATGTGATTAGGATTACAAAGGGGAAACATAAAACACAGAGGTATTTCATTTTGATCAAGAGGCCAGGAACAGTCTCCTTGAGAAAGTGACATTGATGAGCACTAAATATATGACTAGGAATTGAAGCCACATTGGTTTAAATGAAAAGAAACAGTTTCCTTATCCATGCCTCTCTCAAAAAGTTGCTGGTAACATTGGCCCCTCAAATATCAGATATTGGCTGAAAGATAATTGTAATTCATAATTAGTTGAGGTAGGAACCAAATGTCTAGGGGAGGATAAAGACAGATAGAAGGAGAAAAAGGAGGGGATACAGAGAAAGTTATATGGACATTGACTTACCTCCTCCTTCCACTGGAGTAAATTGGAGCTTAAAGCTAAACCTGCATGGTTTCAACAACAACCAAGGAAAGTACTACAAGTTAATAATAATATATAATAATAATATATAACAATAATATATAATAATATATTATAATTTGGAAACTGATGTATAGGTTGGATATATGTACTTGTTTAATGCAGGGAGGCAAGGCGGGGCGGGGGAGAGAGAGAGAAAGAGAGAGAGAGAATTTTGATTCTTACATCTTCAAAGCTATGAATTGTGTATTCAGACACCTTTCTCTAGGTACCTAGCTTGCTTTTTCTCCTTTCTTTTCTATGTTCCTTTCAACTGAATGTGCTGGTTCTACTTATTTTTTGGATAAAGGAAAAGATTGCACTTAGGCCTCAAATCTATCTGCTATTTGAACAGTTATTAATAAAATGTTACTTTGATTTGCCTTTGTGCATGTTGCTCCCTTGGAACTTTTTGAAGTTGAGATAATTTGCAAAACTCAGACATTCCCATGAGTCTTGCCATATTATTGTTAAAATATCACTGCTAATTCCCTTCAATGCCTCTTCTTTATTCTCAAAATTGAAAGAAGATGAATATATAGGGAAGAAAAATAGGATAGGGATTAAAATTTGGTGGCAATTAAAAAAAACTTTGGAATGTGAGTGTCAGAGGGAAATAATCATCTGCAATGTTCTCATTTCAATGTTCATGAGTGAATGACCCTGGATTCACCAGGGAATGTTGTTTTAAATATCCTGCTGACCATAAGTAACAAGTTAGTATTTTGGCATGTCTAGCGTTTCTTTATAGTGACTGGTTATGTAGTTAATGGTTGTTTAGAAAGAAAAAGAATGATAGAATGTGTATAAATTTGTTAGCTGTTATGCACTTTGGTTTTGATTAGAAAATCATTCCATGGTCAAATTTAGTTTCTTTTCTATGATTGGTGTTTCCTTGTTCTCAAAATAGTTTGAACCTTGATTGGAAATAAATCTAGTTCATCCATAATGGTTATGTATTTATTTCCCCAAAAGTCTGACTAAAATGTAGACTTTTGTTGGAAGATTTTTAAGAGTAAACATAATGCTCTTGTATAATAGTATTACATTCTATAAATTTAGAGAATTAGGATAGTGTAAAAGTGGAAATGACATAAATTGCTATGTGTCTGGAGACATCTTATGTAGTTTTAAGTATTCTCTCAGAAATGCCTAGATACCACTTGAGCCACTGAAAGCTATAGTTACCTTCTCTACTTGTAAAAGATGACAATGTTATATCTTAAATGTGGCATTCTAGCCAAAGTTCTAAAGCACTTCATGCTGAAATGACGTTTTCCTGAATCATAGTTATTTTAGCAACTCTTTCTTCTTAACAAGTTCAACCGAGATGTAAGAAATCTTAGGAGAGAAGTTATTACCTGTATCGCAATTTGACCTTTCACTGTTAAAATCAATGTTCTTAAATGTTTCCAAAGGGCCAGGTAAGAGAAACAGGAAGCAAACCTCAGCTGGATGAGAATGTTTGTTGGGTATGTGGTTAATGATTCTGTGTGGAGGTCACAGTTGTGAGATGTGACTCCCACTTTGCATTCTTTCCTGAGCCACGCTATCTCACTATGCCTCTAGTCATTCAGCTAATACATATTTATTTTTATTTCAAAAAATATTTTTATTGATTTTTAGAGAGAGAGGAAGGGAGAAGGAGATGGAGAGAGGGAGAGAGAGAAAGAGAGAGGGAGAGAGAAACTTTGATTGGTTGCCTACCTCATGCACCTGGACTGGGCTGGGGATTGAACTTGCAACCCAAGTACATGGCCTTGACCAGGTTTAAAAGTCATGACCCTTCTGTCTGTGGGCTTATGCTGTAAACACTGAGAACACTGGCCAGAGAAAAATTATATGATCTTATTAATAGGTGTAGAAAAAGCATTTGATAAGATACAACATCCATTTATGATTAAAACACTCAATAAAATGGTTATAGAAGGAAAGTACGTCAACATAATAAAGGCCATATATGACAAACCTTCAGCCAACGTCATACTCAATGGTGTCATTATTATTCCATTGTGCCCACGTCTTTGTACTAGGCACCAGGCTCTAGCCTTTGAAGAATTTATTTCATTCCAGAGACAAAACATACAAATTGAAGTTAAGTGACATTGAAAAAAATGAGATCTTTTATGGATTAAACATTGTGCTAGAGTTAGAATATAAAAATGAGTAAGATATCATCCCTGCCCTCAGAAAGTTTACACTGGAGAATTGATATAAAAAATGATTGTAAATTGTATTGTAATAATATTACCAGTGCAGATATGAAAAACAGAAGTGATCAGAGTGTTATGTACAGGTGGGTTATACAGGACAATCTTAGAAGGGATGAAAGTAAGACAAAAGTTAGTTTAGAAGTCCTAGGCCTAGTATAAGAACTGCCTAGAGATTTTACTATCCCATTACTCTCGCAAGTTGGTTAGATCTGTTTTTAAAACTACTGTCTTTTAAAAATCTTTGCTTTGAAATGTACTAAATTTTGCTCTATATATTTAAAATATTTAATTTTTTTGGAGAGTTCTTAAATCCTTTCTAACTGACTTGATTTTACATTAGACACTTTTTATTCAAAAAGGAAAAAGCATTCAGAGACATAAATTCCAGCCCTTTCTATCTGAATGACCGGGGCAAATTAACCAAATCAGAGAACAAATTACTTTTAATATCAGACTTAAATCTAGACTTCTTTGTCGTGTTTCTTACTTCCAGCCCAAACACTATTCTAATGTATTAGTTCACCCCAACAGGCTGTTCTTCCTACTCTCCTTTTCTATTAATGATACCCTTATTATCCTAATCACAATTTTTACTTTCCCATTTTCCTACCCCTGACTCCCCTTGGTTGTCAAGTTCAGACAAAGCTTTCTTTATAATGTTGTTTGAATTCAATCTATCTATTGTCCACAGCTAATTTCTTGGGGCATTTAAGGGACTTTTGTAAATGTCTCCATTACACTGTACGTGTCACAGCCAGGTGAATAGCCCTAAAAGCCTCTTTACAATAAATCAGACTGTTTTCTTTTTTAAAAACTTTATAGTTGTCCTCCATGATGAAGTCAAAACTGTGTTAGACTTTAAGATGATCTATGGTCTAGGCCTAGTCTACAATTGCTCACCTTTCTGAAGTCTTTTCTGTAACCTGAAAGCAGAGGCTCTTTAATTTACGGTCCTCAGGAGTGTCATAGGATGAAGGCGAAAGAAGAGAGAGAGAGGTGAGGCATTCTGCTCTAAGCCTCTATGAATCCTGAATTGGCTTTAATATTTATTTCTCAGTTTTTTAAAGTGGAAAAAATGATAAAGGAAATTATCCATTGGAAAACAAATGAAAAAGGGAAAAAGTCAAGTTTAAAATAGCCTCTTCATATATTTTTGAACATAAATTAGATCTTGTGCCTGTCACGCAGTGGCCACTGAATAAATGTTTGTTGAATGAATAAATGAATGGTCAGGGCCAGAATTAAAATGGGTCAAATTTTTCTTTTTGCCCCGATTCCTCAGTTCCTTCCCCCTTCCCCCACCACCTTGTTTCTCTTTTAACCTGAGAACTCCTAATACTCTCTGTATCAATGTGTATGCACACGTGTGTGTGTGTATGTGCACTTTTAAAAATAATTGAAGAAAAAATTACATTTGTATAATACCTATTTTATAATATTTACAGGAAAAATCTTGCATATGGTAAAAATATTATGACCTTGGTATGTTTGATTATGGTGTGCTAACTCTGTATATACAATTAATATTTTTGTTTATAGGTATTAATGTACTACAAATAGGTATTAAGCAATTTAAACTATTTAGATTTACCTAGTCAATATTGTTATGGCTCAAGAAATCAAGATAGATTCATCCCCAAAAAAGTCAAAGCTTTTTAAAAATAGACATGATTAGATGTGTAGGGGAAGGCAGAACTAGGGCAGTGGTGTGTGTGTGTGTGTGTGTGTGTGTGCACGCTTTCATAGTCTATAAAAAGAAAATCTTATTTCAGATTTTATTGCCTGAGGCAATAAAATAGAGAATCCATTTTGTTCTTTCTGAATTCTACTAGTATGCTGAACTTACTTGGTACAAAGAGTTAGAAAGCCCATGTATAGATTTAAATTAAACACTTCCTTTTATCAAGAACTTCCAATAGTGTTTCCTTGTACTTAAACTTATTCAATTTTGGGGAAAGAAGCATCAGAAAGCGTTAGAAAGAAGCATTAGATTTTCACAGTATCAGGTCGCTGGCTGCTGATGGCTAAAATAAAGCATCTTGGAGGTTTGTTCCCCAGCACCATTGAATCCTAATGCTGTATGGGTATTCCATTTATCAGCACAGTATGGAAGAGTGTGTGATACAAGAGTCGTGAGACTCAAAGTCTCTTTGAAAAGCCTCTAAATTTTGGTAGCAAGATAAACATTTCTCCCTGGTATGAGTTAAGGTCAGCTGCAGTTTTTGGAATAAGGAAAGGTCTGAGGGCAGAGGGGATACAGGAACACCAGAGACAAAGGAATGGATTCACATTAAACCAAATAATGCACCCTCAGCAACGGACAATATTTGAGGCATTAAGGAGTTTAACTGTATACATACACTTATTGCAATTACTTCTGAGTTCTGATTTGGAAGAATCTGGAATTAGCAAGCAGCTGCCTATCAGGGGATCTCCTTTAATATAGTGTTTCTATGTTGCTAAGAGTCAGGATTGTTAACAGGAGAAAAGTAATGGCTAAAGAGAGGTAATATTAAAAGTGATTGAGTGATTCTTTTTTATTTTATATTTATTTTTTTCAGTTACGGTTTATATTCAATATTATTTTATATTAGTTTCAGGTGTACAGCATAGTGGTTGGGAAAATCATATACTTTACAAAGTGTTCCCACCCGATATTTTCAGTACCCACCTAGCACCATACTTAGTTATTAAAATATTATTGACTATATTTCCTATGCTGAGCTTGACATCCCTATGACTATTTAGTAACTACCAATCTGTACTTCTCAATCTCTTCACCTTTTTCACTCAGTCTCCCAGCCTCCCTCCCCTCTTGAGTAGCTCTTCATTTAGATGGTAGGTATATACATTCTGGTTCTGCTCAAACTAGTAAAATTGTGAACAATAAACTTCTTTGTTCCTTGGTTTCTGTCTCTGAAGAATATAAATGTACCTGCAAAGTATGATTGTTGTGAGGCTAAAATGAATTGGTCTATGATAAACACCCAGAATGGTGCCCAATAAATGCTCATTGTGTGTTTGTTATTGTTATTAACTAAACTAGAGGCCCAGTGCACAAAATTCATGCACAGAGCGGGGGCAGAGGTTCCCTCAGCCCGGCCTGCACCCTCTTGCAATCCAGGACTTTTGGGGGGATGTCCGACTGCCAGTTTAGGCCCGATCCCGCAGATCAGGCCTAAACCGGCAGTTGGATATCCCTCTCGCAATCCGGGACCACTGGCTCCTAACCACTCACCTGTGGGCCTGGTCGCCCCTAACTGCTCACCTGGATGCCTGATTTTGCCCCTAAAACTCAAGCTTCTTCTTTATTTTTAATATTTATATTTCTTCTTTATTTTTTATTTTAAAAGTCAAGCTTCTTGAGAACATGAGGCATTTAACATTATTCCACATTCCTTATAGAGAGCTAAGCATGGTAAAACACAGCAAATACTTAATACTTATGGGTTTCTATACAAACACTTTCCAACCAGGAATGTTTTAATAGGCAGTCTCCAAAAACTTGAACTGGAAAACCTAAAAGTAGAGTGCTGCAGTGGTGCATCTCGGCTGGCCCAGCAGTACCTGCAGCAGCCTCGGTTCCTGGGAAGCCTGGGGTCAGATAGGGCCCAGTTCTTGAGGTTATTTTTTAATAATTTTGCTTTGGGGGGAAGAGGGCTTCTGGGCAGCAGCTCCATGTGGGGGTAACTGGTGCGGGCTTCACTTCAGGGTTTGGAGGGGAAGTTGTGTCTGTGGGGCCGGACTGCCTGGCCCCAAATGTCACAGCTGAGGTTCTTGGAAGTGGCCCAGCCAAGTTCTTTTCTGCCTTCTTCCTGCCCTGACCCCAGGTCTACGGCTTAAAAATCAGGCCACCAGGCTGGGGCTGAGCACCCCAGGGGCCTTTGTAAACATGGCAGGTCCAGGCAGGGGGAGCTTGGGGGAACTGTAGGAACTGGTGGGGGCAGCCAGAGCCAGGGGAGGGCAGTGCCCCTGGGGAAAGGGGGCATGGGGTGGAGGAGGTATGCTCCTCTAACAGAGACTTAGAGGTACAGAGACTAAGGGAGACAGAGAAGACAGAAATGGGGATAGAAAGAGTGACAGGAAGAGACTCAGAGAAAGCAAGAGAGAGATTGAGACAGAGAAAAATTCACAAAGAAGAGAAACAGACAGACAGAAAGATGGAGTCCTGCTCTGTATGAGTCAGTGGGGGTGGGGGGCCCCAGGTCTCGCACAGGATATGCCAGTGTGAAGGTAAGTGCATGTTGTGTTGCATGAGGGAGGTGTGCTGGTCATGCAGCACCAGCTCCTTCAGAGACCCGTACAGGTTGTAGGGCTCCGCAAAACCCAAGCCAGTGGCCATGTGGTAGATGACACAGCATCACTGTCCACCACCACAGAGCAGGCATAGCAGCCCTGCTGGCTGCTCTCACGGATGAGGAAGGTACCATCCAGTGTGAGGGTAAGTGCATCGTTGTGTTGCACGAGGGAGGTGTGCTGGTAATGCAGCACCAGCTTCTTCAGAGACCCGTACAGGCTGTAGGGCTCCACAAAACCCAAGCCAGTGGCCGTGGGGTAGGTGACACAGTGCTGGGTATCGCTGTCCACCACCACAGAGCAGGCATAGCAGTCCCGCTGGCTGCTCTCACGGATGAGGAAGGTACCCTCCCACCTGCCGTTCAGCATTTCCTCAGCCTGCGAGCGGTTGATCTTGCCCACATGCCAGGTTCGTTCCTCAAGGTGAGGAGGTCATCCTCATTCTCCATCAGTGCATACTGCTCTTCAGGCTCAGTTTTGATTCCCAACCACTCGGTGATTTTCTTCTGCCGGGCACCTTTCTGGGTGAGCCATACCAACTGGATCTCGTGCAGCTGCATGAGGTCTGGCTTCAGGCTGTTCATGTGCTTATCAATCTTCCAGTTGTTCAGGGCCTGTGTCCGAAGCTCCTGTTCCAGCTTCATGTGGCTCTCATGGATCTTGGCCATGTGAGACTTGAGCCGTTCTGAGTTCAGCAGGATCCTCTGCATCTCTTTGTCATTGCGCTCACGCCAGAAGCGCTCCAGATACTCCTTGCTGCACTTCTCTTGAGTCTGGCCCTGCTCTTCGAAGATCTCTTGATGGTTTCATTGAAGGCTTTGATTGCGGTGCACTTCATCTGCAGCTCCTGGGAGGTGCGTGTGTGCTCCTCGTAGAGCTGGTCGTACTCAGGGCTCTTGTTCTCCGCTTCAAACCAAGGTAACAAATGAAACCTTTAATTCTGATCTTCCTCGCCACAACAGAACAGCAAACCTAAATAGAAATAATTTCCCGCCAGAATTCACGTCCAAATACTGCGAGACTGAGGACTGTAGGGCTGACTATGTACATGCGCAATGATAGGATCACGTTCTAGCAGTAGGCGCCCAGGCGTCCTCCACAATCCCACAATCCCACAATCCCACAATCCCACAATCCCACAGTCCTCTGGCTGCATACTTCCAAGTTTTCTAGCTCCTCCTTAAATGGTGTTTCCTTCATTGTGTTGCAAGTCCAGGGCCTCTAATTGGAGAGGATTTTTCTGTTCTTTGGTGTTGATAGCTGTTTACTACAGTGGGGCCTTGACTTACAAGTTTAATTCGTTCCGTGACCAAGCTCGTAACTGAAATTACTCGTATGTCAAATCATTAAAGTGAACGAGTGAGACGTGATGCTGGGCTGATGTTGTGGCGTTCACTGTGACGTTCGCTGTGCCAACTAGCGGTGGGGTATCTGAAGCTGGCTCGTAACCCGAATTTTAGCTCACAACTCAAAGCAAAAAATCGGCCGAGAGACGGCTCGTATCTCGAAAAACTCGTTAGTCGGGACACTCGTAAGTCAAGGCCCCACTGTATGAAACAACCGCCCATTCAGTCCACAGCTGGTGCCGTCCTGGTTCACAAGGAGAAAGGTACTGTGCTGAGCCATTTTCCAATCAGATCTTCCTCTTCCTTCCTTCCAAACCTACTCCAGGCCGACCACCCCAACCCTGCAGACCCTTAAGACCTTCCCCTCTATTTCTTCGACTTTCCCCCATCAAACTCGCACCCTATCACATTGCCTAGGGGCACTCCTAACTGCTCCCTGGGGGGCGGGACCCACCGACCCACCTGGCGGTGGTGTTCTGGTCTCTGGTCGTTCTGGTCATTCTGGTAGTTGGCTTTAGATAGATAGATAGATAGATAGATAGATAGATAGATAGATAGATTATAAAGAATTATTTCTTATCACATCAAAACTACCTCTAGTTGAAAAGAATCAAGATAAAATTCTCTTTTTTTAAAAAAAGAGGACTTAGATGCATATTTAAAGATGTGTAAAGTGAATTTCACAAAGGAGGAATACTAACTAAATGCTGAGAGAACAAAATAAAATATGAAAATGATATATAGGTTTTGATTACAACTACATACGATTCCAGGTGTATGAAAACTGGAAGAGATTGTAAGGGGAAGCTAAATGTGTACAGGGAATTGCACAAAGGAGGAATGCTTACTAAATCATTGTTTCTCCCTAGGAAAAAGCAATCACAAAATTCTTAAGCTATAGCATAAAGGCATTAGAGGAACCAAAAGGAAGAATAGATCAGTGCGATTTATGATTAAGTCCAAGTAAGATTATGAAATCTGGGATGCTTCAGGCCGGTCAATTTTAGATAGCATTTGAAACAATTGGGTCGAATTTTGGTGCTTTGTTCTCTTGGGTTTCCAGCTGTTGCTTCTAGGGGCTGCTGAAACCCTTCCTGGAACAGGCAGTCTAGGCCAACTCTGATTTCCTAGTCAATATACATTTTAGTCACCACTCATCTCAAACTTTTTGCAAATTTAATAGTTTTAATTTATTTAAATAATTTTTTCAATGAGACAGAAATGGATTTCTGACTCTGTATGTGTAATTTCCCCCCGCAATCTCTTCCAGTTTTCATACAACTGGAATTGTATGTAGTTGTAATCAAAAGCTATATATCATTTTCATATTTTATTTAGTTCACTCAACATAACTTTTGTATTTTTTCTACATTTATCTTAGCTATAGAATCATTCATCAAACTTCTGTATAAATCTTGAATAATTTTCCAATTATTGACTATTTCGGTTGTTTTTTTATATTTTCCTCTTAAAATGCTGTTATAAATGTCTTTGCTACGTTTTCCATTTTTCATATTATTTATCTTAAACAAATTCTAAAAATTGGATGATTAAGTCGAAGGCGTAAACATTTCTATGTATCAGGTCAAAGGCATAAGCACTTTTATGTATCGCCCTGCATGTGCACACACATAGCCAGCTTTCGATTTCTGTCAGCATTAAATGTGTGTAATATATTTGGCTCAAAATAAATACTTTGACTAGCTCAGATTGATGCATGAGAGACTGGTGGCCTTTTCTTTCCTCATTTGAGAAAGAATTCTAAGCAGTATGAGTGTGTATGCATATGCATGCATATGCACAAACTTCTGAATATTTGGAGGCAAGAGGACTTTCTCTGGTATTTTGATCATGCTGTACAGCAGTATAAAGCTTGCTTACGTGGGGAGGCCAGTTTAAGTAGAATTTAAAGAGATACTGACCGAGGAAAGGCAATAGATGTTTTTCCCCAGCATTATATTATTATAATTTAATGAGAAGTAGATTGGTTTGGCAGGTGGTTTGTTACTTCAGCAAACACTTTGTGGAACCTCTCCTATTTCTAAAGCACGGAGTTGGAGTGCTGTTACAGCTACAAATAGTAAAAACTACACTCTCAGCCCTAAGTGACTTCTCAGTCAAATAAGGGAGTTAACACATGACCACAAATCAATTTAATACTAATTAGAAAGTGATGTCTCATCCAGAAATAATGTGGAAGTTAAGGAGTATTTTTATTTCCATTACAGGCCAGTGAGATTTGTGTTCAAAACTAATTGCGTAAGCTTTCTTGCCTTTATCAGTGGCATCAGCACATGAAAATATTTGGGAAACTTCATGAAAGTCCAGCATCCTTGTGGAAAGCAAACACACTGTAATTTACCAAAGACATTTATTTATCAATGCACAGTCTCTTCTGGGAGGTTGAGATTAATGGGAGAACAACTTATAAATTATTTAAAAATTTATGAGTTGGCATTTGATCTTTAGCATGACACTAAGATTAATTCAGCACATAGTATGCAGTTGTAGCCGAATTAATCAAATATGCTGAAATGGATAAAAGGAAGAAATTGACTTTGATGTACTGTTTAATAGTTGTCATTACGTTAAATGCCCAGCAAGTTCAATAAAATAGTTTAGAAATAAAACAAAAGGGGAAATGTAAAATTGGCACTTTAATTCTTTCTCTTAGAATTGTACCTTAATTAACCTTCAACAGCTGCTGCAGAATTCTTAAAGTAGCAGATTCTTTAGAAACAGACATGAAAGTTTCCATTTTTTTAATATCATCAGCTTATTCCAATTCACTTTCTAGAATTATATTTGATCACTTTTTCAGTTAAGGCTAAATTTTATTGGCTTCTTCTAAACAGGCAATCAACATTTTGAGAACTTCTTAGGTTGAAGTGCTAATCACCTGAATTCTGTGTTTTAATATTCAAGTCACAAAGTTAAAAGATGTCCTGCACATAGCCCATACCTTGAACATTGTAGGCGGAAACGGGAAATCCAGGGTGCTATAAGACCTCCAAATCTTCATTGTAATAAACAGGACTGGTGTAAGTGAAAGGAATCAAACTGTATAGAGTTTAGGCCAAAACAGTATTGTATTGACTCACACATCCAAGCCAAAGTTGACAATCCAGATCTCACCTGAGACTGGGCTGTACAGGCCCTCGGGAATATTTGAAGCTGGGATTTCCAGCAGCCAGGTTATTCCCTGGGCACCGAGCCCTAGTTCTTTCTTCCTGTCAGTTTCTTTCCCATCACATATTGGGGTTGTCAGGTGGATGGAAACGTCATCAGTGGCTCCTGAATTTTACTAGTATGTCTTTAACCTTGCCATTTACGGGGAGGATGGGCTACAATAATTCATCCCTAAATTTAAAGCATCCAAAAGAAAAATTCCTGTTGGTCCAGTTAAGGCCACTGTTAATACTGAACATGGTCTAATGAAATAATTAATGGGACACTCTATCAGAAGCAATCTTAAACCTTATAAATACGTTTTTGGCTTTGCTCTCATAACAACTCTATGAAATGGGAATATTATAATTATTACTTGATCCATGATATAATTGAGGCTTAAAGAATTAGTTGACTGGCATAAATTTGCCAGCTCGTGAATTTGCAGCCATAATTTGCTTCCAGGTTTATTTTTCTGTCCTCCACCATCTATCTCTGGGATTACATCCTCTGGGTCAGGTGTTCTCCTATTCATTGGCAGGTGAAAGGACCATGAAGAAACATGCCAACACCCAGAGTAGTCAGAGTGGAAGAGGGGGTTGGAGGTGGGGAAGCATCTTAGAGACTAGGACACTATTACACTTTAACCATCGCCTACAGAGATTTCAGTGGTTGTTTTCCCGGTGAATGTTGATTGCCCTGACTAATACAGGACACGTCTAAGTGACTTCACGTTCAACAGTGTTCCAAGTGTCCAAAGAATCTTCGTTGTGTCTCTAGGTCTGCAGTCCAGAGGTCACAATTTAGGTATGCTTATTTTAATTTATTTATTTATTAGAACTAGGAAATATATAGGGTGGGATAAAAGTAGGTTTTCAGTTGTGAGTATGTGAAACACAGAGTTTCTTCTTGTATTAGTATTTATTAGTTATTATTTTCCATATGAACAACTGTAAGCCTGATTTTTGCCCCACCCTGTGTTTGTTTCTTCTTGAGATAATTTCAAGATTATTCAGTGAATGCTATCCTTTCCTTCCCAATAAAGTGAATTAACCTTTCTCTTTGGTATGTATACAGATAACAAAGAGAACAAATATACACTGAGTGGCCAGATTATTATGACCACCCCATCAGTACTTCATTGACACTTCCAAAAATACTGAATATTGAAAACTTCCTAAGCAAATACTCTCAAGGTTTATTATTATTATTATTATTATTTGCATAACTAATTCACTTCATTGTACTAATGGGGTGGTCATAATAATCTGGCCGATGCTAATTATCTGGCCACTCAGTGTACTTTACATACACATGTTCAGGTGGAGACCTTTACAATTGCTTGATGATGAAAATTATGCTTTTAATTTCAAAATTAAATAAAATGCTCAACATTTTAAGAAAATATCCTGTATAATAAAAGGCTAATATGCAAATAGACCAAATAGCAGAACAACGGAACAACTGGTTGCTATGACGTGCACTGACCACCAGGGGGAACGCACAGAACATGGTGGGTGTCGGCCTTGGCGGGATGGTGGAGCAGGTGAGCAAGGGCGCCAGACCAAGGCAGGGTGCCAGTTGCTGTCATCTGGGCGAGCCTTTGGTAGTTACTGAAAATTCTTTGCTCCCCTGCGCCATGGTCCTGCCTGGCGTTCACACCTGCTGCAGGTGCTGGTCCCACTCGCACCCGCTGCCGGTGCCCAGTGCCAGCACCCATTGCTTGGCACTGTCAGTGGGTGTGAGCGGCGGCTGCCAGCCCCGATTGCTCCTCAGGGCTTCTCCACCTCCCCCTGCTCCTGAGGGGCAATCGGGGCAGCTCGCACCTGCTGACTTCGCCTGCAGAGAGGGGACCAGGGGTCACAGCGGGAGGGCCTGGGTGGAGGTGCAGAGGATGGGCTGAGACCCGTCCCTGTGCCCACTGCAGCCTTGTGGCCCACAGTTCCTTTCTTTTTAAAATATATTTTATTGTTTTTTTACAGAGAGAAAGGGAGAGGGATAGAGAGTTAGAAACATCGATGAGAGAGAAACATCTATCAGCTGCCTCCTGCACACCTTCTACTGGGGATGTGCCCACAACCAAGGTACATGCCCTTGACTGGAATTGAACCGGGGACCTTTCGGTCTGCAGGCCGACGCTCTATCCACTGAGCCAAACCGGTTAGGGCACCCACAGTTCCTTTCAAGGTGCACAAATCCGTGTCCTGGGCCCCTAGTGTTCTTTATAAAAAAAGATCAAATCAGCAGTATTTTTATTTCAAGCATAACAGACTAAACTACAAAGTAAGCTTAAACTATATCTTATTTCTCTTTGGTACCATGTTTCATTAACATAATTTTTGGAAAGTTGTGAAAACATACAGGCAAAATGCAGAGTGGTTGCATTCAAGGTGTTGGCTCATTCAACAATCCTTTTTGTTTGTTTTGCTAAGCATTTTTTTTTATCTGTGTGGCAATGTGCCCACTATACAGTTCCTCATTTTGTTTCATTTTTCCCCCTCTCTGTTCCTTTTGGAGGGAACACCAAATGATTGCTTTGACTCTGTAGTGTTATGCATTGAGGGAGGGCCCATTCCTGCTGTCTGTGCACAACTGCTTGACTGTTATACCAAGACACAGCAATCCAATGTATCCCCTTAGTCAGTCTCACCTCAGTCAGTCTCCATGCCTCATTCATCATTTTTGTTGTTTTGCCTTCATTTTTTTCCCAGGTATTTAGTATCATGCTGAGACTAGCCCAGCTTGATATAATGTCAGATTTCCCCACCTTCTCTACGATTGATATCCTAGATAATGGCACTTTGTTAAACTAGATTGCTTTAAGCAAAGAGCCTCTGTTAACATTTTGGTTACATAGATAAAGTAGGTATATCCAGCTAATGATTTTCAAGATGACAGTTTATGTAATGTGCCTCTGGGACCATGTTGCTTCTTTTGTTTCTGGAAAAGGCATTGGTATGTCAAATTTATTACATGCAAAATTTATTTTTTAACCTCAAGGCACCCTTTCCACAGCTATTATGATGTTCTGCAATTTTTTGCTGCCCTGGACAAAGAAAAACAAATATGATAAATGAACTCATTATATAAGGCAGAGATTCCTAATATTTGTTGGGCCATGCATCCTTTTGTCAGTTTGAGGAAGCTGATGGTCCCCTTTTAGCATTTTTATTTTACATGCATAATTTAAAATACACACCTTAAGGGAAACCACTTATATTGAAATTGGGGCATCAACATATTTTTTAAAAAGTTGTGACAGTAATATGTGCTTCTTTATTCATTCAATAACAGAATTTGGTGATGGGTCTAATAACTCTTATAATTTGAAAGTAGCGACCAGTGATTTTGCTATATCTGCAACACAATATTTTAAAAAATTATGATTTTAATAGGTATCAAAGTTACAGATAGTGTAATTCTACAGAGGTTGATTGATTACAATTATAGTTGAAGGGAATGTTAAATTTCAGTTAGAAATCAATGAAAACATAATGTAAAATTTTTCCCATGATGAATACTGTCTCTATCAAAGTTGTCACCTCCATAGACTCTAATCATATTTGCATACTATTTTTAATTCCAGAAACTTCCTTGGGAACAGTTTTTCCTCATCTTTTAAGTTCATGATAAGTAATTTTCTTTCAATAGCAGATTTTATTTTTAGAGTCAAAGTCATGGTGAGTTAACCTGTTTATGTTTTTTTTTAAGGTATAATTTTAAGTCAGTAAAATTAGTTTCCTTGTTTTATAACTTAGTTTTTAAGTTAACTCCAAGAGAGAGTTAAAAATATTTTGTGAAATGGCAGAAACATGAAATAGACATATAAACTCCCCAAGGTAAATTATTGTAGATAAAGTTCATATGGACATATGTTTGTTTAAAAAAAAATTTTAGTTCATGAACCGTATGTCGTAATTCGGGAGTAGAAATACTCTCCCATTAAACTTCAAATCCCATGATTTCAGTATTTGTCTTTTCTGCTTCGGCTTCTAAACTCTGCCACATTCCAAATGAAATGAAGAACTGTTTATGGTAGCGTCCATTAGTAACTGTTTTTTGGAGTTTCCTAGGATTCTGCTTCATGAAGCATGCCTTCATTTACTTCAAATGGCACTGTGGTGCTTTCTGGGAGGTCGTAAGCAGAGCAGAAACAAAGTCTTGTGGGAATCTGTCATCAAAAGTAATCTTGCTCTCCTTCTCGCTGAATATTTTATGTAAGTGTAGTGAGTGAGTGATTGACTTCATTCTTCTCTGCTTACAAACCTCTGAGTAACAAACAGCCCATAGATACCCATAGGTGCTTTCCAAGCATTCCTCTTTTTCCTTCCCCTCACGGGTTGCTGGTAACTTTGTCAGCTTCTGGTGGACACCAGTAGCCTTGAGATCTCTGGGGATGTTTGCCATCCCTCTCTCAACTTTGCCACAGGTATCAGAGGCCCAGTGGCTGCACTCAGCACTCACTCCCTTCTCCTGATAGGGGACCTCAGTCTCTGTCACTGCTCTCCTGGAGACCTTGCCCAACCACTAAACTGCATCCTTTTCCTGGGGATAGGAGGGCGAAGGATTGGGACTTGGAGTGCCTTTTTGCAGTAGCAAGTTGCCCCTTTCTCATACACCTTGGTATTGGTGGAAGTGGAGTATCCACCAGTGAAAGTGGGGGACCCCTCTCCCCACTGGGTACTAGAGGTTGGGTGTTTATGATATCTTGAGAAGAAGAAATTTCTGAGACTCTCATGGGAGGATGAGTGATTTTTATTTGCATGGAATTACATCCTTGGGTTTCAAAGTTCCATTTCCCTTAGTCCAGGCCTGGAGAAGATGCAGTTGGGGATGTAGTAAAGCTAGAAGCAAAGCTAGTGTCCAAAGTTTCTGTTCCACGGTGGATCTGGGTTGTTTAGTATTAGGCTAGTTGCAGGCCATTAGTCCATTGTGTGTGGGGTCCACATGGCCCACAGCAAATGCAAGAGAGTAGGAGCATGACAGTCCCATAGGACAGGAGTCAGTGTGAGCAAGAAAGAGAATTTCTTTGTTTAGGAATTTGAGTTTTGTAAACCTTCCCGTGCTTGCAGAGGCAATGCCTACCCTGGCCAATGACCTACTCCCAGGAGTGATTGACAAGTACCTCCCTATGTCACCCAGACTTTACTGGGCATGCATCTAAATTGCAGCTGTGTGGCAAAGCTGCACAAATGGCATGCCCATAATATTTGGCCTTGCTCTTTTCCAGTTATTAATAACTGGGTTCATTACAACGGCATCACCTTGACCACTCCCATGTATCAGTTTTCAGCTTTCCATAGTTGCTTCTGCCAGGACATTCCATTCTAATACCCATTAAATTGTATTTTTAGCATGATAGTTCCAATTTTAGAAGTTAAATTGGCTTTGTGAGTTTCCTGAGAATTTAGTACATGTTACTATGTTCTTATAGAAAAACAACACAAATAGTTTGCAAGTAAACTTTCAGTATCTATCTATAAATTGATAATTACTGTAGTTTACTTTTCTTTGGTTAATCCTAACTGGACATATTTTAACCAATTCTTGTAAATCAGAACACTGAGTTCATGGGCCCTAGAATAGTGGTTCTCAAATTTTAGAATTTCTTAAAAGTGTGTTATGACATAGATTGCTGAGTCCCACCTCCAGAGTTCCTGATTTAGCAAGTCTGGGTGGGAACTGAGAATTTGCATTTCTAACACATTCCCAGGTGATATCATGTTATTGGTCTAGAAGCAGAACTACATCTAAAACTACTACTAATCTCTGTTATTCCTAATATAATCTGAATCTCAAATTTTTCCAAGAGTGTGATTTTTAAATTTCTCCAGAAGAGACAACTAAATGGAGATGCATCCAGGCTCACTGGTAACTTACTTAGATTTAATCACCAAATTTTAGGCTTGTTATCAGATATTAACTCCACAATTTATAATGAAAATTTTTTATAAACTAGTCCTAAATGGCTACTGTTTATGAATTCATATTTTTAATCTGTGCTAAACCAAACTAAGTATAATTTTTTTTGTCCCAGCCATTTCTTTGGCCTTTGAACCACATTTTCTAAAGCAAAAATTTTTTAAGTTTTAAAAACTAAATTTTCACCAAGTTTGTTATCTTGTTAGTTTAAAGTTAAATGGTTTTTTTGGTTTGTTTTGCTTTTTACAGTACTATTGATAAATGACTTCCAGTATGTGCCTGCTGTGATAGGTGGGAAATGTAATTGATTTTATAGTAGTGTTGAGTGCTCACCTCTGTGACCTACCTATACTGTGCAGATGTGTGAATTGAATTGGAATGGGAGAATTCTGTTGCAAATCACCACATGCCCCCAGACTTGGCATCACTTTTCCTTTCTTGAGAAAAAATGAAATCAAAGCCATCACATGTTTTTCTGTTTCTTTGTGTTTTTTTTTTTTTGTTTGTTTTCCTACTGGCCCTCATGTTCTCACTTTAAAAAACAAATACCTTTTGATTACATGTATCTTTGTTCAGTTGTCTTCCTGAAAGATAACTAATGTTCATATTTTAGGTTGAGGAGGTTTGCTTTGCACATAAGTAAAAGTAGCCTGGGTTTGGCTTAATTTATGCAAATTGATGGGTGTGTCTCTTTGTTCCAGTGTTCCTACTTCTGTATAAAGCATTCACACAACTAGGCAAGCAGAGTGGCATCAAAGAATGAGCCCAACCTTGGGCACATCAGTCTAGAGTTTAAAGCCCAACTGAGTTATTTGTTAGTTATGTGACCTTGGGCAAGTATGTAGTTTCCTTGTCTATAAAATTATATGGAGCCTGTGAGGTATTAGAAACACTAGATGTGAAATAGCTCGTACACAGTAAAATCCAATAAATGGAAGTTATTGGATAGATATAAATTCTTAAATTTGGTCATGAATTTCACATTTTTCTGATTTCCTCATTTACAAAAGCACGGCTACTATATTTATTTGAAAAACAAGTTCTAAGTCCCTGAATAATAATCAGAGAAATGCCTGTGTGCTTCTTACTGAATTTTTATCCAAGGTGATTGATGCTTATTTGTCCTCCTTTTTGGAGATGAATTTGTGTTTGGTTCATTGAATTTTAATAGCCACATCAGAAGTTTTACCAATTTGATCAGACTCTTTAAAGCAACTTTTAAGTATGCAATAGTTATAAATAGGATTGCTATTATGAGCTTGATAAATGTTGAAAATCCCTACCACCTTGCCTAACACATACCGTTTACTCAATAAATATTAGGGATGATTGTTAGTAACTGTAATATTTAGAGATTCCATCATACATGTTTCCAGAATGTAAATGTTTTAAAAAGTAAACGTGCTATTTCCCCCTCCCCATCACTACTTATATGGGTCCATAGTCAGGATGCAAGTTAAGGTATCACTTCAGAGATATCTCACAAAGGGCTGTTTTCTCTTTTATTGCTTTGGTCTCCTGGTCTCCCAGGCCATCGAGGCAGTTTTCCTAATGACTCTGATTGCCCAGCACCAAAGCTGCTGCCTCACAAGGTCTTTTCTAGAGTCTGCCAGGTAATGCCTAAAGGTCAGTCCACAAAGCCAACCTAAGATTTGCCTTTGTCACTCAAGTTTCATTACACTTAAAAGAGAAGTTTGAATATCTCTATATATAAAAGCCTAAGTGAGGGTTCGACCATTCCACCGGTAGCTATGATGCACACTGGCCACCATGGGGCAGACGCCCAATGCACAGGCATGGAAACATGGAACGTACTGATGAATCTCAGAGGGAAGGGGTGTTGGGGTCCAGCCCCAGCAGGTCCAGGGGTTCCCAAAGGTGTGGATGGAGTTGGTGAAGAAGGAATGACATGGAGACAGCGTTCAGTTGATCAGCCGCCTAGCCAGGTTCTCTAGCCAGGTTCTCTAGTCAGGTTCTCCAGCCAGGTTCTGTCTTTATTCTCCTGTTACATCTGTATTTATACCAGTTGATTTTAATCCTATCCATTCTATTCCAAAGTTTAGGGTGTTTGTTATCTTCATTCCAAGGCCACTACTCTATTGTTCTGTTAAGCTACAAGGAAGTAACTGAAGGAGATTATCCTAAGTAAAGATTATGTAGCTTAAGCGTGATTGTTCTTAGTTAAAGTGATTAACTACCCGCCTGGCACGTAGTTAAGGGGTTTTACTGATTTATTCCCTTCCTTAGTCCTGTTAATCCCTAACTCTAGGGAAAAATCCCCACCTGGGGAAACAACCTTTCTCAGAGAGGTGACCTTGGTTAAAACACATAGCGCTAAGTAGGGGAGCAAACATATTAAGAACAGTATGCCATATACGCCAGGTCCCTTGAAACATATGCTGTGCAGATGTTTCTTCCCTGCAGCAGCTGTGTCAAGCAGCAAGGATGGACTGGCTTCCAGCAAAGGGGGAAGAGGGAGGGTGGGAAGAGATTAACCAAAGATCTTATATGCATACTATAGAACCATTTCTTCTTCTTCTTTTTAAATTGACAAATGGTACAAAGGGCAGGAAGAAGTTAACTTGGATCTCAATTAAGAATTTTTTCAGTAATAGGGTGTATTATTTCTTTTTTTAGCCTACTGCTCTGATGAGCATCAGCATGATACACGTCTGATATCCCTGAAGAAGCATTTACTTCTAGGCAACCACCCTTATTCTCCTTTTCATATGGTTTTGGAATCAATGGATGTACCAAGAAGTGGCTTTGGGTGGGGAAACCTAAAGTCCATCCCTATAATTTCCATTAGCCTTCCCAAAGCCAACTCCAAAAAGTATAAATCTAGCTAAAAGTTATGTGCTGATTGTGCAATCATCCGCAATGCGTGGTCAAGGTGTCCTTTATCCAATCTAAACGAGGTTGATGTGTCTGGGCTTTGCTAAGCAGCATTTGGTGCCTTCACTGTCCTCCCTTTCACAATTGTAGTGGTGAGAGTTGACCTATAATTTGGAAAGGCTACTTGACCATGTTTCCGGGGAAAGCATCTCTAGGGCACTGCAAGTAGGATTTAATTAATAGAAATGCAATGTAACACACACGTTTTCTGAAAAGAGGCATGTCTGTAGCCAATGTTTGAAAGATTTCCTGCTGGAAATTGATTGCAGTCCAATAGATTGTCTCTGGGTGGCTTTTGTAGACTTCAAAGAATAAATTTTGCATAGCGTCCTGGAGGCACTGCCAAGATCAGCGCCTGAATACAATTTTATCTTACACAGCCCTGGGTGGAAAATGCGCGCCTCCTATATTCCCAAAATGAAAGTGTACCCGCTGATCATGGGGTCTGCTTGATGGTGTTTGTTGGCTTGATTTAGGCCAGTGTTTAATGGGGATGAGGGCAGGATTTGCCAGAGGCAAGAACTTCAATGGCTTTTTAGTTTTAAAAAGATAAAAGAGGGAAATCAAACTGGATTGTGAAGCTGATTCTTAAACAGCAACTGGACAACATTTTCGTAGCTCTGATGTCTACCAGGAGCAAAGGACTGAGATGAATGATCCACTGAGAATGCCTCTTGCATTAGACCAAGTGAGGAAAGAGCCCCTTTCATTAGATTTTACTCTTCCTGCTGCGTTGCTAGGCATTTTTACATTGACATGTACATTTTTATCCACAGTGCTTTAGACTTTAGTCTCTGCACTATGCAAAGCCTGAATTATCAAAACTGGCACACTATCCTAATTACACCCAAATCAGCCCCAGAGGAGTGATCAGTCCCCTTTGACTGGTGGTAAATGTCTATTTGGACTAGAGCAGTGGTTCTCAACCTGTGGGTCGTGACCCCTTTGGCGGTCGAACTACCCTTTCACAGGGGTCGCCTAAGACCATCCTGCATATCAGATATTTACATTATGATTCATAACAGTAGCAACATTACAGTTATGAAGTAGCAACGAAAATAATTTTATGGTTGGGTCACAACATGAGGAACTGTATTTAAAGGGCCAGAAGGTTGAGAACCACTGGGTTAGAGGATGGCAATCCTTTGTGTACAGGGCCAGATAGTCAATATCTTAGTCTTTGTAGGCTGTAACTATTTGACCGCAGGGTTGTAGTAGAAGACAATATGGTAGAAATGAATGAGTGTGGCTATATTCCAATAAAACTTTATTTTCCAAAATAGGTGGCAGGCCAGAATTGGTTTGTGGACCTTCGTTGCAGACCTCTGATTTAGACCATTTCTAGTGAATGTATAAAAAGTAGACTGTACTAAAAGCTTTAATATTCAAAATAATTATCAGGTATGATCTTGCTTAAAAAGGATACCAAACTTCACTTTTCCTTAAGAAATTTAAAAGGGCAGCAAGGGCTCTTAATAGCATACCCTCCAGCCCTAGCTGGTGTCGTTCAGTGGTTAGAGTGTTGGCCACACACGGAAAGGTCTTGGGTTCGATTCCAGGTCAAGGGCACTTACCTGGGTTACAGGTTTTGTCCTGCCCTCATGGTTGGGTACGTGCAGGAGGCAACCAATCTGTGTGTCTCTCTCACACCAATGTTTCTCTCTCTCTCTCTCTTCCTCTCCTCCCCTCAACTCTCCTGTTCCACTCTCTAAAAACCAATGGAAAAAATATCTTTGGGTGAAGATTAACAAAAACAAACAAATAAATAAAATAAAAGCACATTCTATATAGCAGAGGGAGACTGTGTGTCTTATTAATGTTAGGAAAAGGCAAATGCCACCTGTCAAGTACTAGTGCATTGATGAAAAAGGTACATCAGTGAAAAAGGTGGGACCAAGAGCTGCATCAACTTAGAACACTGACTGATTTTGACACAACATTTATAAAGTGTGCACAGAAGTAAGTGCTTTAAGAAGCAGATGGATAAAGTTCAACCAAGAGCATCAATCTTCAAAACACATGGCTCAGGACATATCTTTTCTTGCCAGACATATAGTTGGGTTATTTAAACTATTATTGAAAATTATGGAGTATTTTTCATTAATGAGAAAATAGCTTTCCATGCAGCTGAAAATTAACAGTGTTCTAGATCAAGAATCCACTTCACTGTGGTCCAGTTTGTTCTCATTTTCACTCAGCAATTTAACAGAAAAGTGGGATGGTGACCTGAATAAGTTATATGCTTTCATGACCTACTATTATTTTGGCAGAAATGTTTCAACTGGCTCCATTTACTACTCCTGACAGGCAGGGAGTTCGTTGTTGAATCAAAGCTACTGCCTTTGATGCACCTACTGCTTCTAACTTTCACCATTTAGGTTAACCGTGTTTGAAAATGGATTTGTAATCAATTCATTTTCTCTCTAAAAATTTGTGCTCATAAAATACCACACAGGTCGTAAGTAGTCAAAGTAGTTCTCTAGCACTTTTTACAGTCTTGGCACAAAGCTTGGGAATAGCATTGCCAGAGTTTACTATTCCAAATTTAGTGTTTATGATTTTTATGAGCATTTTATATTAATAGTACATTTAATCTATAAAATTATATGTAGTTGGTTTTAGATTTTTAAAAATAATACACAAATTATATCATAGTATTCTTTTATAATTTGCTTATTTGCCCAATATTATATTGCTAAGATACAAGTATGTTGATAGATATAATCTAGGTTATTTATTTAATTACTTTGTACTATTTCACTGGATAAATTTATGGCATATTTACTTTTAAATTGATAGGTATTTAGATTATTTCCTATTGTCCTCTTTTTCTTTAATGTAAAGCATCCATAAAATATTTATGTACATGACTTCTTGGGTCAGGTGCAGGAGTTTCTCTAGGGTATACTATTATACCTCCGGACCAAATTGCTGAATCAAAGAGCGTACCCATGTTCT
Organism: Myotis brandtii; assembly: GCF_000412655.1. Taxonomy (NCBI): domain Eukaryota; kingdom Metazoa; phylum Chordata; class Mammalia; order Chiroptera; family Vespertilionidae; genus Myotis; species Myotis brandtii. Next base: position 347,819 of record NW_005356519.1, read on the forward strand.
TTGTTTCTGGAATATTGTCCAATTGCTTTCCAAAGTGGATTTACCAAGTCACTCTCCCTTTAACTGTATGTGATATCTTTGTGCTCCACATCCTTGCCAGCAAATAGTATTGCCAATTTAGTGGGTAGGAAATAATATTTCATTATGGGTTTAATTTGTATTTTCCTGATTACTAGTAAGATTGCATATTTTGTCATGTTTTGTTTTTGTCATTCATACTTCTTATTTTTGTATTTCCTTCTTTTATAATTTGCTAATTATTTCATTTATTTATAAAATTGATGTGGAGAGCATATGTATTTATTATTATTATTATTACTAGAGGCCCGGTGCACAAAAATTTGTGCACTGGCGGGGCGGGGGGGGGTGTCCCTCAGCCCCCCTTGTGCCCTCTCCAAATCTGGGACCCCTTGGGAGATAACGACCTGCTGGCTTAGGCCCACTCCCAGGTGGCAGAGGGCAGGCCCTCTCCCTAGGTGCAGCCCCTGGTCGGGCTCAGAGCAGGACCGATTGGGGAGTTGGGGCGCCACCCCCTGTCATGCACAGAGAAGGGCGGATCGGGAGGTTGCGATGCCACCCCCAGTCACACTCAGGGTAGGGCCGATAGGGGAGTTGGGGCACCGCCCCCTGTCACACTCAAGGCAGGG